>NC_135269.1:22300581-22600581 GCF_051311805.1 Agelaius phoeniceus | reverse complement strand
ATAGAGAAAGTAATTTATGCTTCTTCCTGCATTTCTAAATAATCTTTAGTACGTTGAATTGTCCATAAATCTACTGCTGTACTTTGGATACAGGTGTGAATCCAAGGACTCTCTGACTCTTAAAATGATGAAGTTTGGCAAGTAGAAACCACTTTTTAAAGCGAGTATTCACTTCTCTCTCTTTTAAATGCTGCAGGAAGTTGTGACACACTTACAGGAAGTAAGGTCTGATTCTGGTAAAGTGGGCTGAAATAACTCGCCATTTTCAGAGCGGGATGAAACAAATGGCAATTATAATGCAAAAGCTTTATGAGCATGTAACTGTTTAAAAGCTGATTATGAAAAAGAGGGATTTGGCATCCAATCTGGAAGGGCAGTAGAGGGAGGGATGGCTCCATGGCAGGACTCCTGTTGGTGTATGAATGTCTGCACCGTGGTGGCATTGTTATCCCCTTCTTGTCCTGACAATACGCAGTCAATGGCACTTCGGGAGGTGGGTGGGAGACATCTGGTTAATGAGGAACAGATGGACCTCATCGGACATGCACTATACCTGCTCTTTTCTTTGCAGCTCCCTCCCTCACTCTCTGATTTCTCTATTCTTTGCTGCAGCTGAGCTCTTCCCTCTCCTTCCTTTCAAATGGGACAGAATGTTTGTGTGCTTCCAATAAAAAGCAATGAAATGCTCTGGTCAGAGCCAAGTGTGATACCAGCAAATGCAGTTAGGAAATGACTCAACTGTAGAATGCTCCATTCTCTGGGACCCCTATATGTTGTGCTGGTCCCCGTGCCACCTTACCACTCCAGTCCCTAGACCCATCATGACTGTGGAAAACAAAGGCCACTTTTTCATTTGCCATTTCTTTGATAGGACCTGTTTAATAACCTGAGAAAGACTTTCTCGAAGCCCATTGTTTGGGGCCTTTGGGACTTGGCAGTTTACCCTGCTGTGATAAGGTATTTGTTTATGGGGATATTTTTTAGAAGAGGCACAGTGATTCCAGGCAACCTGAATTTCCCTTCTATCCTTCTAGTTCCTTCACGGCATGTAGGTAGGATTTGGGTCTGGGCTTGTGTGTTCTCATTCAGTTAACAGATGCCAGTAATGTGGGTTTGTTGGTCTTCCATGAAAATCTGAAAAGCTGCATACAAACCAGATCCTGAGAGAAATACAAATTCCCAAAGGCTTGTGCATCTCACAGCTCAGAGGAGACAGCACAGTGTTCCTAGATGTGCTTCTACAAAGGAAATCTTCCTAAATCCCTGTGTTCCAACCAACGCTGACAAAATAGCAAAATAATTCCTATCAAGTTCCAATTGGCTTTCATTAATACTGGTGGCTTTCATTGAGATTTTCTTCCCAAGAGATATGACAGAAAAGTCAGTCTCTAAAGCCCTTCTCACTCCTTCTTGTAACAATTTTATTTCACTACAGTTATGCTTGCTCAGAGTTACAGAGTTGAACTGATCCCTCAGTTTAATTTACATGATGTTCTTATGTAACACCAGAACAAGGTTTTCTACCTTCCTCCAACTCAGCAAGTATTTTAGTCTGGGTGAACAAAGTCCCCTGAATCAGTCCCTTTCAAGGGCAGCAAGCAGAGGCATAGTTAACAGTCCAGCCATGCTACCTTCTTCTGTCTCTCTAATCTGAGAGCTATTACTGTGTCCAAAACCAGGATTAATTTTCAGTGTAGGTTTGTCTTGGATAAGAGGCCTCCACATCCCTTCTGTGGTTTGTACTCCAGCTGCCTTTGAGACACATTGGGTTTTTTATATAGGGCACAATTACAGCATGAATGAGGAAGGAGAACTTCAAAGGAGGATGATTAGGGTTGGATGAGCTGGAAACCAAGTTAATTCACTTGAGTTGATCATTTCAATGAGGAAAATGGAATGAGTCCCCATGCTATTCTCTTCATGGCATACAAATGCTGAGTTAGCATCCAGATCCACCCTCTGCCAGGAGCTTGACTTTATGGACAACTCAGAAGTATTATTCAATATATGTCCCAGCCAAAGCATCATGACTATATCTGCTTGTCCTTGGCTTTCCTTCCAAGATCTTTTCCATACTCTCTCTCTTTCTACCTTTTCCCAAATGTGCTCTCACTCCTCTTGTTAACTCCATGGAGAGTTAACAAGCAGATCCTAACACAGTGAGTTAGCAATACCTCAGCAGCCTTAGAGGATAGGACAGCATGATAGGACAAAAAAAGGAGGAGCCTGTTCATCCTTCTCCTTTTACCATTCATCAGAAGCTGAAATATGGTCATCTTAGCACCTTAGCTTTATTCTGTATGTCATACACCCCTATCCACAGAAGTCTATTCCTGCCTGGGACATTTCCCTCATTGCAACAGAGGAATGAAGATCCTGACATGCTCCCACTTCTCAGAGTAACCTCTTAAGTCCAGCGTGGCAAGAACTGACTACACTATTCCTCTCCCACAAGCTACTGAGCATGGCAACAGAGTCTGGAACTGGTGTATGCTTCAGTGAGTTCACAGGGAGATAGATCCCAGTCTGAGAATCCCATCCAGAAATCCTCAGGGAGAGAATGTGCTCAGCCATCCCTGGCAGCTCATCTTCAGGCTTCACCATGCACATACAAACAAGTCTGTCAGGTCAGCCAGTGCTACCTCTTTCCAGATGCTTGGATGGATGTACACTTTCTTGTTTTGTCTTAGATTATTTCCTTATACACACCTCGTATCTCTCCTTGGACACATCCCACAGCTACAAAAAGTCGTCCCGATGGCCTCTGCTCCCATTGGAGGAGCATCTGCTCAAGATCACTGATCATTTAGTCCTCCTGATGCAATGGAGCTGGGATTGTCTGGGAGTTTCTTACCAGCAAAACCTCTCTCTTTGACAGGTCCTTTCCTTTAAACTCTGGAATGCAACTCTTGGCAAATAATGCTATCTTCAGTGTTCCACCTCTAAATAGCCTTCCATCTGCTGAAGAGTGAAAATCAGTGTCGGTGCACCTGAACCTGTTCCCTTGAAGGGAGATTTTCTGTGCACTGCCCCAGATTTGTCAAGTCCATTATGAAGGATCCTGTTGTGCAGAGCTTCAAATGGAGACACACTGCTTTGTAAGATAAATGCAGGTTGAAAGCGTGCAGCTGCATTCCTAGAGAAAAGGGCTATGATTCCCCAGAGACCCTCGAAGGTCCAAGGTAACTGCAGTCATGACCTCATTGCTTGCACCAGTCTCATCAGTGCAGTAATGGAATGAACTTGTACAAGTCCCACTGGAGAAGGGACAAAGCTGATAATCCCAATTCTGCTTCTACAATTCCTGTGCATGCACTTCAGTAAGTGCATGCACAGGAATGTGCCTCTGAGGGAAGTTTATGCCCCAGGCTGGATAGGTGAAGAACTGGGGCTTACTGGTGGTTTTAGAAGTCCATAGATTTTGGATTTTGCTGCACTTTCATGTAAACTACAAGCTGTTTCTTTTACTTCCCATCAGAATGCAGTAACATGCAGTGAAGTGCATTGTTTTTTGGCTGTTGAGATTGCTTCACTGGGATTCTGGAATTCCAGTTTTCCTGATCTTCTCAAATTGTGAGATCCATGGCCAACCCAAGCTGAATAAAACATCCCTGGCCTGAGTTAGAATTAAGTTCCAGTTGTTTTTTAATGATTCAGTTTCCCTGGTAAGTTGGAAATAATAGTAATAATAATAATAATGCATTATAAATCTTAGGTTAGCCTGGAAGCCTGGGCTTCCATCCCAAAATATTCTCAGAGATTTAATGAGTTTTGAAGAACATCATAATCAGCCAATGGGGTGGATCTGCTGGAGCACTCACCCATTTCCTATGTTTGGACTAGCATGGAAGATTCTTTTACTTTAATATATGTTGCACTGACAGAAATCTGTCAACATGTTGCCGATTTGAGAAAGTCTGTTTTTCCCTGTATGTTTTTTCAATCCAATTCCTTTTCTCCTTGTAAGTTCTAGTTATAACACAAATTTCAGCAGCTGGATCCTGTGGTAGAATGAAATTTTAGAGTTGCTCCATAGGTGTTTATAGTCTGGTCATTACCACGTTGTGTATGCATTGAATCACTCTATTTACAGGCTTTGCAATGGCATAGCACTGACTTTCACCTCCAGTTGTGCTTGTTCATATACACCCTCTAGACACAGCACAAGGGTTATGGATAAAGAAAAGGTTGATCAGACATTTGTGTGTGGTATTTGAGTTTGAATCATAGGATAACTGGAACATTCAGGTGGGAAGGAACCTCACAAATTCTCTAGTCCAAGCTACTGCTCAAAGGCAGGTCAGCTGTGAGGCCAGGCCAGTTTGCTCAGGGCTTTACTCAGCTGCAGCTAGGTTTCATGGATATCACATCCCAGCAGAACTCCAAGTGAATGTGGTGTATCACTGAAGAACAGCTATGCCCAAAGTTCCAGAGACATATGGGTTTTTAAAAACTTATACTTCCATCTTAGTGGTTTGTGCATCACACCTTTGAGACTTATCCCATCTCACTCTGGCAGTTCTCAGTGGGTACTCATCAAGAATTGAAAATAGCCCATCCTGGATCTCAAATCAATAAAAATTGTAAGCCCTGCTTGGGCCACATGCTTGTAATAAAGCCAAAGGAAGCACCTTGTATGGCTTTTCCTAGGTTGTGCGCACAAGGAAAGAGATAGCAGTGTTTCATCTACCTTATCACGGTAACAAGAGAGTAGCCAGAGAGTAAGAGATGTAGGAAAATGTGCTCTGCAGAATCAAGCTCCTTGGGAGCTCACTGTGTGGGAATTGAAGGCTCTGAACCCATGGGAACATGTCTGATGCCTCTCTGCACCAGTTGGTGAAATCCCACGCACCCTGTTTCTAGTCCCTGAAGTCAAATGCACAGGGGGCTCCCCTCTGTCCTGGGGATGGGTGGACTTCTCTTTGTGAGCTAACTCTTATAGGCTTCTGAGCATGAAACAGGAACTTACTGCTTACTGTTGGCAAAGGGTTAGGCTGGATAAATCACCATATCATAGCTCATCCTCAGAGTCCTGGAGCAGGAGCAGTGAAGTTGTCTCTGGTCAGCATGGATGCTACCAGATTTGAACTCCTCCACTGAGGTATAATGTCCTGCCAGGAAGAACAAAGAAAAAAATATTCCTCTGAAATCCCATTTATTTGGCTCCTTACTTGGGAAATTGCACAACAGCTCAAGGATCATACAACTCTCATCATGCAGTGACAAGTAGGCAGAAGGTTTTAAGAGCAACACCAACCAATTCAGTTGTTTTCAAACAAAAACTATCCTTTTTTTTCCCTTTATGTGACAAGAGATCATAGTCTCCATATACTGAGGCTCATGTGCTGTAGGTCTCAGAGCTGCAAAAATGTGTCAGCCAGAGCTGTTCAATAGTTCAATGGTCTATTGGATAAATGGGAGGATGAGAAACACAGTAAAAGGCAATCTGGGACCACGTGAACGTCTGTCAGCCAATGCCACTGGTCTGGACAACCCTGGGTTGCAATTAGAAAGTGTATTTCATAAAGCAGTACCTCCTGCTGTGATACATGTTAGACAAACATATAAAACAGGCTTCAGGCTGCCCACTGGATCAGCCTGGTCAGGGCACTCAAACCCGCAGCCAGAGGAGCCATTCCAAACTCTGAGCTCCCGGAGAGGCTGCACCTCCGGGTACTGCACAATGATGCTGCAGACACAAAGCTGCAAACAGCTTTGTGCAGACCCCTGGTAAGAGCTTGGGCCTCTTGTATGATCAGAAGCTTCCCCCTTTGACGTAGAAGTGGCTGCATTGGTCACAGGCATCTCCTCTTTACTGTCGCCTCCCTTAATTCCTTGCACGTGTGCATGTCAGCGTGTCGTTAATCCCACTTGCCTGGAGCTGGCTTCTCAGGCCAGCTGGGAAATGGGGCTATGTTGGAGACAGATGCAGTATTCCAAACCTGAGGCTGTGTAGCAGAGGAACCCAGTCATATGGCTCTGCAAACAGGCCCAGATTTGTTTGCTCACAGTCACCAGTATGCACCATGATGAGCCCTTGGTGGTTTGCTCCTTTTGGAATATGTGTGATTCCCAGGGCTGCTTATCAGTTTCATAGCTGGCTTATAATCTATATGTTAGGCATGTAATGGTGTACAGTGGTATGATTGATCCAGAGCTAGATGTGGCAACACTGTCATCTCTGTAATCTCTCTTTTGAACAGTTCATCAGATGTTTGCAACATAAATTTCTAATACCAACTTTATTTATTCACAGCCATTACTTTGTGCTGCAGCCATTTCACTGCATAAAATATCTGGGGTATAATTCTGGGACTTCCCCACTCAGGAGCAAAGGCTTTTCACCCAGCAAGCTACATGAGCTGTTTCACTGGCTTGGATGGGAAAGATGGAAGTCTATAACTAATAAAAATGCCAGCAAAATGTAACTATTTGGTTGCGTTCACAGCTTGAACTGAGTGAATCCAAAGCAGTGTGAGCTGCTGTAATGTGGCTTTCTCCCTGTCCTGCCAGCATGTAACTCACACAGCTTAAACCACCTTAACTTCTGCTGGACTGATTCCTCCACACTTGCCCCTTGCTGTCCAATAAACAAGATAGAGATGTGGTGCTCCTTAATAGCACCTGTAAGATTATCCTGTGTTACAACAGCAGCATTCCTGTAGCAGCCAAGGAAAGAAACATAGCTGGACAGACAAATAATTAAGAAAGATGATATATTTCCACCAAAAGAAGGGAGCTTTTCATACCCTCCACCTGTCATTAACCTTAAAGTATTGATTCTGTAGTAACATTTTCTTCATCAAAGAAGGATTCTATGGATGCAGTCAAACTTTGGCTGAGTGTATACATGCATTTGGAGTGAAAAGTGTGTGAGACTTGAATTTTAAGACTAACCTCTAAGACTACCCTTTAAACAAAAACTCAGCATGATACATCTCCCAGTGTTGGTTAATTCCTACCATTTGAAGGGACAGGTTAGGCTCTTACACGCCTGTTTTACTTTGCAAAAATTACATAGTCATCATCTGATGGGCAAGAACATAGGTTTTAGTAAATATCACACAAAATATTTATGTACGATCATTCAGTTTACTTTAAACAAATTAGCTTCAATTGTGCTCCCACTCCATTTGTCTGCCTTCTGTGACTGTTCCAGAAACATATTTACTGGCATGGATTTTCCTTTAAATGGCAACATTTACATGAACACGTTTGTAAAAAGCAAATGTTGATTCTGTAACCAAAAAGTATTCACTCTGATGAGACACTACTACTAACAAGTTAAAGCAACTACCAAATTGTTACTGGAAATTTTTTGTATGAGGGAAAAGCTGCAAAAGCATCTGGGCTTTTTGGGCATATTTTTGTTACATTATTTCTTTAGTGGGGGGGAACTGGAAACCCAAATATTTTCTATTTTCAATTGATGGCATAGGATAAAAGTCATTGAGTACATGTCTCCAGTTAGAAAATAACTGGAGTTCACATCTCATATACTTAAAGCCATGCTGGCAGAAACGGATTAGCAAACAAGTCAGAGGTTGAATTGCCCTTGTGCTGTCAAAAAAAAAGTCAATCAACAAACAAATTAAGGGAAACTATTATGTTCCTTCAAGAATTATTTTAAAACACATGGGAGAGACTGTTAATGGTTTTGAGGAAGTGGGTATCTCCCAGGCTCTTCAAAAGAAATTCGACTTTCTGTTGATCATGTATGGAATTGCAGTTTTACATTACTTACCAATCCTATATTTTGTAACATTTGTACTGAGTGTTAGAAAAGCGCAAGCTGGCTTGGGTTCACAGTGGAAAAACCCAGGACTAAAGTTTAAAAAAACAATTGCAAAACAAATCTGTTATCAATTGAAGTCAAGACAGGGGAGAGAGAGGGTGAGAGAGAGAGAGAGAGAGAGAGAGAGAGTTTAAAAAGCAGAGAGAGAAATATTAGTCCATGCAAGGGAAGCAGTATTGGAAAAAGACATGTCAACAACTGGAGGTGTGGGACACCAAGGAAGCCCCTGCTAGCAGAGAAATTTGAGTAATGGCACAGACTGGAACAAACCAGATTGGAAAATAAAGGAGAGAGATTTGAAAAAATGAATGAAGTCTTCACACAAACTTCTCTTCTCCAGGCTAAACAGCCTGTCTCCTACATTTGTAGGAGAAGTGCTCCAGTCCTTTTATCAACTTCATGGCCCCCTTCTGGACTTGCTCCAAAAGTTCCATGTTCTTCCTATGCTGGGGACACAAGAACTGTACACAGCACTCCAGGTGTGTCAGTCACAGACTCCAGTCTTGTGACTCTTGTGGGGTCACAACAGCAGAGTAGAGGGGGAGTATCCCCTCCCATGCCCTGCTGGCCACATTCCTGCTGATGGAGCTCAGGATTCCTTCGGCTTTCTGTGCTGAGAGAGCACACTGTTGGCTCATGTTGAGTTGTTCATCAGCCATCACACAACATAAGCAGAATGGGTTTCAAACAGGGACAGAAAAGTTATATCGATTATTTGAAGGATTTTAAATTAAGAGGAACTATTCTACCTGTGAAGAAGTAAACAGAGAAAAGCTGATACAAATCCAGAAACTTCCTTAGGCAAGAGAGGCTGCAGGTAGCAGAGACAAGCCAATGCAGTTATAAAACTGTGTGTATTTGAGTACTATTGACATTAACGTGGCCAATAGAGCTCACAGAAATTTTTTACTCATACATTTTTGTCTGTGAATGACAGTTTGTTAAGCTGACACTCTGCAGGAACGTACATTCTAATCTCAGTGGAAAAGGTTGCTTAGATCTGAAATGGACTCGCTGGTCAGAAGGAGAGAAGAAGCAGTCAGAAGAACCGAATATTTAATGAACTCATCTAGAATATGGGAAGGCCAGGGTGAAGTCTTTGCTGGGTGATAAGAATGTTGAACCAGTTTCCACCATTTCAATATTAAATCTAGCTACTAGTCCACCAGTTCTAGGACAGGGTTGTTTTCTACCTTCCTCACAGAAGAAAAAAAATAAAAAACAACTGAGGAGGTATGAATATGTCACAGCATGAAGAGTTACTCTGAAACTTCTAAAATACCCCGATGCTTTGCACCATCACATCTCTCCACCACTTAAGGCAGAAAGAAGACCCTGAAGCAGCAGTAGGCTCATGAATGGAGGTCTCTGGCTCTGATGTCAGAAGTAAGGGAGCTCTTTGTGGTCTTGATCAGATGGTATACAACTACATTTTCATAGGTACTCAGTTCTCTGTGCCTCATCTGAGATATTTTGCACCTACTGTTCTATTCTGTATTTTTCAAAGGTGCTCAAGACCTACTGCTCCCTTTCATGTCCTACAGCAAAGCAATTAGGTTAAGTTATTTCAGACTGAGTTCCCAGAAATGAAGATGCATAAAATGAATGAACACATGAAAATATTGGCCCTAGTGTCTCTGTGACTCAGCTTTTCTGTCCCTACAATGGAGAAAACAATGCTTACTGATTTTGCAAAATTCTTTGAGCTCTATGAGTGAAAAGCAGTATGAATGTTAGGTATGATTATAATATAAGAAAAAGAAATATTAAAAGCATCATTTATCCCTGGGGAAGGGATCCCAGCACGGAAGAGGCATCCCCATCCGAAGAGCCACTTGAAAGTTGAGCAGTTGCTAAGAAACGACAGTGCCTTCATCGCAATGAATACCTCGAGACGGATGGAGTGGGCAACCATTTCACAAGGCTGCCACGAGGTAAAAAAAGAAATGGGACCAGGCATCATTAGCAAAGAGGAGATCATTAGATTCCTGCACTGCGGTCTGCATGAACCTAGAGTGAAAATGGATGAGGAGAGTCATGTAGGAGAGATTGCAGGGAGTGACTCTCTTAAGTGCTCTATGAAGAATAAGGAGGCTCTGGGTGCTTGTTAAGTGGAACGGCGGTGTCGATGGAGGAGCCTGAGGACACAGCAGATAATGGCTTCTTTTCAAAGAGCTGAGCAGAGTACCAGAAGCTATGGAATTACTGGAAACACACACTGGAGTAAAGTAAAAAGACAGAGTAAAGAGATAGGCCTAAATGATGAGAGGTACCAGGGTCAAGAGAAGTAGTTGTTTTCTTGAGCGACTGAATTATGCCAGATGCTTCCAGGGCTGCAAAGAGAGTAGGAGGAAAGGCATGAGAAAGGATCAGGAAAGGGGACTGTTAAGTTTGAACAATATAAATCAGGGAAATCTGTGATTGAAAGATGAGAAAAGTATATTGTCTGGAAAAGAGCTAGGAGGTGAAGACAACATGTGTGTGCTGGGAATAATAGTGGTGTCAGAGGAACAGGGAGGAAGGGCAGAGAAGGAATAGCAAGACTGTCCTTTATAAGCTGCCCTAAGTCTCCTGATAGATATGAAGGATGGATTCACACTGTTGTTCCTGAAAGTATAACCCAAACAATTGAAAATCAGAGACTTGCTAAAGCATCCTGAAGAAGATCCTGAAGTAATGAATTTTGTTCAGGTTTGGGTTTGGTTTTTAATGCAGATGGTGTTGGACAGAAATGAAGATTAACTCAGCACTGCAGGTATTTTCATAATGGACAGAGAGATGAAAGGAGGGAGCCAGTCAAACTGCAAACTGCAGATGAGCACTAATAGGCATATGAGGAAAATGCTTGAAGGGAATCAAAGTTTTAGTGTAATTCTTAAATTAAGAGACAACAGGGTTTGGTGCAAATTAAGCAAGGCAGCACTGGGTAGGGTGGGAAAAGTTGATCTTATTAGGACTGAGTCCCAGAGATCAGAAAGCTGCATTTGAGAAACTGCATGCCAATAGTTAAGAAGGAAGGAGAAGAAAAGGAAGGGGCAGCAGGAAGAAAGTCACCAGAGTTGGAACAATAAGCTAAAAACTAAGAAGTCGAAAAGATCAGGGAAGGTAAGAAAATAGAAGAAATTCACATGTAGAAAATTGTTTCAAAGGGGAATGGAGAGATGAGCTGTTAAAAAAAACCACATAAAATCTACTCAAGGTTTCAGAGATGGGAGATGAAGCTTGTCCCAAAAGAAGCCACAGGAACAGGAATGTTTCTTGCTTATTCTGGGAGTTCTGTCCTGCAGGAAACACCCTTGACAAGACATGACCTAGAGAAGATACAATAAACAACAGAGACAATGATATTGATCTTCTTTGGAACCTGCAGAGTGTGGGAAATGTTCTACTGCTGGGATTATCCCCTTGATCAACTTTTGAGGACATCATGAGATTGAAGGAAATCCCACAACTTTTCTCTCTGTAGAAATGCTCTGCACCCTACAGCTTGTGGGCTGTGCTGGGAGATCCTCAGCCCCTCAGTGACACTGCTCTGCTGCTCTGGTGGTATCCATCCCACCACTCACAGACAGCCCTCTCCACTGCCTCCCTTAGGAATGAACATTCCTGATGTGTGGACAATTGATTAGGAAAAAGCAATACAGGGAAAATGTTTTACCCAGCTGTTTAGACCAGATCATGAAAGCACAAACCCGCTCAATTCTCAGAGCCAGAGAGGCCCAGCAGGACTGTAGGGGAGGCTTAATACTCACACTAAAACACCCAGCATGCAGCAGTTACATTATCTTTTCCCTACCTGCTGTTCTACTTGTGTCATTCCCTCTTCTTGAATCCCTGTGCTGACTTCCAGACTCCTTCTACATCAAAGTTCAGTTCTCATTTCATCTTCAAGGCCTCACGTGGCTCTCTTGGAGCTTGCTCCCTGCCTCCCCTCCCATGCTACTGTGTGCTCACTCAGCACATCTGCCCCTCCTCAGCCCCCTCCATTGCCCTGCAGCAATGACTCTGCTCCTCCTCTCCTGCTGTCCTCTCCCCTCCTTCCACTACACAGCCTTATTCACCTCCCTTGTGCCTGCCCTCAGGACTCATTTACTGCAGTTAGTCTCCCTGCGTTAATGACTTCCACTTCTCCTATGCCCTTGGCAAGCTTTGCCCCTTCTGACTATTAACTTTGTTTACTATATTACATCTTTGGAATGAGGAATGATTCAGATACACGCAGCCAAAGCCAGGAGAAAACAAGATATGAACATGCCATAACTCAGCCTGTGACCTTTCTCAGGCACTTCCTTCCCTCATTTCATCCTGCAAGTCTTAGGCCCAGTCTTGTCCCCTCTGTTTCCCACTGACCTCATCAGGAGCAGGATCCAGGCCTTGTAGCTGCTGCCTAATGGCTGCTGAGAGTCTCTTGTGAAGAGCTGGGTATCCTCACTTGCAAGTGCCCCACATGCTGGAGTCTTTGCATTGCAAAATCCTGGGGACAAAATTCTGCCTCTTTAGCTGCCAGTAAAATGCTGTGTACACATGATGGCATGTTGAAATACATAATAATGTTTAAAGCTACAAGCAGACAGCATTATCAGGAAAAGGCTTTCCCCTCCCACTCACCCCTTGTCTATCTGTTTCTTTCCCGTTGTCAGAATTTAGCATCCTCCACTGAGAGACTGAGTTTTGCTCTGATGCTTGGAAGGCATCCAGTCCCAGCCTGCTTGCTTTCCCTGCCAGTCTCCACAGGTATTCTATACACAAGGCTTCCAACTTGTCAGGATATGCTCTCTCTTCTCTCCACACCCACACCCCTCCCACGCCCTGCAGGGGAATCTCCAGTGCTGGGGCTGTTACAGGATCCCAGGGTTAGGCAAAGTTGTTCATTCTCTCTTTGCTGTATCGATGGCCTCTGCTCTGCAGTGCACTGTGAAGTGCACTACAGAAAAAGAGGAGCCCTTCAGGAGGAGTGGAGGGCAGCTCTCAAGAAGCATTTGTACAATCCATTTGTTATGTCAGGTTACACAGGAAACAAGAGGAAAACCTGCATGGTTTTGGTTCCAGCTTGGCCAAAATTCAGTTAGACACTCAATAAAAAAAAGGGGCTCCACGAGAGACAGTTTGGACCAGAGACTAATGCACAGACTGAATTCTATGTTTGAGGTTGACTCTGGTGTTGGCTCAGCAAAACCGAGGCCACCACCTTCCAAAGCCATGCTGATCAAGAGGTCTTGGTGCACAATGGATTCCAGAGGTCAGTTTTGAAGGAGCAGACTGGTAGACTGAGGTGTGGCAACTTTAAGTAAAGTGGCCAAGTGGTGTCCAAGGAACAGCTGGCCAGCTGAGTCTTCAGCAGCCACAGCTGTCCCAGCAGGACCCAAAGAGAAGCTGCAAACATGTGCTGAGTAAGGTGTGTGGTAGCTGACAAGAAGTGAGGCAGATGCAGAGACCAGGCTGGAAAAACATGGACAACTACTTTCCCATCCCACAGAGCTCTGGATTTACAAAACTTGCTGTTCTACATTGAGGTGGGAAAAAGATAGGTTTTTATGCCTTTTTTTGTTTAAACCAAAACCATGAGTTAGATGGACTGAAATTGTCAGTAAGCCAACAGTTCAGGTATTCACTTTATTCCCCTGGGATTCAGGTGACCAGGTCAAAGTCCCTGCACCCGTCTGAGAAATGTTCAATAAAAATGCTGACCAACTTCAAGACAGAAAGACTTTCAGCAGTGGCTGTGGCAAAAAAAAAAAAGGGATTTACTCATGGAGAGACAAACACAGTGAGGCTGAGATGCTGCTTTTCTTTGATCTAAGCACTTTTCTTGTCTGGCAACTGAGTTCAAAGGTAAGAGAATGAGGTTAAGATCTAAGATGCAGCACAACTTTTGTTGTTACTTCACAGACTGCTGCAGCTATAGCAGTAAATTAGAAACTGAGAAAGGGGCTGGTACTTCAGACCAGTGATTCCAGTGGAGAACTGATAATATTTTCCAAAGAAAAGTGGGCAGATATGAAATGGATTTGGGTTTTGGCAGTCTTAGGAGATAAGTTCTCATGTTAAAGACTTTAAAGCAGGGAAGTTTCAGTTCTGAGACCTACATTATTCCATGTGTGGTGTAGGTGGGGAGCACAGAGGTACAATTTGGTACAAGAAGCTCTGATGGATGTCTCCAGGCAGTACAATCCAGGACATAGAAGGTGGCTTGGTACCTTCTTGGACATGATTCAAAACCCTGAAACGGCCTTTCAGGTTTCTAACTGAGTGTAACTGGACCAGATCACATTAAAAATAATATTCCCCAGTCTAGTATTGTGAGTAAATTTTATTCCATTATGAATAGCCTCCTCCCTGGGACGCAAGAGTAATGTTACGTGTAGAGTAGCTGAAAACGCTTCAGAGATTAGCCTTAGCACATAGCTCACACCTACAGACTCTTCTGCAATAAATTAGTATGCTCAGTGGATGAAAAAATATTGGTGGAGCAGCACGACTTGCAGTCAAGCTTCAAAAGAGTTATTATGACTGAGCAGCAGTACCTGCTCCCCCATATGCCTTCCCTGGCTGTGCCACAAGAAGAGTCACACTCCTCCTTTGCAGCCTTCCCTTCAGCCTCCCTTTTCCAAATCATCCTTCCCTCACTGATTTCCACTTGTTTTTCTTGCAGGCATTATCCCTAACTCCAGCACACCTTCCCCCTCTATGGTTTTCTTTTTAAAAGCCAGCATAAACTAACATGATATACACGTGCACACAATCGTAAATGTCTCATGATCCTGTGCTGCTATAAACCTCCCTTTCCCAAACACCCTGCTGGCACTGTTTGCTTGTTAAATAAGCCCAGTGCTGTGCTTAAGTCTAACTTTTGTTGTAAGAGCTTAAGGAGAGGGCCAAATCACTTTGTTTTCTTGTAAATCACCAGGGTACCCGCAACCCTGAGGAAATAACAATAATAAAATTATTAATGTTCTAATAGCAGCCTCTAAAAGCTAGCAACACTTGTAAGGCTTGGCATTTGTTTTTTGCTCAGCTGCATAGAAAGGGACCTAAAATCAAATCTGTGCAATATCTACTTTAACACCCAGTGTTTGATGTGGATTATGAGTAAAGCAGCAAGTTAGAACAGCAGTAGCTTGTTTGGAGACATTGGGAGCCTCGGCATAGCTGTGCTAAGGCAATTTGATCAGACTCACAGCTACCCTGCATGGCCCTGTGGGATATAATCTGTGTTTACCAACATTTTCTGAACTCCAGTGACCCAAGTGAAAAATAAGCATAATGTGTGTAACAAAGCAAACTCTGTGTCCTGGCTCTTTCAGCACAGAGGGCAATGCTTTCCTACAACTTTCACAGACCAGTCTTGTTGTTACTCTGGATATTTGCCTTGCCAGCAATTGCACCTAAATAAGCACAGGGAGCTATCAGCCTAAAATGTTTTGGAACCCATACGTGCAAATCCATACAACTCTTCAAATCCTGAATCCTAGCACAGCTGTGAAATGCAAGAAACAATATTAAGCCGTGGTTGGATTCAGCATTCAGGCTGATTGGGGGTGGGGGGAGGGGACTGAAATGGAGTCTGTCCCCTGAAGACACAGCTAACCCTTTCTGCAAGTAGCTAGCTCAGGACCAGTGGCTTCCTCCTCAGCTGTCGGTAGGAAGGGGCTTGCTATGCATCAAATCAGTCCTCTGCTCTTCCTGCCCTGTTTTCCCTCACGTTTCTTTTTCCTTATTGATTTGGGAGGCTTTGGATAATTTTGTGAGTGAGGTCCAGGTCAGGACTGGATTCATCAGGAGTGAACATCCTGGAGACCTTCAGCACACTCACATTCCCTTCATCCCAGCACGTTCCCCAGAGCACAGCAGGGTATCTGTTCTGGGTCAGGCTTCTCCCAAAACACCAGTGCTGGAGGGTGAGATGTAGTGACTGCCAGAGGAAATTGCAAAATTGGAGAGTCCTGACCTCTTCCCCAGGGCTTTCATTTTCTAATTTGTAGGTGGTGCGTTCCAGGGCAGAAAGGACACAGGGTAGAAAAGCTCCGTGAGTGCCTGGCCCTGCACGTTGCAGCTCAACCTGAAGCACTGCAGTCAGCAGGGCTTCCTGCCAAGGAAATCCTATGCCCAGCTCCCTCCTGGCCATCTCTGGTGGGCTGCCTGGAGGGACAGCAAAAATCCCAACACACTTCCTGAACAGACTAAGGGATAACCAATATTCCCTGCCTGGGCAAAGCCGCCTCTGCTCTCCAAGGGCAAGCGTGTGCGCGCTCAGTGAGCGCGTAATGGCTGCCACACTCATCCGCAGAGCCTCCGCACCGCGGGACCTCTGTCAGCGCTGCATGAAGGGCCTTGGGTTCCCTGGGGCAAAAAACAACTGGAGAAAGTCCAGCCCTTCCCTTGTTCTGTTTCCTCCACTGAAATAGACTTCACAATCATCTCCTGGGCTGGAATGGCTAGAACAGGTTGGGAATTTCCAGTGGAGCCACTCGCTCCAACTCAGGCAACAGCAAACGGAGCCCTAGTTCTCATCTAGGGGGGTCTCATCTCTCACCTTTAAAGAAAGTGGTGCCTACCTTCTCAATCGTTTTCCCAGAGGAAGGGAGGGCAATGAAATGAAAAGCCCTGAAGACCACTGAGCAGGATTGCAAGTTTCCATGAGAGGCAAGCTGAGGAATTCCCACACACTGTTATTCCCCAAAATTTTTACTGCTGGGTGTCAATTCTGCTACAGATTTCACAATTCCTACTGCAGGCTGATGATGTTGTGTGGGAGAACACAGGAGACTTGCTGAGACTGCCAAATTGCTAAACATGTGTGATGGTGGGCTGTCCCTTCCTCCATGTGTCTGAGCCTCGGAGGGGAAGGGGGAGGAGAGCTTAAGTGCCACAGAAGAGGGAGGATGGATTAAAAGCTGCCTCTGTCATTGACTTGTTCCATTCTTTGGCTTATTTCCCTGGGGTTCTTGGGTATTTTGTTATTAATAACTAATAATAATTTCTATATTGCGCTTTGCATTCTGAAGGACCCTAAAGCACACCACATACTTCATAAGCTAATTAACAGCTGAGAGCCTAATTCCTCTCTTGGTTGTGGCCCTAAATGCTGAAGGAGCAGCTCAGAGTCACACTAGATTTACACCAGTTTAACTGAGGACAGTGTCTCCCTATAGATCCAGCTGGATATGTCAGAGACAAATGCAATGTGGAGCTGGAGATGAAAGATTTGAAGTGCCTTTTCTCCTCCTTCATAATTTAAAAATGACTAAGGCAATTGCATTCAAAAAGCCTTGTGAATACAGCATTACAATTGCAAGATTCAAGATTTGGAGTTTGGGAACAGCTAAGCCCTGGTTCCTGCTGAGTTAGGGGCTCAGCTCATAACTGGCATGCGCAGCTTGTGGCTCGTCCCAGGCTGTGCAGGACACTTTTCACCCTGTAAGCAGGGCTGGTTTGACCTCTTTTCTTGCCTATGAATTCATGTCTGTGCACAGTTACTTCCAGTGACCACTAGAGCTACAGTCTCATCACTGATCCAAAACATGACCTACTGTACAAGGTGAGCCTGGCTTTGTCCTCTTATGCGCACTCATAGATCAGCAACACAGTTACATCTGAGCAGAAAAATGCAACACAATAGGATGAACTAAATCAGAAATTTTCTAGTCCATGGTTTTCCTCTACATACTTCTGGGGAAAGATTAATCCATTTGAGCTCTGAATCTTTGAGTTCAAATTCGAGATGGTTCAGTCCTTATGCCCTCATCCAGCTAGGATGTTGTTTACATGCTCTGATTTCTGAGAGTTTGATGTTGTAACTCTATATGCAAAAACTGTCCTAGTTACAATATTGTTGCCGTGATAGGGAAAAGGAAAAAAAAAGAAAACAGAAGAACCAGCTCTTAAATGCTTCCTCCATCCCATCCACCCCTTTCCATGCAGGCTTACATTACTGTCTTCCTTCCTGTCACATCTGGATATGCAGCCGTGGATTGGGATTGCCTGTGGTAGCTATGGAGCATCTCCTCTCCTCCCACACCTTATGCACATCACTTCTCTCTCACTGCAGATAATTGCATCACCCTTCCTGTCATTCGACTCACAGTTGTAGTGTCACATTTGACTCGTTAAACACACACACACATACATATAAATGGTTTTGCTACAAATTGATAGATTTTTTTTAATCATCTATAATTTCTTTATTTCTTTTACTTGCCCTTCCTGTTTTGCTTGGACTTTTCTCCATGTCCTGATCAACTTCTGCTTTTATTTCTTTATCCTCCACCACAGCAAGTCCAGCACTTATGTTCTTCAAATTTGAAACCCAACATCATGCTACAACATCTGAGCACAACTACTTACAAATATTTTTCTCAATTCTATTTCTGATTCCCAGCTCATTTCAAATTTAGTTCTGTCTCTTCTTGCAAGGCAAAGGCAGTACTTCTACTAACTCAGCTAATATACCTTGAAAACTGTTATGGGGCTTGTAAGCCAGAAGGTTCATATATTTTTTCCTTCCTAGAGTGACACTAGTCACTCTAACAGCAGTAGAAATAGTTTCTGATCTCTTTGTTGAGGAACCAGAGATATTGTTCATGCTTTACTCATTCATTGAATCACACAAGCAAATATCATTATAAGAACTAAATTATTTCATTGACATATAAATGAAATCACGCATTTGTTACATATGTATATGTAAAATTATTTTCAATGTCAGTGCCGAAGGCAAATGTGAGAAATAGAACATTAGGAGTAGCACAGTTATCCACAGCTTTCAATGATTCAGATGAGCCTAATACATTTTTGTGTTAAGTACTATTTTCAGAAGAAATTCAGTCCAGGTTTGATTCTGGCAAAGTCTAGGAAACAGAGGCATTTGTTTACCATGGGAGACATTTGTACTGGGTGTCTGCAAAAAAGGATTTTTGGAATTATTTTTATTATTGCTGTGTTGAGATCTTTCCTTTGTGACTTGGACAGATTTGTAGCAGACCCTGAAATGCAGCCACCTGCAATGTTTCAGTTTGTAAAGCTCAAACTTGCTGGATTTGCGTTTGCACCAAAACGAATTCAATAGCCTTTGCCCAATTTTCCCAGCCAATCTCACTTCTCTGCCTGTGACAAAGCACAGGAAATTTCAAGCCACAGCAAGGATATTTTTGAAAGTTACAACCCTGTAAAAAGAGGGTGTTTATAAATGGAAATCTTCATATAATCTTAATAATAGGTTTTGCTACCACTGCATCTCCACCCACGTACATGGAATAGCTGTAGCCAGCTCTGAGGCACAGTCTATGGGCTACTTAGCAGCATGCAGCAGTAGCACTGAGCAGGGTGGGAAGGAAGGGAGGCTGCCACCTCCAAGGAAAAATGCAAAACGGTTCCAGGCTGACAGCACTGCAGAGTCCAGCCCTAGCACAGCGTGGGCCCCCTTGGCTGCTGCAGCAGAGCTGTGCAAGGAACCATGCAGGCAATGCCAGGGTGGGATGGGCTCTCCTGCACTCCCACACTGCTGAGGCTCTACAGGAGGGACTTGAGTCACCTCCAGCTGCACATGTGGACATCACACTGAAAGGGTGGTTAAGCGTTGGAAAGGACTGCCCAGGGAAGTGATGGAGTCACCATCCTTGGAAGAGTTTATTTAACAACTGGACATGGCACTTAGTGCTTTGGTTAAGTTGGCATGATGGTGATCAGTCAAAGGATGGACTCGATGATCTAGGACATCTTTTCCAACTTAAATGATTCTATGATCCTTCTGTCATCAGCCTCCTCTCCTTTGCCAGGTGATTGTCAGGGATGGCTGCAGAGAGTAAATGAGGAGAAGAGCAGAAAAAGGCAGAGCAGGAGCCTGGTATTGTTTTGAACGGGACTAATCTCCCTGGTGCTCGATACTGGCAGTTCTCTATACCCCTCTCCTTCCATCTCATCATCTCCTCCTCAATGCTACATCATACTGGCTTCTCCTACTTATTTCTCCCATCTCTGTCTGCATTTCTTTCCCTATTTATCAGCCATCTCCTAAATAAATTAATCTCCTCAGAGCCAGTATGTTTTAGGCTGTTTTACTGCTGTAGCTTTGGTCATTGCTAATGTGCTGTGATACACCTCTTCCTCCATGCTCATCAAGGCAGCAGTGGTCTGTAAGACAGTGTTTGTAACATTTTTACTGCAACTCCCTTTATCATCTGATCCTTGGCAACAGCTGTAATAAACATGATTATTAATAATAAGGTGAAGAGAGCTGGTATAGTGGTTCTACCTCATAGGCAGGGGCAGATATGCTTTCGTAACTATAAGATCAATTTCTATTTTGCACCAGTTCTTTTACAGGCTTCTTCAGCACAATATCTGAATGAATTCCATTGGCACATTAAGTGATGGAGCTTGATATCAGTCACATGTGGTTTGTTCTTTTATCCTCTCCCCAGGGAGAGAATTATGTATGCCACGTACTGGGTATGTTGCTAGGGTTTTGTTTGGGATATTTAACATATGCATTGCTGCGTGTTTGCATTGAAGAAGACCACATCAAAGCAGGTGCACTGCATTTGGACAGAAAGGTGGCAAGATTTTTGATGGCCTGTAGTTCCCATGGGATCTCTGCTATTGTCCCAGGGTCAACTCCTCAGACCACATTTACTGCCCCACTGACCTTCACCTTGTGGTGGAAAATCCCTTTGTTCCTAATGACAGCTGAGCATTCTTCACTCTTAAAATTACCCAGCTGGGTCAAAAGGTATTAGCCTAGCACAGCATCCCCTGTCACTGTGCAGGGTCAGAGCTGCAAGAGCAGCACCTGCTCCAGCCCCAGAATGACCATCCCTTATGCTTTGTGTGCTGGTTTAGCCCTACACCCTGTAACCTGCGTACTGAGGCAGGTGAAAAGATGGCCTAATTTCTGTAAGGTGCTATCTATGGAGAGATCCCCAGAGAGGGATAATAAGCCCTTTTGAAGGGCCAGTCTTTCTTCTGGGAGCGTCAGGACATGTGGGTAAAAGCAGATGCCCACAAGCACTGTCTGTGTTCCCTGCCACCGCACTTTTCATCAGCTCCAAATCCCCCAAAATTATATGTGCTCTCAAGTGCTTCATTCTTGGAAGGGAGGAGAGCAATCAAAATGCCTTCAAAAGGCTTTTCCTGTGCTCTTTGTCACTTCATGAAACCTCACTCCTTCCTCTTGCAGTCATGTCAGGTTGGGCATTAACAACTCAGTGTCACTGGTGTCAATTTTTGACAAGGATGGCAGACCTCTTCTCCTGGTTTGGAAGCCTTTTGTGTGTAAGAAAGGCATGCCAGCAGTTTGCCATGTAGCTGTGGAATTTGTCTCCGTAGCCCAGAGGCTGGCTCTGAGCCCCACTTCACCACCTGGTACCAAAGGGACACTGCTCAGAAACAGAATCCTGGAGCAGAATCGTTTGTGTCTGTGTCTCACTACCTGCCCATCATGTGCCATTTCTCGTATCTCTTTCATGGGCAGATAGCAAACAGTTTAATCTGCACCAAAGTTTACTCCTAGGGCAGGCAGCACAAGTGGGAACTTCCAAGAGCTGTCATGTTTGCACAGCCTTCATGCACAGAAGGTCACATCAAAAATGAGCATGTCACATTTGAACTACATGGTGGGAAGAATTATCTGGCCCAAATGATCCAGTGTCTGATCACTTTCATATTTTTAATACAAATATCCTCAGCCTACTCTCCTGAGGCAGGGAAACACATTATTCCCATTTTGAGTGAAAGAAGAGATCAGGGGAGGGTAAGTGGCTTGCCTAAAATGATATGGGGAGCATGTGACAAAAAGCGATACTGAATCCTTGGCCAACACCAAACCATCTTTCTCAGCTTTTAGAGACAACAGCTATATCCAGCCCCCTTTATTTATTTCTCTAGAAGCCATCATGCCAAAACCTCTGCTAAATTAGAGAGTGAGACTGAAGGAAAGCTTTCAGCGGATTGCTTTTCTCCATAAATGGAAATATCACAAATCATTCTGGGAAAACAGGTCTTTCTGTTCTCATCCCTCTTTGTCTGCTTCTCTCCTTTTGGATGTCTTTTCCTCTGCCTCTGGCTCACAGTTTTCAGATGTATGGTCCTGACCATTTAAAAGTGTTCCTACCTCGCAGGAAGGGAGTAGCTTTTCATTCTTTGGAACTTACTATTTTGCAATGGATTGCACTCTGCAGGCAAGCAAGACTTCTGAAAGAGAGAGGGCTGCACAAAGAGGCACAAAAATAAACTATCACCAACAATACGGAGCCGGGTTCTCATCGGGGGTAGCTCAGTCTGAGTATTGCTGCAGCAGGGCTGGTGGCTGCCAGCTGTCCTGGATAGACAGCTTATACCCAAACAGTGATCCTGCCACACTGGAGGAGGTCTCTCTCACAGATGAACACACAGTTGATGCTGAATTTCATCTTAGACATTTAGACATTTAGTCCCTCTTGGCAGTATGAGAGATTGCTCTTAATGACCCAACCGGGCAACTTCTGTCCTTGGCCAGGCACTGGAGGGGTGCCTACTGCACCAGTCCTGGCTCTTCTAAACTGCATTTTCCAAAGCTGGGACAGGCAACAAGCAAACGATGGTGGTCTTGCTTAACAACCCCCAGTAACACACAAGGGATGTGGAGACTGCTCCATGCTTTTCTATGGACCTGGGCATCTGCAGCCTTCCTTTCCTGAGACAGGCTGATGCTCATCCCCACCTTCTTTGCAGCCTGCACACCCCAAAGCAGGCTGTTCGAAGGATGGCCATACTGATACAGCACAGAGAGGGAGGTGGCTGCATGAATGAGAGGGACTGAGAAACAGGAGAAAGATCTGATGGGTCAACATGAACAAGGATGAGGAGAGAGCCCAAACTGCACTGGGAGAGCTACAGGGAGGAGGTGGAAGCATGTGGCTCAAGTGTCTCAGAGAGGTGTATGGGAGAAGACAGAAATACGTGCCACGTTTCAAAGTTCACAGCATGAAATATCTTGAGTTGGGAAGAATGTGAAGGGCAAAGGGACTCAAGCAGAGAGGAGATGTGGTTCTTGCTTCCTTGGGGGGTTCTCAGAGCCATACATGCCCTCCCACATAATGATTTGATCTTGCTCAGGCATTCAGGAGTATTAACTGTAGGGTGGCACACGGCTCTCACCATCCCTGGCTCCGCAGACCACACGTGCAGCACAAGAAAAGGCTGTTGTGTCAGACCTCAGCAGCACTGCTGAGCTGCTCCATCCCCCCTCTGTGCTTCCACCAGCACAGGTGCCAGGGAAGCTGCTGTACCATCTCAGCAGGCCACAGATGTCCGTCAGAGAATTGCCGAGTGACCTTGGCACGAGAAGTGACATCAAGGCCTTCCCCACACCGAGCGGGTTCCTGAACCGCTGCCATCCATCACTCACTCACTCTGTGCGCTTTGGGAGCCGCTGGCACAGCACACCCACACCATGCCCTGTTTAACACATCCCCGTACAGCACCAGGCAGAGGAGCACTGTCACCCCCATTTTACAGGGTGGGACTCTGAGGCAGAGAGAAGTGGTTTTAACAGCACGCCTGTGGCAGAGCAAAAACTGAATCTTGTTCTCTTATGTTCCCAGTTAGCGCATTAATGACCTAAATTCTGCATCCTTTCCCCATCCATCGCCCAGAGGAACTAGGAGGCATTGGAGGAGCGGGTGTGGTAGCACAGGCAAACAGTCAGCATCCAAACCCACAGCACTCTGTGCTGAGCACAGACAAAGCAGGGGCTAAAGTGGCACCAACGCTGCCCTCATGAACCCCAGTAGGGTTGATCCAGGGAGGGGAATCAACCTGGCACAGCATACGAGCCTGTGGAGAAGGGCAGCTCCACAATGCCACAGCATTTTAAGCAAGCCAAGGCTGGACACTCCGATGGCCAAGTACCCTGCGGAGCCAGGTCAGCAAAGCCAGTGGGACACTGAGCACCAGGAGCAGATTTTCGAAGAGCCTGCATATCCCCTCAGCCTGCCTCAGCGGCTGAACCTCTAACCAGCTATCCCACGCAAGTCCATAGAAAAGACAGCCTGCACCAGATGCAGCATCTTCCCCAGGCAGCTCAATTCTTTACATAGGAATTAATCAGCCTCAAATTCAGCAAGAAACAGAGCGGGGGAGAGGGAGAAAAAAGGAAGCAGGGAAAGGATGTCACACAGTGAGGGGGTTTCCAGATGCACTGCGTCTTCCCTCCCTGGCTGATTCCAACTGGGAGGCTCCGGCTGTGTGCCAGGAACATCACCTGGGAGGTGTATGCAGGTTCTGCCTGCTCCCCCAGCATGTACGGGCAGGAGGAACTCAGTGTTCAGCATCTGCTGGGTGAGGAACTGAAATCTGAAGCTGGAGACCTCCCCAGTGCCCCAGAGTGTGCCAGTGTTCACACGCACTGTACAGCAGTGACAGCAGCCAAAGGACCAGGATGAGGAGCTGCTCATCTGTCACAGGCAGATGGCCCCAGGCAGTCAGGAGCAAGGCAGGGAAAGGACCCCCTTCATGATGTATCTGCCTGCCTCATAGGGATTTTAGTGGGCAAGTAGCAGGGTGGAAGTGTGCCAAGGCAATTTACTTGGCTATGAAGCTTTCCTTCCAGAAGAGCCATGGCTGAGAAGCAGACACTTTTTGAACAAGGTAACTGGATTTGGGATGGGTGATTAATAACCTTTCATAACCCACAGTTTTAGTGTGGGAATAGTATGTCAGAGCTACACAGAGAAGCTTTGTTCCTACTTTCTTCTCATATTACTTACCTCTTAATGCACGCACGCACTCCTCTCTGCTGTCTCCAGTCTCTTCATGCAAGCTCTTCAAATGAGTAGCTAAATGCAATAGGTACCTTGGAGGCATCAGACACAAGCCAGATGGATGCAGAAGAAGCCAAACTTGGAGGTAGACCTAAAGGAACCCACCTACCTGCCTTTCATTTACTCAGATATTTACTCAGAACTGCCTCCCAAAGCATCCCAAATGTTAATCCATCGAGGGCTGGCCTCAAGAAGCAACTCAGGGAGAATCCTTTGAGCTTGGTCCTTCTTCCATGTGTTCACAAATATCTGAAAGTTCATTCAAATCCATCTGGAATAGACCTTCCAAGACATGACTTGGGGACCTGACATGGTGACTGCAGGTCTCAGCCTGGGAAGGTTTGGTCTGGAAGAGCTCTCTTGCTCTTCCCAGAGGCAACAGCCTCAAGTGTGGGTGGCTCCATTTTCCCCTTGCCCTTCACACCCAGCTGCTCCAGAAGCTGGGTTCAGGGTCAGGGTGGCAGGAGCTTACCCAGGCTGCCACAGCATTTGCCACTTTTCAGACTTGGGCTCCAAATGCTTCTGCTGAGGGGCCAGTGAGCCTGAGCACCTTTGTGGGTTGACATCTGGTGAGGAGGCCCACAGAACCACCATGCCTACCCACGCGCATCATGCAGACAATGCATTTCTCCTTTCTGGACAGACTGTGCCCATCAGTTCTGTGTTAATGGCCAGTCAGTGCAAGTGTCCAGAGGGAAATGGAATGGAGGATAGGAGAAAAAAATTGTGGGAACCCCAGGAGACATAATGAAATTGTCTTTCACATGGGCAACCCTGTACAAGAATGGACAACCTGATCATTTGAGATACTAATTAATCAGTGGTCATGGTGAAAATTATGATGTGGCTTGAGGAGTACCTCTCTGGAGTGGTACTCCTGTTGTCAAGAGGAGATATGAGTGATGAAAATAAGAGCCTGGTAGACATCCCAGCTAACAAAAGACTTGGAAGATGTCACCGGCCCCTTGTTGAGATGGTCTTGTTGGTCATGGAGAGTGTGAAAAACGGTGTCCCATAACTGAAACTGGCGGTTTCAGTTTCTACATACACCAGCCTGATGGAACTGTGTCCAGCCCAGTTTCCCTCACTTATGGTGGAAGATTTTCCTCCCCCAGCACCAGGGTGTTTTGCTGTTGAGCTGCATACACACACTTGCACCGAGCTTCTTGTAGCCTTGGTCCGTGAGAGGACACATGAGCAGGCCTGACACAGGTATGCAGAAACAAGCACTCATATGGAGAAAGTAGATTAAGGACTTTTGTTCTAACACCAAACCAGAACAAAAGGATGTATCCTGCCCACAGAATTAGAGGGCAATGAATTCACAGCTGAGAGAAACAAATACTTTTGCAACCCACACCTAATCATCCTGCCCTGATGCCCTCACTGCTGGGATCCAGGGAGGCCATGCCAGGGGAAACACTGGGGTCTGATGCTGTAACTCACAGTTGTGCCTGTGATGCTGAGGGAGGGGACGCTGACACCTGTGCTTGCCCAGAGCCTGGCTCCCATTCCCATCCCGCCTCGCTCCAGGCGGGCAGTGCTCTCCCGCCTGTCTGCAGCAGGAGTCACGGAGCTCCTGGGGCTCTCCTCTCGGAGTGAGGCGTGCTGGGCTAGGTGGGCATCAGGCCGGAGCCTGACAGCACACCCCACATTCCTGTGCAAATACACGTGCGAGTGTGCAAGGAGTGGCCCTGGGCATTTCCCAGGCGTGCACACCCGAGTGGGCATGCTGCCTGGGAGGAAGGCAGGCGGGCACAAAAGGTGACGCAGAGGGCAGCTGTTCCTGCAAGGCAGGTTTTGGTGTTCTCATTTGTTCTTTTTCTCTCTTGTTCCCTAGGGAATTTTAAAGGTCTGTGTAAGCAAATCGATCACTTCCCTGAGGATGCAGATTATGAAGCCGATACAGCAGAATATTTCCTCCGTAAGTCCACAGGCTCTTTTTGCAATGGCTCGGGTGCCTTTTGTTTCTGAACCCAGGGTGGTGGAGACACTGGGACCTGTGAGGCTCAGTGGAAACCCCAGAGCCTCATCACCCCCTAAAAATTACTCCACTCACTTCCCAGGGGCTCTGCCCATGAAACAGTGCAAACTCGAACTCACAGAAACAACCAATGGCATTTTTTTTATAAGCAGCAATTAACTGTGATATAAAATCAGAGTCTTAATTCAAACCCACTGAAAAGCTGCTGATTGAGCCTAAGGTCGGACTGGCCTAGCTGGGGCAGTGTGTGTGTGTGAGTGTGCATGTCCTCCTAAAGCAGAGAAAGTTATATTTCCTTATCTGATACTCTGGTGGCACCAGACTTAAGAAATTAGCTGGATTTTGTCTGAGGATCTCTTATTGCTGTCTTCACCTTTCCCCAAACACCGCTTCCCTACAGAGACTGCAGGTCTGATCTTTTCTGGTTTTAGTGATGGGAGCAGGCAGCAGGAATAAGGACAGCAGAGCCCTTGGAAGAAAAGACCTGGTGCTCACCCAGAGGCCCTAGGAGAGGTGCTGAACCCTAGGCACAAGGCATGTCTGTAATGAGACCTAGTCTGAGCTTCAAGTCCCAGCTGAGATGTGTGAGTGAAGCTCACACCGCTTTGCACAGCAGCACCCTGGCCAGCAGGACAGATCCACACCATGCATTGCCCTGTCTGGTTGCCCTCCCCAGCCAGCATTTCCACCCACCCTAGAGGCAGGTCTTATTCTTCCTTCAGCACAGCTGAACAGGGAACACTCCTTTTAGGTCTCCACCTTGCTATCCTGCCCTCCCTCCACAAGCCCAATGTCTTTTGACATCATGAGATCTTCTCCCAACAGAAATTTGAGATAAGTGCTTTTGACCTTCCAAGGTTAATCATCAGAGGCTTCCAAAGACCGGGAGTCTTTCAGAATAGCTCCTTGTCATCCGGGTGTGCTCCAAGCCAGATGTGGAAACCCAGCCCTGCGGCAGGGATGAGAGAGATAATTTCAGATCTGTGAGGCTCATTTGTATGTGAAAAGAGGCAGATCTTATGCTGCTTCCTCTTGGTTTCTCAAACAGTCCTTCATCCACTGTAAATTGTAAATAACTGAGGGAGATTGCTTCTTTCAGCTGCTTTTCTGCAGCACTGGTCTCTTAATTGCTGCATGGTGCCTGAACAGCAGAGCTGAACACAGAGGTTTGATCCGGTTTGGCACAGGGATGCCAAAGGTTTGCAGGCTGCCTCCGAGGGCAAATCAGCCATTGCAGAGCTGCTTGGGAGCAAAGAAGCTGCTTGAAGCATCAATTGCACTTCAGAAAAAAAGAGTTTGGGGAAGGGGCCAAACATCACAAGAAGGACGGGTTTGTTCCCTCAGAGAGAACAAGATCTGAAGACAAAAATTGGCCCAATGTCAGGACCTGACAGTGTCCCCAGGGTAGAGCCCTTTTTAAGAAAGAATCAGGTTCAAAGAGGGATTTGGCAAGTCAATAAAGGATGATTTGGGTCATTCCTGAGGGAACTGGGATTTCTGCTGGCTTAGACCTGCCTGAAGAAGGACTCCACTGAACAGCTTCTTCCCAGAACTTCTGTCAAACCGGAGTCCCTGGGTGCTCTGCATGGGCAATGCCTGGTGGTACCATCAGAAACAGCTAGGAAGTCGTTTATCTGTAACAGAGTAGGCAATTCCCTCATGCCCCAGGGGACCAGGACAGTGATGGAGCAGGGTCCATGGCCTGGCTAGAAGGTTTTAGCCATTATTTCTGCCAGCCGTCCACATAAGGTGTCTTAGGATTTTTGAAATCAAATGCCTGTTATCAGAGAGGAAGCAGAAACATCCCTGTGTTTCCTTGCTAGCAGACACAGGTGAGTTTAGGGAGCATATGCCACCAGCCCCTTTTCTTTAGGCCACAGGCTCTCGAGCCAGGAAGGCTGAATGATATTCTCCTCCTCTCTTGCTGGCATGGTCCCCCTGAAAGGCTGAGGAAGACTGCTGTCCTTCTCCATCACATGACACCTGCAGCTTCCCATGTCAGTCAGCAACTTTGGGTTCTCCCCACAGATGTGAATTTCAGAATTAAGACACAGATAAAACTGATGTAGTCAGGACCAGGTTACAGGACTGACCAAGCATCCCCCTAGAAAGCCTCTCAACAGTGGGTGTCTGCTTGACGTTTGCTTCCTGCCATTTAAGCTTCCCATCGTGAAATGCCACCTTGTTTTCCAGAAGCTATTAAGATGGTTATTACTGTTATCCTGTTCCCTGAAACACAGCCAGGCAGAGCTGGAAAGCAAGCAAGAGAGCTTTCTCCCTGCCTTCTGCATTCCCCATGCACAAGCAGCGCACTAGGCCCCCCTCAAAGAGCTGATTGCTTGAGCCTAGCAGGATCCAGAGGCCAACAGGGTCTTTGAAATGGGGTCTCTGCTCACTTAGGGAAAAGTCCTGCATTTGCTTCATTGGGTTCATTCTTGCAGGCAAGGAAGGATTAGCTTTCATCCCCCCTCCCAGATCTTTGCTCCACAAGCAGAATTGCACCAGCCCGTCTGATACCTTTCTTTATCAAGCAAGGCTTCATTTCACACTTTAACAGCTTATTTTCTCTTGTGAAGGGAGGAGAGAAGGCCTTCCTAGTTAAAAAAAAATAGGAATATTCGCAACGCAGACTCAGGCAGAGCTCTGGCTCCCACCGAGCCGCCCACGAGCGGTGTGTGCGTGTGTGCCCGTGTGTGTGGGTGTGCGTACACACAGACGTGGCCTTTCACTGCAGGAACACGAGTCAGACCCCCCAGAAGCTTTGGGGTATGTTTTGCATGCACATACGAGCATATACGTGCATCTGTGCATCTATGCCATTGCCCTCTGCTGGCTGAGCTCTTCCCATATCGACCGATGGAGAGTGTGCGTGTGTGGGAGCTGGCACATCCAAACCATCACTGCCCTCTGGAAGCAGCCCAGTCATTTAATCACTAGGTTAAGCCCCGCATTTCAGCACACAGGGCTGGGACTGTTTCTTCTCAGTCCTCACTGCAGCTGCAGAGCAGTGCATGGCACCACGAGCTCCTTCTCAGCCCTAAAAAAAAAAAAAATCTCCTTGAGATGCTCATGCCCTTTTGGGAGGATTCGAGATTGAGCAACTCTGCAGGAAGCATTTGGGTTGCTGTTCTTTGAAGTGCAGGCTTGAGCAGCAGAGCCCTGCAGAAGGAGAAGCTGAATGGTGCCTGGGCTCCCCCTCCAGCCCACAGTCCCCCAAAAAACAGAGGAAAAAACAGTGTGAGGGGGCACAGACAATGCAGGCAGGCTCCCAGCCCAGTCACCAGCCCCACAGCCTCCTCTGCCTCGCCATGCAGAACCACCAGCTTTGTGGCAGCAGCAGTGGCCAGGGCATGGGAGAGTTGCTTTGGACCACTCTCTTTTTCTGACACACTTTGTTTCTCTCTCCTTCCCTCCCTCCATCCCCCAATGCCTTTATCTCTCCTTAAATTACTCCCCTACTGCACATTGCCCTCTGTCTCTCCCCTTCACCCCCACCCACTAAATGCGCTTGCGTGTCCCCCTCACTCCGGTGTCATTTCCATGCCCTCTTTTCCTCTCTCTCACACCTGTGTTGTTCTTTCTGCCCTGCCCTCCCTCTCTCCTCTGCAGGGGCTGTTAGAGCCTCTAGTATTTTCCCGATCCTGAGTGTGATTCTGCTTTTCATGGGTGGACTCTGCATTGCAGCCAGCGAGTTCTACAAAACCCGACACAACATCATCCTTAGTGCCGGCATCTTCTTCGTGTCTGCAGGTAAAGGGGTGCACAGAGCCTGATGCCCCAGGGGTGGGCTCCAGGGCTTGGGGGGCTGCCCAGCCAGGACATTGGGGTACAGTTGCCTAGGCAGGAGTGTGTGCATTTCCCAGCCCTGATAAGTCTTATTTGGGCTGAAAGCAGCATCACAAGGACGCCTCTCCATCCTGCCTGCTCACCCAGCAGAGGCAGGCAGGCAGAGGCTTTTCCTCCTGCTTGGGAGCTGACAGAGGGAGAGTTTCTCTAACATCTGACATCTCTCAGGGACCAGGAGTGTGGTCCAGGGACGTGGCAGGCACATGAGGAGGGTTTGCCAAGGCAAACTGTCCATCCAGGAGGGGATTCAACCCCTCAGCCCCACCACTGCCATGTGTGACCTTCTTGACATCTCCTTCTCTCTCCCCCTCCGGATGGCTTGCAGGTCTGAGTAATATAATTGGCATCATCGTATACATATCAGCCAACGCTGGAGACCCCTCCAAGAGTGACTCCAAGAAGAACAGCTACTCCTACGGCTGGTCCTTCTACTTCGGGGCCCTGTCCTTCATTATAGCCGAGATGGTGGGAGTGCTGGCTGTCCACATGTTCATAGACCGGCACAAACAGCTGCGTGCCAACGCTCGTGCCACGGACTACCTCCAGTCCTCCGCCATCACCCGCATCCCCAGCTACCGGTACCGCTATCAGAGACGCAGTCGCTCCAGCTCCCGCTCCACCGAGCCTTCACACTCCAGGGATGCCTCTCCCGTCGGGATCAAAGGGTTCAACACCCTGCCATCAACAGAGATCTCGATGTACACCCTGACCAGGGACCCGCTGAAGGCAAGCACCACCCCCACCGCCACCTACAACTCCGACAGGGATAACAGTTTCCTCCAGGTTCACAACTGTATCCAGAAAGAGAACAAGGACTCTATCCACACCAACACAGCCAACCGCCGGACCACCCCGGTATGAAGCCGTCGCCAGGAGCTGAAAATGGGGCAGGAACGGGCAGGAGGAGACGGGGGTGGGCTGCAGGGTGGGGAGGGTGGAAGGGGGCAGGGGGCAGCAGGGGGGTGGGGAAGGAGGAGGTGGAAGCGCCCCTTGGTGGAGTGGGGACCTTCCCAATGCAAAAAAAAAAAAAAAATCCACAAAAAAAACCAACAAAAGCAAACAAAAAACTGACAAAAAAAAAACAAACAACAACAACGAAGGAACAAGCAGATAAGCAGACAAACAAGTGAGTGAACAAAAAATCAAACAAACGAAAAGGAAACATGAGGAAAGAGACAACAGTGAAAAAAATTCTTTAAAAAAAAAGCAAAAGAAAAAAGAAAAAAAAGAAAATCCTTAAAACTGAGAGAAAGAGATTTAAAAAATAGAAATAAATTTAAAAGAAAATGCATGATTTCCCATGTACCATTATTTTAACATTTAATAAAAACAGATTAAAAAAATAAAAGGGAACCAAGAAATAACAAATGACAATAAATCAAGTGGGAGGAAGAGGAGGAGGAGGCAGCTTTTTTAATTTTGGGAGGTTTTATTCTTTCATTTTATGGTTTGTTCCCCACTTACCTTTAACCCAGCACTGGCTTCTTGGGGAACAGGGAATGGGGGTTCGGCTGCCAGTGACTTCGGTGTCCTTGGGCCAGTTATGCAGGATCCTGGGTGCCGGAGTTAGCCATGACCCACTCTGTTCCCCTGAGACCCACGGGGATCCACTCCATTCCCCTGGGATCCGTGGGGATCTGCTCATCCTCCACAGATCCACAGGGGTTTAAAGTGACCCCAGGGAGTGCAGGAGCTGATGCTGAGTCACCCTCCACAGTGTCCCCAGGGGGGTCCCCACTTCCCCAGCCCTGGGGACCCTGGGGTTAACGGTGACAGTGCAAAAAATAAGCAGACACAGTAAATAAAGACACACACACAGAGACAAAAAAAGAAAAAAGGACAAAAGAGGTTTCTTAAAAAAATAAAGTGGCAATTTTTTAATAAAACAACAGCTATAAATAAATGTAAATATAATAAGTGGATTTACTTGCAAGAACAACAGATAGTATTTTTTTCTTTTAATTTTTGTTTTCTTCAGCTTTAAACTGTGAACAAAAAGAAAAGAGGCAGCAGGGAGCTGTGTGGGAGGCACAGGTAGAGGGTGGGGAGGGCTGGCGGAGGGCAGCTGGGGCTCCCATCCTTTCAGGGTGATGATGCTGTGGGGGGGACACACATGGGATGCTGTGGGGGGGACAGCACTCGCGCACACGTGTGCCCACGCTCACACACTCTTGCCCTGGTGGGCGCACGCTCTCCTGTGAATGCTCCAGAGGCTCCCCAGGGTGGCCATGCACCCCTCAAATCTGCCCAGATCCCCCTTGGGCCGCATCAGCGGGGCTGCAGCCATGCAGGGGCACGGTGAGGCCGCCCAGCCGCCCCTGAAAGCGCTCCCGTCCTGGCCTGGGCACAGTGAGCACACCCCGAGCCAAAGCCGGCCACAGACTGCCCGGCCTCGATCCGTGCCCCTGCCAGTGCCCGCGGCAGAGCCCCCGAGCCGTGCCGGAGAGGTGCCAAGCCAGCGGGTGTCCCCACGCCCGCCGCGCTGCGCCCTCCTCTTCCTCCTCCTGGGGGTCCCCGACCGCCGTGGTGCCCTCCGCAGCAGCAGGGCAAGGCCAGCTGGGCCCCCCCAGCCTCCCCGGCCCCTGGCCTGGCTGCCGCCCCCTCCCTCCCTGGCGCCCCTCAGGGAGGGGAAGGGGGCACCGGGGTGCCAGCTTTCCTTTCCATGCAGCTCCCTCCGCGGGAGCCGCTGCCGATGGAGGCGGGAGGGGAGGTGGCACAGGGGTGATGGGGTGCCCCTGTGACACCCACAGACAGCGGCCAGCCCGGGGCGAGGACAGGAGGACGGGAGCCCTTTGGGGCTGCCCCCGAGAGCAGAAGCGCCCGGGGCAGGCACAAAGCCGAGAGTTTGCAGGATGGGGCCGCTGAGCCCTTCGGCAGCTCAGACCCACTTTTCGACTTTTTGTCCGTCCCCATTCCTGCTGCTCCAGTTTTAGGAGCTGCGCAGTCCCCGCTCCAGGTCCCAGCGGGGGTTCTGCTGTAAAGCAGCCAGATCCTCCCCGCACCCCCGACCCGCTGCCACTCCACCCTCCCTTCCCCGCTCCGGGGTAGGGCGGGGAGCAGCAGAGGGACGGGGTCACCCCCAGAAACGGCATCACGGGGCAAGAGGCGGATGCGAGCGCCTCGGCTGGCTGTTCAGACCCCACCCCACTAATGACATCCCCTCCCGTGGCCCCCCAGCCCTTTCAGAACGATTCACAGGGGATATTCACCCCCTCCAATGCCTCCCGAGGAATAAGTCAAAGCCAGTTCCCCAGATTCCAGCGTAGAGGGAAGGTGGCGTTGGGGTTTCCATCCCCACCCAACACTGCTCGGAGCTGGGGAGCATTCACAGGGCTGAGCGCGCCCCGGGGCCAGGAGGGAAGGGGAGAGTGCGGGAGGGCGCCGGGAGAGCGTGGGCAGGAGGCAAGGGCTGGAAGGGAAGAATTTTCCCCAGGGTGTTGCTCATGTCCAGCTCAAACCAGTACAAGAAACCAACCTCCATTTCCTTTATTTCGTGGGTTTTTTTCAGACTGTTAAAAAGAAAAAAATTTTAAAAAGAGAAAATGACAAAAAAAAAATCCTGGTACATGAAATAAAGATTTTTTTTTTATAACTTGGTCCTTGTTTATGTGGATTTACTGGGGGGGATTTGTAGTGCCTGAAGAGTACCACAAAACCCAGCAAGAGAATGTACTGCTGTGGACAATTTCATCCTCATTGGAAATTCAGAGGATGGGCTTGCTTCAAGATAGTCTTCGAGATACAGGAATGGATAAGGCAAGAGAAGAGTGTTTTGCCAAAACTTTTTATTCTAAGTAAGTGTGGGTAAACTTGAGTCATACATGGGCTTTCTCTGCTGCCCTCCAAAACACCTGCTCCAGCCTCTCTTTAGCTTCCAGCATCTCCCCTCCTGTTCCATTCTTCCTGGTGTGGAGATACCACAAAGGCTGATGCTCCAAATCCTACTGCAAACAGTGGCTTTCATGGCAAGCCGAGAATTGCCAGCAAGGTCAGAATTTATACACACTGGAGGGCTCAAAAAGGAAAAAGAAAGTGACTCCAGCATTGTTTTGGGGTTTTGTTCAGCCACTCATGGCAATTTCCTCAGTAGTTGGGTTGGCAGTGGGTGCCTGGTAGAAAAGCTCAGGTAGGAGCTTGGAGAGGGGGAATAACTTACAGCTGGACATGCAGACCGAGAAACAGGTAAGGTGGCAGCAGAGCAGGGAGGCGAGATCCCCACAAAGGGGACTAGGCACATCCCCTCACCTCCCACTCACCATTGGCAGCAAGGGTGTCACCAATGAGCTTCCCTTCACCCCGCACTGGGCTCTCACTTCCCATGAGACCCTCCGTGGCTTTCTGAAGCAGACCAGAATCCCCATCAGCCTCTGTGACTGCTACCTCAGAGGGATGACACGGAAGGACAGCCATCTGAGTGACAAAGCTTCTCTGTGTGTGACCCACAGCACACAAGTGAGCTGGATGAGCAGGTCAGAGCAGGGCAGTTAATTTGGCAGCAGCAAGGAAGGCACAGCTGGCTCCAGGAGTCCCAGCAGGTGCTGCTGGGTCGCACTGTGATCACAGCACTGCAGTTCTCCCTGCTGCCCAATGCACCTCACACATGCTGATACCTGTGCTCAGCATCTCTACCCCCTGGGCAGCACCAGTGGGTCTCCACTCTGGCCCTCACTGCACCCCCTCTAGCACAAGCTCCTCCAGCTCATCCCCCTCCTTTGGGCCCCTGGTAGCACCTAACACCCACCCCAGCATTCCAGCTGGCAGGATGCTCCACTGCCAAGGTATCGGGGGCACCCGCCGACCCATTTCTGCTCCTCCTCCAGGGACCCTTCCCAGCAGCGTCCTCACCAAGAAGGAGGGCACAGGGAGGGGATAGGCAGCAAAGCAGGCCAGGAGCCTGTCTGGGGGACACCAGGGAGCTCCTGGCCCTGCCACATGCACATCTAGGAGGCACCTGTCTTCCCACCCCATCTAGTGCACAGACCCCAAAACTTTCTCACCTCCTCCTCATCTCCTTGCCTGGTTCTGAAGCCTCCCCCCATGCTGAGTGCTCCTGCTTGGGCATGGGTGGGATAAGCTGAAGGAACCTCCCTGCATATCCTCCATCCACCCAGTGATGTTTCCAATCCTGGACTGCTTCAGAACTTGGGGCAAGAGTGTGCTCCCTTATCCTCCTCAGTGCCAAGTGAGGCACTGGGGAGATGTGGCTACACTTCCCACACAATATCCTGCCTGGAGTGAAGGGGGTGCACAGCTCGCCCCCTCCACACAACTCCATGAGGGGTGCATTTCCTCATAGGGTGCAGAGGCTTCTCCCCTTCTCTGGGATGAGGCAGCGAAGCAGCTCCGGCCTGAAATTAGGTGTGGGGAATTCTCTTCAGACTGCGCCAGCCTCCATGCCATAGTAATTAGTACTAATATTCAGCACTTATACAGCACTTTTCATGTTCAAAGCACTTTGCAAACATTAACTAATTAATGTCATATTAAGTGATGTCTTAGAGGGGCAGCATCGAAAGCAAACGACTTGTGCGTGGGCAGAAGCTCTCATTCCCCATCTCTCCCCAGGCACGTTAACACTTAGGTAGGTGAGAGACCCTAATATGTTTTCCTGCTCCCCTCCTAGTTCTCAGTGCTCCCCATTCCACGTGATTGCCTCTCCCACTGCTGACTGTGTGCTCTGGCAGGCCCTGAGTATGCCAGGGGTGAGCAGGGCACCAGGGTCCTCTCCTCCACAGCACTGAGCCACTGAGGCCTCGTGACTGAGAGGTCAGTTAAAATATTTGGGTTGGAAAAGTTCCTGCCCCAGTCCCAAGCCCCAGCAGTGGGGAAGGAGAGACAGCAGGCCCCTTGCAACACAGCCAGAGTGGAGATGGAGCAGGCAGAGTCTGGTCCAATGCCTTCAGCCAGGTCCCTGTCATGCCCCGGCCTTGTGACCTCTTTGGGGCCAATGGTCTTTCCCTGCTTTCAGGTGCCAGAGGAATGCATTGTCTGGCTCTGCACAGGGATGATTTTGGACAGTGCCCCTCCAAACCTGAGGACACACTCTCAAATGCTGGCCAGGGATGGGTAGAAGGCAGGCAGGGCATCTGCCAGAGAGAGTGCTGCCCTACTGAGACAGAGCAATTTGCAAGGATGGCTCTGGCAAAGGATCTGAACTCCAGAGGGCCTGCAATGCCCAAGGGATGCTGGCCTGCACTGGCAGCGGTGACAGGTCTTCTATCCCATGAAGGCACAGCATAGCTGGAGAGGAGGCTCCCTTTGGGGGATGGTGTGGGGCAAGGGAGCACTTGCTGCTGAGTAATGCCCAGGCCCTCACATGTGTGGGTCTGCTATCAACATGTGCTTGCTGCTCCTCTGCTGCCTCTCTCATATGGACCACAGCCAGAGCTGGCTGTGTTTTGCTTCAGTGGGAGACGCTCTGAGAGCTCCTCATGTGGGGAAACCCAGATACTTGGCTATTAAATTAACATCGGGCATTTAACTGCATCATTCAAATGGTTTAAACACCCAGGAGTGGTAATTAGTAATTATGGTTTGGTGAGGGAGGATATTAAGTCCCAGGTATGGAGCCCAGTATTTTTCTCTGCAGATAATTTTTAGTGCCAGATGACTACAGAGAGAGGCCAAGCGTCAGACACGCAAGCCTGCTGTCTTGCTTGTGTGTGAGGACTGCCACAGGGGAAGGAGACAGCCACACAGCTCGCCTTTCAAAAGCCAAGCACCGAGGCCAAGGACACAGAAAGGTTTGAGAAGCAGAGCTGATGGAGGAGGAGGGTCTGTGAAGAGGTACAGTCAACATAACTAAAGCTGCTAGGTGAGCAAGGATGGCAAAGGACAGGCTATCTGAATGGCCTGGAAGTATTCCCAAAGGTAGAGGTGGGTCCAGACATCTTGGCATCTCCTTCCCAGGGCCCTTCCAGTTGCTGGGGCCTTCTCCCCTCCTCTCCCCAGGCTCTTCTGGACACCTTCTGGAGAGACAGAAAGAAGAGGCAGCAGTTTTGGTAGGGAATAGTGGCAGATGGAGGATAAAATTTGAGTAGGACCTATGCAGATTAAGCAGATGTGAATTAAATGCCACCAGCCTGAGTTTTACCTCCAAGAGTGGGGAACAAGTCACCCTCACACTAAGCTGAGGCATGGAGCTGGACCACACATGGGCTGCTGTGCAGTGTGCAGCTCCTCACCCAGGCAGGGCATTTACAGAACTTCTGATCAAACCAAGCATACTTGTACCACAGTTTGCCAGCTCCACAGAGCTCCAGAGTAGCTGTGCAACCAAGATGCCCCATGGAGATGAGAAACTCCCCTCCAGCCCGAGAGAGGGAACAGGGTCCTGCCACCCAGACATGGCCATAAAAAGACCTTTAGCTGGGGATCTGTGCCCACAAGGGTAGGGAGGACATCTGTGATGTCCCAGTGTCCATGGTGACTATGCCTTACTCAAGCCATCCACCACTGGCCCATAGAGGGGTGCTGAGAACCTGCCAGACATGGGAGCCACACTGAGGACCCTGACAGAGGATCCAGGACACCCCAGTGGGCCATGCTGTTTCCCACAACTGCAGCAGCAAAAATTGGGTGACTGCCTCCATCTTCCTGGCTGCAAATCCCAGCTTTGACCTGGCTCTGGCAGAGCCAACACAGACGTGAACCATTCTGGCAGAGCGTTGTCACTTGTGCCAATTTTACACCGTGGAGAGGAGTAACGTGCGAATGACGCCAAACCCCGCTGGCCTCGTTTCGCTTGCCCTTTATTGAAACCTCCGGGCCTTGCACCCTGAGCTCGGAGCGAGGAGGGTGCCACGGTTGATGGACGCCTCGAGGGCCGGGCCCCGGCAGGCTCGGCATCCTCTGCAGCGGTCAGCTGCTGACATTGCGGAGCGCCCGCAGTGGAGGAGCCGGCTGGCCGACACCCGCGGCTTCAGCAAAGGGGTCAAGATGCACGGCTGTGGGCTGAGTCCCAGAAACAGATCCACAAGGGCAAAGTACGGGGCTTGGGAAAGGGTTTTCTCTGCTGCTGCTCCTCCTGCTGCTCCTGATCCCCTCGGGGATGGAAAAAACAAGGGACTTTGCTCTCTAGGGACCTGTCAATCAGAATCTGCCAGCACGGTTTAATTTGCTGCATTTATGCCTGCCAGGGGCGCCGGCCGGGCTGCCTGTTCCTGAGCAGGCAGTGCCATCCCGTGGGACGAGCTCGGCACAGCAGCGGAGCCTCACAGCCGCACTGTGCGGGAGCTGGAGCAGCCCCACAGCTTCCAGGGAAGATGCAGCGCTAGGACCCTTGCCCGGTGTCCCCCTAGGGCACAGGGGTGGCCAGCAGACTTTTCCGCTCTTCCAGGGCTCCTCACTACCTGCCTTCCCTCATTCCCCCTCTCCTGACAGCATCTCAGAGGGGACACAGGGACATAATTTACATGGGGGTTCAGCTTAGACCCACCCGTAATGGGCTCCAGCCAGCACAGGGGGACGTATTATTTTAGGAAGGGAGGGCAGACAGCAAAGCTCTTAGTGTGAGCTTGGTGTGGCCATAAGGTAGGAGGCAGCATGGCCCAGGAAGCTGCTTATCATCAGCAAGTCCCCCTGCTTCTCCTACTCTAAAATCTGCAGCTCTGACTGGTGCCTGGCCAGGGATCATCTAGGAATGTTTAATAGGGTAATATTTCATGCATGCATTGAAAAGAATAATTCCACAAAGCATTTCCAAGGCCAGGGAGCCCCATGGCTGCCCCATGTCTCCTTCTGCCCTTGCTACTCTCCCTCGAGTATCTGGTGCTGCTTGTGGATCCTTTGGGGAAAAAGGGGTGAAGGGAAGGTTCCTTCCCAGCCCTAACCCCTTCCCATCCCCTACAGCAGGGGCCAAGTGCAAAGCCTGGGCCTGACCTTGGGAGTCAGCTGTGACCTTGGGAAGTGCCTGATCCAGAGGAACAGGCTGCAGACAGGAAAAAGGAGAGAAAGAAAGACCTTGGACTGCTGCAGTGGGAGCTTTCTGGAGCAAGGCTGAGAGTGCGCATCCGTCCCAGCTGCCTCGGGGTACCTGCTGCCCAATGGGGGACATACGCAGCACAGCTTTGCCAGAAGGGACAAAAGCACCCGGCTGACTCCTCCAAAGACAGAAGAGAGCAGATGGCGCTGAAATCTGCTCAAGAGGAGAGGAAGGAATGGCCCCGAGGCTCCGTACTCCCTGTACCCTCCGCACTCCCTGTACCCCGAGAGGCACATTTGTCCGCGGCCAAGCGTGTCGGCCAGCCCTGTCTCTGACTTACCAAGGAGCAGAGAAGGGAATGGCTACCATGGACTTGCTGGGCTGCTGCTTGTTGCCTTTCTCTTTTGTGGGGACCTTCCTGACAGTCCCTGGGAAGGGAACAGTATGTTACACATAGGTAGCATCAGCTTTTGGCTCCTTACTGCCTTGAAAGTAGGTCTTGTGCAAATAGGGTTCAACTGTGTTTCCTAGCAGAAATTGCTTGCACTCTTTTTCTGCCTCCCGATATTCTGCTTAGACCTCTTTTCCTGGCTGGCATAAACATTAAGCCTTCCAGAGAAGAGACCAGCCAGGCAAGAGCACTTGCACAGCATGTTTAGCCCCAGAAGATTCTGATTTTTCATGGAAGTTACTCTAACACTGATGATGTTGAAGGAAATAACCATGAGTGCTTATGTGCTGGGCAAGGGCCCTTGCGAAGAAAACCCATGTTGCCCATAGCTCTGCTCACATTGAGATCCTTCTGAGGGCAGTGCAGCATACGAGTCAGGCACTGGATAATCGCAGGGCACAGAGCAGGGCTCCAGCAGGTGAAAAGCAAACCGCTAACTCAGTGGTGAGAAGGCATTGTGTGCCTTCCACCTCCCAGGGCCACATCCTCCTCCCTGCTGTAGATCTGGCTGCATCTATGCAGCATTTCCCAGCAGCAGCCTCTGTTGACAGGGTTCCCCATCACCATAGCTTGTATCTCCTTCAGTCAGGCAGGGAATCTTGTCCCTCCCTGCACAGCATGGAGGTGACAAGTTCCCACTGCAGAAGCTCACTGGTGTCACCTAGAAAACAGCCACAGAGCAGGGATTTGCAGCTGAGCCTGTGGACTCTCAAGCTCATACCCCAGCCACTGCACCAATCTTCCTCTCCTGATGCAGGCTTGGAGCCAGCAGGGACGCTGCTGGCGCCAGCTGCTCTAATTGAGCTTTGTAGAATAAACTTGTGGAATTAGCCTGTTGGCTGCTAGGATAAAATCCAACACTGAATGCAGATCAAAGGAGACAATCTTGCTGACAGTTTGAGGGAAGGCAGCGGGCCCTGGGCTCCTTCTGCAGCTCTGGAAAGGGCAGTGCTCAGCAGCCAAGGGTGAGGATGCAGCATGACACACACACTGTCTCTTTGGCAATTCATGTGGTCCAGACCCTCGAGGTCAAAGCTACAGAAACCTTGGGAGAGGTCTGACACTGGTGGCAAAAATAGTCAAAAAAAGGCAAGAGACAGCACTAATTCACAGAAAGACAATTTTTGGATACACCAAATTTTGTGGGTTTTCCTGGTAGCATGGAGGGAGCAGACAGCTCTGAGCCCAGCCTACAGAAGCAGTGGGGTTTAAGAAGGGGAAGTCTGTCCTTGCTCAGTTTCTGTCTGTCTGTGAGGACAAGACAATCCAGCCCAGCAGCCAGGGAGAGCTCAGCACAGCAGGAGGAGGAAGAGGGGGAAAGCCTCACAGTGAAAGCACTATCTGCTACCAAGAACAATAAACTCAGCACATTCCTTTTGTGGACCTTACCAGACAGCCAGGGCTGGTCTGAACACACACAGCAAATCTGCCAGGTGCCACCTGCTCCCAGCCCCACCAGATTGCACAGGCAGCAAATTAAAAATCAGATTCACTGCACATACACAGTAATGCTGTTTCATGGCCATTTTTCCAGGATTCCTGAAAATCCAATAAAGAATTTTCCTGGAAATCCAACCAGAATTTCCTTGACAAAGCTGGTGAGCAACCACCAGATGAGAGGACAGGTTTATAGTTCAGCAACCAGGACAACAGTGAGAGGAATGAAGCTCTTGGAAAGGAGGCCAAGCATTGCAGCAAATCACCTGTCCTGAGAGAACAGCAGGCTGAGGAGGCAGATAAAAGTGCCATGGAAAAGATGGGATGCAAAGGGGAGGGCCAGGGAAGGAAGGAGGGCTTCCCAGCCTGTGAACATCAATCCAGGGCATGAGCCAGTTCATACATGGCCAAAATTGATTACAACAAAAGCCCTGGAGGAGTAAGCTTTGCTGCTTTAAAGATGATGACAATGACTGCAGAAGAGGAATCTGACCTGAGGAGGTGTGTGTGAACATCAGGGTTCCCTGCAGTGGGAAGGTGTTAAGGCTGAAGACTATTTCCCTTGGTTTCTGGGTTTGTCAAGAAGCACGGGGCAGTGGAGACTAAGCATATGGCACAGGCATACGGTGTGTTTGGTCTTTAGTGAGGAACAGGAACCCAACTGTCTATTTTTGATGCATTTCTTATAAGAATGAGAAAAAGAACTACTGGAAAATTGTGCTTTAATGTGAACATTAGTCTTCCAATCCTCTTTAATTTGAAGTACCATCATACAAGCTGCAAAGCAACTCATCTTAAGGCTTTCCAAAGCTTTTTCAAGGCAGAGGTGATCTATTTTCTAGGAAAGGCCCCTAACAGGTTGGGTGCTTGGACATGCTCTCCTTCACTTAAACCTGGCAAGCCCCTGGTAACACAGCCTGAGCTGTGTATTAGCCTCTCTCAGCAGGAGGAGGCTGCTCTACGCAGAGCCAGCTCATGGGGTGACAGCTCTCCAGCAAGCCCCAAACTGCAGAGATGGATGGCAGAGAAGGTTTTGGACTGGAACATCTACGGTGCTGGAATGAGCCCCTGTTTTATGGGCCTGCAAACACCAGCACAGAGCCCAAAGCCAGAGAAGTGGGAGACAAGAACAGAGAAACAGATGGGAGCAATTTATCTGGCTGTTCTCATGAGCATCTTCCAGGGAAGAGTGATTAGCCTTATTAACTGATTAAATGATTAATTAACTGATGAACTGAAATTATGGATCAAGGATCAAATGATTGCAAGGTAAGTGTATTTGGAGTACTTTTCCAGGAAGCGATGTATTTCACGTGCCTTTCATGAAAACCAGAGGCCAGGAGGGGAACTGTTTGCAGCAGCAGCAGAGTGTGGAGTCAGCAGGACAGGAGCAGAGGCACAAGGAGCTGCAGGGCCCCAGCAGGACACGGGAGGTACAGTGCCTGGTGTGAAGTGGGAAGCGGGACAGACCTACTCCCTCTCCTGGGAAATGTGACCTGAGATAGGCTGAGAAAGTTGGTTCTGTTCAACCTGGCGAAAAGAAGGTCTCATGGAGATCTCATAGCAACCTTCCAGTATCTGAAGAGGGACTACCAGGAAGCCAGAGAGGGGCTCTTCATCAGGAGCCGTACTGATAGAACAAGGACTAATGGCTACAAATTGAAAGAGGGAAATTTAGGCTGGATATTAGAAAGAAATTTTTTACTGTGAGGGTGAGAAGACACTGGTTGCTCAGGGAAGTTGTGGATGCCTCAACCCTGGCAGTGTTCAAGGCCAGGCTGGATAAGGCCTTGGGCAATCTGGTCTAGTGGGAGGTGTCCCTGCCCATGGCAAGGGTGGTTGGGACTAGAGGATCTTTAAGGTTCCTTCCAACCCTTAACACTTTATGATTCTAAATGTGGCAGAAAATCTCCCCTGCTTAAGACTGGATTCTTTTTTTTATAGAACTCTTCTTCTCCTTGCTAAGAAAATGGGAGGTTGGATTCATGCCCAGGGGAGCATTTATCCCAGTGGCACCAGCCACTCCCTATGCATGCCATCTCCTCCAACCCACACCTATATCCAACTGTGTCACCAGAAAAGGAAATTTGAAGGGCTGAGACCAAGCTGCACAGGATCTGCCATCTCTGGTAGACAGCAGCAGCACTACATTCTCTGCATGCACCTCATGCAGGCCTGGGAATGAAGAGGAAATGGAGGAAAGCACAGGATTTTGTTTAATCAGTCTATTTCTCTTCATTCCTTCATTCCTAAGTCTATTTCTCTCTTTGGAACTTCTTCTTCTTTTCCTCACCATCTCCTAAGCTGAGTCTCTCTGAGCCCACAAAGCCAGCTTGGGGGGACAAGGGACAGGCACTGTGGAGCTGGCATCCCACTGAGCCTCTGCAAGTGACAAGGGAGGCAGTTCCAGCTCTAATGATGTTTGTCTCCAAAAAGGCTGTTTAGGTGAGACAGTTACAAATTGTATTTTATAAACTGTATTTCTATAAGTGGATTTTTTTTATTTTGCTAGCGGGAAGAGGCACTTTAATAATCTCACTTGTGATTAATGGCAGGGTGTCTTGTCAAAGCAAAGACCGCTGCAGCTTCGGTTCTTTCTCGAGGAGCAATCACAAGTGGAAAATAAAGAAGAAAATGCACAACCTCTCTGCCTGGAAAATATTGATCTAGACTCTTCCTAGGTAAAAGATACTCAGTAAAATTCTCTAAAGAGTTTTTTAGCCTGTGAGCTGAAGAGATTTGTAAACCAGATCCTGCTCTTTTAGGGGTAGAGAAAATTTCAATCACTCTGGCATGAGAACATTTGGGATTTAATGATTTATTGTCCTCATTCCCTGAGAAGAAATACTAACCCAATTACAGAGACAGGGACCCAAGGCACTGCTGTATTAAATCACTGGCTCATGGTCTCCTAGAGAGGCTGTAGGGCTGAATCCAACTTCCAGCCCTAGGTCTGCCTCCAGCAGGTCCAAGGAAGCCATCAGGGACAATGGGAAAGCTCAAATATCACACTGTGAACACAGCAAGGACAACTGCAATTCCCATTCACCATCTTCACCCATCTTTAACTCTCAAAGTTAAGTGGTTTCTGTAACACCCTCTAAAAACAAAATGTTGGTTGAATGATCATACAACTACAGCCTGAAAAGTACCTGATTTTCCACAGCATCATTGCAGAGTTTGGAATAAATTTTTATTTTAAGAAGTTGTATGTGTGAGAAAATGAAGAAGCACATCATTAAGTCATGTTTCCTGTCCTAGCATGTGATTTTATTGACATATTTCTTGTCCAGAGTCCTATACATCTGTTCCCTATTAAAGTCATCTCTTAACCTCTATCTCCATTTTTATCTGGGAAAACAGGAATTTACCAACCAGACCTCAAAGTAACTCCATCATATGTATGTACAGCAAACTTAACCAGATGGGAACTGCACATTAATAGTTGAAATCTGTATTTGACTAAGCTGAGAATCAATATTTTTCCAATACATGATTTGTAAATTAAGTTGAACTCAAGTTTTCTAAAGGGAAAAAAAAAAAAAAAAAAAAAAAAAAGGCAAGTCATTGACACCAAAACGATTCCCAACAGGCATTTGCCATAGGGCTGAATACCTCTGCCAAGAGAAGTTCCACAGTTCCAGAAGTGTAGCCACCATTAGCACTGGCGATGTTTCTGACCCCACCATTGTCTGGGCTGCTGTGCTCTGCTGAGCCTTCACCACACACAGAAAGCCAAGTTTTCCTCCTCTTTATGACATCTGGGTACAAAGTGAATGGCTTTTGTCACACGTTACCCCCAGCTTTTACACTTAAAAACCAAACTCAAGCATTTTAATCACCGGGGCAAATTTACACTATCCTTAACAATACTCTCCTTCACTCCTGCATATTTTTTCTCTATTAAGTGGCAATTAAGCAGGAATGAAATTTTGGTAAATGATAGTATTGTCCCAAAATTGGTTTTTTCACCCAGCCTGCAAGAGGCCAATCCACAGACATAATCCAGATATTTGATTTATTTACAGTTCTGCATAGAAAGAGGTGCTAGCTGGCAAATCCACAAAGCCAGCACAACAACTACCAAAACTTCTCATTCTTTATATATTTTGGCAAACGAAGGCAGTAATGACCCTTGGCTATAAGTTGCCTAGTTCTCTTTTTAATTAGTGTTCTGTGTTCTATTGGTTAATGGGCCTCTCCCTGCTCATGCTAATTAGTCTGCATGCTCAGTATCTCTCTCCTTTTGAGCTGGTGGTTTCCTGGGTCAGTGGCCATGATCTCCCCCTGCCAGAATTACCTTTTACTCAGTTGGAGCTGATTCAGCACAGCTGCTGAGCTGTCTTTATTAGTTTCTTCCTTACCTTGGGGGTTCTTCCAAATGTCTTTGTGGCTTGTAAATTCTGCATTCTTCGTGTCCACTATCTGTGGTACAACCCTCTTCCCAAGCTTTGTTAGCCTCCCCTGAGGTCACTGAAGAACGTTGATCCCTAAACCTTAACAAGGCAGTTCTACTGTCAAGTAATTTGTCTTTCTAACACCTGAACATCACTTGGAGCTTGTTTGTTAGTTCCTGTTCCACAGATTAAACCTCTTTTCTTGCTGATCAGAGTTGAAAGTACTCAAAGATCAAACATTAAAGAACAACTTCTCTTAAGAAATTTTTTTAATAGTTGACATTTTGCGACAACGCTGTCGCTTTACGGCAGCCGCGCTGGTTGCTCGCTTTTTCGGGGGCTGGCGGTTTTCTGCGTTTACGACAGGGCGCTGCCGTCGCGCGGCGCTGACGCGAAGGGCGCGCCGGGGCTGCGCGCGGCCCTTTCCCCGCCCGCCGCCGCCGCCGCCGGAGCCGCTCCCGGATCCGCCGCTGGATCCGCCGCCATCGGGGCCGCGCCGGGGCCGCGCAGGTGAGGGAGGCGCTGGGGTCGCACCAGAGCCGCTCGCCTGCCGCGCTGGCACCTCCCGCGCCTACCGAGACCCCCCAGCCCCGCCCCGCCGCTCCCGCCGGTTCCGGTGGGGCCGCGTCCCCGCCCCTCCCCGGCACACGCAGCGCCCACCGGGACCCTTCCTTCCTCCCCGGGCCTGGTTGGCGAAGGCGCCTTCCCTTGGCGGTGGCTTGTGCCGGAGCAAGGCCTCAGGTCTCGGTGCCACACCGTGCGGCAGCTGAGGGTTTGAGAGTTTTTTTTTTCATTTTTCCACCTTTAGAAAATTTAAAAATGGCGAAGTTTGTGGCACCTGTGATCCAGGACAACCCCTCCGGCTGGGGCCCGTGTGCTGTGCCCGAGCAGTTCAAGGACATGCCGTACCAGCCCTTCAGCAAAGGAGACCGCCTGGGCAAGGTACCTGTGCCGTGCTGGGCACCCCTGCATGCTGCCTCCCGTGCTCGCTTTTGTTACCCTGGCTGCTCCTCCGGCACCCTTGGCAGTGCGTCCTAACACACTGTGAACACCTAGCAGGGCTGGCAGGCAGAGCTGGGAGTCAAAAGGATTAAACATGGAGCATATGTTGTGTTAATGCTTACTTTTAACTGTTTGTGCTCGTTCTTAGGTGGCCGATTGGACAGGAGCCACGTACCAGGATAAAAGATACACAAGTACGTGTGGTCTGCTGGCTGTCTCTGGGGTTTATTTTCTGCAAAGTTTCCTTCTAAGCGTCGTTCCTGCTTCCATGTCTCATACCCACCCTGTAATTACCTGCACACCTCAGCAAGACAGGCAGCTTACTTTAGGAAGCGTGCTTTACCCTTGGGAGAGCTCTGTGGGGCTCTCCCTGTCCTTGCGGCTTACTCTGGGTTTTTGTACTGCCTGGGCTGGTAAGGGAGGTGTGGAGGGGGAGTAGACATGCAGGTATAAGGCAGGAGTCCTAGTTTAGATATCAGACTTTGGTGAAGGCAGATGGGGAGAGAAAGAGGCAAAGCATCAGGGTTTTTCCTTAGGACCTTGGTGCTGAGTTGCTTTGTTTTGTTCCCAGACAAGTACTCATCACAGTTTGGGGGTGGAAGCCAATATGCTTATTTCCACGAGGAGGATGAGACCAGCTTCCAGTTGGTGGACACAGCCCGGACACAGAAAACAGCGTACCAGAGGAACCGCATGAGGTTTGCACAGGTAGGGTGTCCCTGAGACAGGATGAGAGGGAGCTTCAGCCCCACAGGATTCTTCCCAATTAATCGGTTCCTTTTTCTCTCTGTCATTTCTGCAGAGGAACCTTCGGAGAGACAAGGACCGTCGGAACATGCTGCAGTTCAGCATGCAGACACTGCCAAAGAGTGCCAAGCAGAAGGAGAGGTGAGGCTGCAGAGATGGGCATACTGAGCTCGGGTTGGAGTGTGTGAACATACTGTTGATGAATTTGCAAACTTACAGTAACAGAATCTGCTGGAGCAAACAGTCAGCAGAGAATTTCAGGGTGTTTTGAGTCCAGTGCTGTTCTAGTATCATTAGTACTTAAAAGCATGGATTTCAAATGGCTTCCTAATAATTTTAGAAATCTTTAGTTGTGTTTAGAAAGTAATGGTGGTATTCTAAAGAGTGAATATCCTTTCTGAAAACTGCATTTCAGTCTTCAGGTAGAACTATATAAAGAGCTGCTCAGAGCTAAGAACAGACTTCTTAATGCCTTGGGTGTCTTGATCAACAGATGGCTCAACAAATGTCTCAGGAGCTCAGTGTCTGAAAGCAGTGCTCCTCTGGTAGTGGTTTGGAAGTGGAGGAGTGGTTGTGGCATATAGGAATCACGGCTTTTCTCACATTTGTCATTTTAGAGATCGTTTGCGCCTACAGAAGAAGTTTCAGAAGCAGTTTGGAGTGAGGCAGAAGTGGGACCAGAAATCACAGGTAGACAAACTGATCAGCATTGTGCCCCCTCTGATGGTTAAGTTTCTGTGGCTGCACTCACAGGGCAGCTCCTCTCGCACAAATCCTGATGTGTCTCCATTTCTCTCTGTACGTGTCCCCCCTCTGGCCGCACAGCAGAAACCTCGTGACTCCTCTGTTGAAGTTCGCAGCGATTGGGAGGTGAAGGAGGAGATGGATTTCCCTCGACTGATGAAAATGCGCTATCTGGAGGTGTCAGAACCACAGGACATGTGAGTTCCTAAGACAGCCCTTTGCTTGCTCCTTGAAGTGACCGGATTTTTGGAAAGCGGGAGCTCAGAGGTCTCCTGCCTGGTCCCAATGTTCTCTATGAAGTACCAAAACCAAGGGGAGATAATGAAACACCCAGCAGGCCCTGCGTGGTTCATGGGTGGTGTTATCTGTAAGAGGGGTATCCAGATGGTCCTCTTATCTTTGCAGAGAGTGCTGTGGAGCCCTAGAGTACTACGACAAAGCCTTCGACCGCATTACAACAAGGAACGAGAAGCTCCTGAGGAGCATTAAGCGCATCTTCCATACCGTCACCACTACGGATGACCCAGTTATCCGAAAGGTATCCACCAGTTTGTGAAATTCAGTGTGGGCTGTTGTTGGAGACCAGCTGTCACCATCAGACCAAATGGCAAAAGCAAGAAGCATTGGTACCAGCATTACTGGTACCAGTATTTTTCTGAGGTGGAAGGCAGAGCTAGATTAAGGCAGAGGTAGGAGCACTGGCCAAGGAAAAGCTAAAATTCTGGAAGGGCAAGAAGACCAGTACTTGAGGTATGTTGGGAAGAAAACTTAGGTCAGAAACATGATCCTTGGGCCTTGCTTTTGAAGGTGAGGAAGGCTCAGACATTTCTTTTTTGTGACTTGATTTGCAGTGAGAAGCTGTGCATTTTCCAACAGAATTAATATTTCGTAGCAGTTTCTTACTTTTCCCTTGTGTGGGTGAGGGTGGGCCAGGATTGCTGTGTAGTACCTTACGCTTTGCTGGCAGTCGATGGGGTACTCACCAGTACAGCTTTCTCAGTCAGAACAGCAGAAGTCAGTGATCTGGTTTGCTAGCACTTCTTGTCCTTCCCTTATCCCTAGGGAAGGGATATCTATTCTTATTGCTGAAACAGTTTTCTCCTCCTTCTATATTCACAGCTGGCCAAGACACAAGGGAATGTGTTTGCCACAGATGCCATCCTGGCCACACTGATGAGCTGCACTCGTTCTGTTTATTCCTGGGATATCATTGTCCAGAGAGTTGGATCCAAGCTTTTCTTTGACAAGAGGGACAACTCAGATTTTGGTGAGGAAAAGTCCTGAAAGGAATTTCTGCAGCTGTAGGGTCATATTTTCTTCATGCTTACTTAGGTGTCCACACTGAGCCCCCTGAACAAGCTTATTACTGCAGTATGTGTGATAGCTGTGTGGGGAACTTCAGTATTGAAGTATTCTGCTCTGATGTGGGGCTAGCAATTCACTAAAGCTGACATAGTTACTCCCCCAAGTATAACCATTTGCATCTGGTTTTCTTCCCAGACCTCCTGACAGTGAGTGAAACAGCCAATGAACCACCACAGGAAGAGGGTAACTCTTTTAATTCTCCACGCAACTTGGCCATGGAAGCTACCTACATCAATCATAACTTCTCCCAGCAGTGTCTGAGGATGGTACGGTAGAACTGTGATGAGTAGTGGGTCTGTGCTCCAGAGTCTCAAGAAGAGGCTTCATTAAGGCTGCTTTAATACAGAACAGAAGCATTTTAATTGACAGTTGTGTTATACCAATGGTCTTTCAGTTTTGAAAGAGGTGGGATTATTTCTGGTGAGCAGTGTGACTTTGTTGTAGAAAGATTTTCACCTTGATTTCACAGAGTATCATCCTACTCCCATTGATGATGTAGACAGGCTTCTCAGTACACTTAAGGAAGCCTAAGTGCCAGTACAAGTACTGCTTATAGTGCTGTGACTAATGTGGGCATGAGGCTTTCATCAGCTGTCTTAATGTTTTGGTGTTTCTCTACATAAGGGAAATCAGCTACTGTTGCTGTAAAAGAATATTTTTCCAATAAAGGAAAGCTGTCTCCTAACATGCTCTGCTGTTTTCATCTTCAGGGAAAAGAGAAGTACAAGTTTCCCAACCCAAACCCCTTTGTGGAGGATGACATGGATAAAAATGAAGTAGCCTCTGTTGCATACAGGTAAGTTGATATTTCTGATGCCCAGATTTGGCAGGGGGCAGGATGTCAGTGTGATACAGAAGCAAAACAGGTTGGGAATGTTATTGATAGAAGCTTTACCTTGAGAGGGATTCATGGATGACCTCACAGTGAAAAGATAAAGGAGGAAAGGATTTTGCTGGATGCTTACATGGATCTGGAAGAGACCGAAGGTCAGAAATAACCAGCTGGATTGTTTATTGGCAGGTACCGAAGGTGGAAGCTGGGAGATGATATAGATCTCATTGTCCGCTGTGAGCATGATGGAGTGATGACAGGAGCTAATGGAGAAGTGTCATTCATCAACATCAAAACACTGAACGAGTGGGATTCAAGGGTGAGGAAGAACAGGATCCCCAAGCTAACTCTAACTGCTTCACTGCTGCCTGACATGCCAGGTACAGCAGGGAAGATGAGACAAACATCTGGCCGTGTTCCCCGGATGTTACATTCCACTAAGGAGTATAACTCTGGTAGACAAGCAATGCTGATGAGATTCTCCCCTAAATGTGAGGTAGCTGGCTTGAACCCTCTTGTCTCCCTGGGTGTTCAGCATAGTAGCCAGTCTGTTCTTACGGTTCTCTAGAATTCTTTCCTCACAAACTGCCCCTTCTAACTAGTGCCACAAATGTTGAGCAATCCCAGCTGTTTGGATTTCTCCCTTCCCAGTGCAAGAGCTTTCTCTGTAGGCTGCAGTTCGCACTCCCTCATGTAGTACCATAGGCTAGACAGCTTCCCTCTGTGATGACAAGGTGGCTGAAGAGATGGCTGCTGCTGGCTTGTCAGGCTGACCCTGGTTCCGATTCTCCTCTCAGTATTGCAATGGGGTGGACTGGCGCCAGAAGCTGGACTCTCAGAGAGGGGCTGTCATTGCCACGGAGCTGAAGAACAACAGCTACAAGCTGGCCCGCTGGACATGCTGTGCACTGCTGGCTGGATCAGAGTACCTTAAACTCGGGTAAGGGGGGCGGTTCACACCAAATGTCTTCCAGGTGCATTTTCTAGTATTAAACTTGGTGTATGGCTGAGTGAAGCATTTACAGAACAAGTAATGCTAAAATCACCCAGTGTTTGAGTGGCCAAAAAAGGAAAGCTTGTGGTGAGGGCACCAGCCTTGGTGTAAGCTGCTTCCTCTCAGCATCCAGCTGTGACTCACCCCACACACGAGGGACAGGTGGCCTGTGTGGGCTCTCAGCCTCTTTGCTGTGGTCACCAACAAGGGAAATAAATACAGTGACTGTGGTGCCTCTCGGGTATCTGATTGAGATCTTCAGTGCCTTGTAACTGAGAAACTAGGTGGTGAGGGGAGATACAACCACACCTTTTTTTTAAACTGTCAGCTTAAAATCAGTTGAGTACTGCAGGTAATGAACAAGAGGCTTTTGCTAAATGAATTCTAGTGGTTCTGCCACCCTCAGTTCCATCCACAGACACAGAATTTATTCTTTTCCATATTTTTCATTCCAAACTCCCAGCTAATCGTGCTATTTCTTAATTTTATCTGTGGGGCTAATTCTTCTTTATCTTTTGTACCTCTCCATCCGATTTGGGGATTTCCAGGTGCATCACAGATTGACAGTTTGTAGCCAAGAAATCCTCTTAGCTTTCAGTGTTGGAGTATTAGGATTTTTCAGCCCAGAAAACAAAAATAAGATGATCACGCTGCTTTTCTTGCTGGTGTTCTGCTGTCTGGGCGTAATCTCCTGATACCCCTGTGGTTTCTTCTTGCCCCCCAGGTATGTATCCCGTTACCACGTGAAGGATTCTGCCCGCCACGTGATCCTGGGCACACAGCAGTTCAAGCCAAACGAATTTGCCAGCCAGATTAATCTGAGCATAGAGAATGCCTGGGGCATCCTGCGATGCGTCATTGACATCTGCATGAAGCTGGATGAGGGGAAGTATCTCATCCTCAAGGACCCCAACAAGCAGGTGATCCGCATCTACAGTTTGCCTGATGGCACCTTTAGCTCTGATGAAGATGAGGAGGATGAGGAGGAAGAAGAGGAAGAGGAAGGTTTGTAGCCTACTTGGAGCTTTATGCTTTAAAGTGATGTTCTAGTCGGTTATGTATGGTTAAGTCCAGAGTTAAAAGGTCAGATCTGACCAGTGCAATGGCAGGAGAGGAACAAGGCTGGAGAATGTGTGGTCCCAAGGATGGGACTCTGTTGAAAAGGTGTGGGTGACATTGGGAGTACTCAGCTGGAAGAAAAACAGCACCTAGTTGGAGATGCAGATGTTGTGCCTCTGTACAGATACTTGATGAGGACTGATTTTAGCAGGGTTTGTGGGGAGGTCCCACATCCAGAGCACTGTGTGGCAGAATGAAGCCTGCCAAGAAGCCCTTCATTCAGCAGCCCCAAGGTCTGCAGGAGTGGGTGGGTGCTAATTTCTGTTGGTTCTGGGATATTTTTTGACTGCAGTTTTAGAAATGGCAGTGACTATAAGGTGACACATTTCAAATGCGTGGTGACAGAGCGCAATTGAGGGAACGTGGTGAAGGCTTTTCTGAAGTGACTCTTGAAGCTGAGCAATCACTGGCTGGTCTGGATGTGAGTTTTGGAGCATCAGTGGTGCCCAGTGGACAACTGCTGCCTTCCCTTTGCTGCCTAAAACCATCTCTGATGTGAGATCTATATGTGCTCCACTGACAGAGGAAAACCATTTATCCTAGAGCTCTTGCTTCTGTGATAGGAAAATATCTCCCAGATTATTTTTAGGCTGTAAGCTTAGCCCAGCTGCTCTGGATTTTATTATGGAAATGTTAGTTGGGTTGCTGCGTAATTTGCCTAGGAATGTAAATTGTTTATGACGAGTGTGTGGTCTTGGCTGATGGGCAGGTTTGTTGGGAAGCTGGACAGAGGCAAGGAGACAGTTGGAGGTGGGATGAATTTCCCAAAGTGACAGCCTTGGTTTTTTGTGTTCCTTGTGGCATTTCCTTGACAGCGAGGGTTTAATTTTGGGGTTTTCTTCCTCCAGCTGCATTCACCTAATTTCTGCTTCTCTTCTTTTTCAGAGGAAGAGAGCTGAACCCTGCAACCAGCACCGAGGGAGGGGCTGCAGTGCCCGGGGAGCCCCAGTCCCGGGGCTGGGCTGTGGCTGTACCTTTGCCCCGGCTGTGCTGCACATCGATCATAAATGGGGGAAAGCGGAATAAAGTTGATTTTTGCCGACTTCCGGCGCTGTATGTGTGTGTGTGTGTGTGCCTGGTTCGGGTGTCCCCCGCGGTCACGGCTCCGTCCCGCGCCTGCCCCTTTAAGCGCCGCCCGCCCCCGGACACGTGGTGCGCGCGCCGCCATGGTGCCGGCGGCGGGAAGCGGCGGTGGCGGCGTCACGTGACGCGGGGAGCGCGCCGCCCCCCTCGCTCGCCCCCGCAGCGGGCGGGAGGCAGCGCCGTGCCCGCCCCGCCCTGCCCGGGCGGCGCGGGAAGGAGCAGGGAGCGGAGCGGGAGGAGCGGAGCGGAGCGGCGGGAGCTCCATGGTGCAGGTACGGCCCCGGGCGGGACGGGTCCGGACGGGCGGCGGCGGCCCCGCGCGTCACGTGCGCTGCGCCTCGTGCGCCGTTGGGCGGGGGCGGGGGCATCAGGGCTGGGACCGTATTGGCGGGGGAGCGAGGGCAGTGCAGGGCACCCCCTCTCCCATTGGTTGGGGGGCTTGCGCCGCCCGTCCCCATTGGCTGGTGAGGCGCAGAGGCGCTCGCGACCAGCAGTCCACAGGTGCTGCCCCACCTTGCCACCTGTGTGGTGTGGCGGGGGCCGCTGTGCGCCCATTGGCTGGAAGGCCCGGGACCCCTGCTGCTATTGGCTGGCAGGGAGAAGGGCCTCGCTCCAACTCCCCACGCTGTGTGAGGGACGTCATGGCGGCCGGCTCTGGGCGGCGGTGGGCCAAGACTGGTGCGGTCGGGGATCTCCTCTGGGGAGGCTGCAGCCCCTGGGGTGACGCCTCCCGGTCCTCTTCCCTTCAGGGCCGGCTGCGGCAGCCCCGCCATGGCCCCGGCGTTCTGCGGGACGCTCCTGGGGCTGGCCCTGTACGCCAGCAGCCTGTGCGCGATGAGTGGGGCCGCGTTCTTGTACCACGACTACTGCGTCATCGGGGCCGGGCCCGCGGGCTTGCAGGCGGCCTATTTCCTCCAGCGAGCCGGCCGGGACTACATCGTCTTTGAGCGGAGCCATGCTCCCGGCAGCTTCTTCGCGCTCTACCCTCGGCACCGCAAACTCATCAGCATCAACAAGCAGTACACGGGCAAGTCCAACAGCGAGTTCAACCTCCGCCACGACTGGAATTCGCTCCTCAGCCACGACCGGCGGCTGCTGTTCCGACGCTACTCTCGAGACTTCTTCCCCAACGCTGACACCATGGTGCGTTACCTGGAGGACTTTGCTTCCCTGCTGAAGCTGCGGGTTCAGTACAACACAGCCATCATCCATGTGACATTGGAGAAGAATGAGCAGGCCTGGAACGGCCATTATTTTCTCCTGACTGACCAGGACAGGAAGAACTACAAGTGCAGGTAATGGGCAAACCTGGGGCTTGACATTAAGCTCAGAGCTTTGCCCTGTTGAGGCATGAGTATCTCTGTGGATGGAGATTTCACAGCCTCTTAGAACCTTAATCACCATCACGGGCGGAAAACATTTTTTAGGGATTGGCAGGCAGATGGGTGGAATAACTGCTCCTGGGAAGGCATTGCCTTTCTCGAGCAGTGTTTTGCTTTGGGCAGCTGAGGAGGTTGCGAGGGCAGACACAAATTGGCTGCCATGGTCATCACTGCAGCGTCTGTCCTTGATAAGTATGCTTGAAGGCACTTTTGTTTTATCATTAGATAGTTGCTGTCTGTGGAAAAAGTAACTTAGTTGTACTCACAGCTAACACTGCCTTTATTACAAACTGGATTGAGTCAGAGCAGTGACATCTTGTTCCCGTTTTCCCGCATGGGCTATGGGGTGTGTCCCAGACAAGCGAAGCCCTTGGTTAGCAGAGAGCTGGAACAGGCAGGGGGGAAGCAGAGGAAAGTGGGGAATTTTTTGGGGAGGGGCAAGGACTGTGAGAATAACCCTCAGGGCTGCTGGTCGCTGAATTCCCCTTTCACTCGTCCTATTTACGTGTGTATATCCTGTACCACCACTGAGCTGCATTCCTAAAAACCTCGAAGTTACTCGTGTGAACATACGGAGTATATTTCTCACCTCTCCTGAGAGCCTCAGCTCTATGACAGCAGGTCGTGCTGGCTGTCACTTGCCGGTGTGCTGCTGGCAGGCTCCGAGGGGACAGAAGGCAATCCCGGACACCCACGTACCGCGAGCGAGCTGCTCTCGGGACGCTGTGTAAGCAAGGCTGGGACAGCAGGCAGTGCTGCTTGCCTCAGCCGCCTGGTGCTTCCATCTAAGTCACAAAAACTTCCTCAAGAATCAAGTAAAAGCTCTTATGGAGGGATATAAAAAGATCACTGTAGTTATTTTTGGTGTTAAACAATTAGCAATGTTGCTAATGTGTTTTTATGACTGGCAGTTACATTTCAAAATATCAAAACTATTTCCTGTCTGTCTTAAAAATGACTTCTGCTCTGCCAAATGTCAACTCAAATTTTAAATCCAAATCATTTTTATGCAACATGTAATCAACCTGTGATACTGTCAGTGAGTTCATATGAGTAGAAGTTGCATTCATGAACAGGCGAGGGAGATGCATATATACACAGCACCCACACTGACTGTTGCTATATATATAACAGTGTTCCTAGTTGTCCTGAGGATAGGGAAGAGAGGAGCAGGTCATTAGTTGAAGCTAGGTAGAGGTTTCTCTTGAAACCATGGCCTGTGCAGCTGGTCCAGTGTCACTGTGGGGGTCACGTTGCAGCCACCTTCCACAGTGGGAGGAGGGAGGAGGAAGAAATAAGGAGATGGAGCCCCTTTCCTGAAATTCCTGCATTTCCATGTGCTATCCCTGTTCTTGCAGCTCTTTGTTGGTTGCTGCTGGGACGTGGGTTCCCAATGTGGTAAACTTTCCTGGCTCAGAGTATGTTGAGGGTTACGAGACTGTGTCCATCAACCCGGAGGACTTCACTGGCCAAACCGTGTTGATCTTGGGCCGAGGGAACTCGGCCTTCGAGACAGCAGAGAACATCCTGGGTGTCACGAATTTCATCCACATGGTGAGCCGCTCCCGCGTGCGCCTCTCCTGGGCCACCCACTACGTCGGGGATCTGAGGTAAGGAACTGCTCCTGTTCCCAGGCAACAGGCTGGACTGGTGCTGTGGTCATGGGGGCCATAGGGGAAATATAGGGCTTTCCATAGGTCCCTGCTTTAAAGCGATCCAGGTTGCAGTTGCTGAACACAGAGGCTTGGTGAGAGCTTTTTAGGACCTAAAATAGAAACATGTCCACTTGGAAACTACAATCTTTAAAATGTACTGGCTCTCAAGTTATTCCCTTGCTTCTAGTTACAGAGGAAAGTTAGGAGGTTGGCTACATCCTGCAAGGACAGCCAGGCTATGTTACCTGTGCTGTTCCTGTGAGCCCTGAGGCTCTGGGGATAACCCTTACACTGAAGAGGAGTTGGGATGCCTGATGAATTATCCCATTTTCAGAAGCTAAGACAGAACCTCCTTTCTTTACATTCTTGTATTTTCCACAGAGCAATTAACAATGGCCTGCTGGACACCTACCAGCTGAAATCTCTGGATGGGCTTCTAGAGGGCGACCTGGAAGATCTGGCTATCGTTAAGGACAAAAAGGGAAAGCTGCACATCACACTGCGGTTCTACTTGGAGAACAGGAACATCAGCGCAGGCATCGACTCCATCACCCTCCCTCAGGATGAACTGGATAATTTTGCCACCCGCGCACCTTACGACCGTGTCATCCGCTGCCTGGGCTGGAAGTTTGACTTCTCTATCTATAATAGGTGAGGGAGAACCAGGATCTCCATGAAAAAGGGTATTTAGGCTGAAGGGCCTGAGTAGGGAGGAAAGGGAAGAACAGGTCTTCTCCTGGCAGCATTGCTTGGACCTCCGTGTGCTCTGAGCTGCTTGGTGCTGCACAGTCCTTTGTTTATCCTGCAGGTAAGGCTGTGTCCCAGTGGGAATGTATGTCACTGCCCTCTGACCAACAGGCTTTAAGGCTGTGCCGATGGGAGCAATGAGACCTGAGTGACACAGAAAAGCTTGTACCTTTAGAACTTAACATCTTGACCTGCCAGATCACATGGACAAGGCTAGCAATGTTTGGGTTTTTTTTTCTGAAATGAGGATGATAAAGGTGCAGATTGCTACAAAAAGGTTTTGTTGAGGAAAAAAAAATTCTCTGAGGATGCAACCTTCATTCCACCTTGGTACATCCTGCAGTTGAAAATGATACTGCTAACTTCACTGTCTTCCAAAATTCATTGTTAGTGGGTCAGCTGAGAATTAGACTTTGTCCAGGGCTATCTTGAGATGAAAACCCTTATCCTCCAAAGATCCTCATTTTAGTAGTAAACCCCACTGAAGGCAGCAGGGGTATGAAGCAGAATCTTGCAGTGGCTGCAAAATAATGTGTATTAGAAACCCTTTTTATTTTTCTACTCCTGTCCTTCTTGATAGTCTGCTCTTCTCTTTTGCATATCAGATCCCTGAGAATGATGCCAGGAAAAGGGAATATTAAGAAGTATCCTCAAATCAAACCCAGCTATGAGTCTAGAGGCACTCGGGGGCTCTTTGTTCTTGGCACTGCTAGCCATTCAGTTGACTTCAGGAAATCTGCTGGGGGCTTCATCCATGGATTCCGGTATACAAGTGAGTACTGGGGTGTACAGAAAGGGCAGAGGTGGAAATCCTCCCTCCCTTCAAAGGAACAATACATAGCTTACTGCTGGAAAGAGATTGCCCTTAGTCTTGTTCTGGCAATAAAAAGGACAAAACACAGTCAAGCTGCAGCTGCATCATCTGAAGTGGAGGAGAAGTGACTTGGGGTCATATACAAAGTTTTTGGTTGTCTGTCTTTGTTTTGTCTTGTATCTCTCTTGCCCGCTGTCTGTTATTTATGTAACACAATAGATTTCTTCCTGCCAGAGGCTCTGCCTTGTGACAGGCTGTGGGTGAGAGGTCTGTGCTGTGGAGTTAAAACCCAGCAGCTGTAGGCAGTAGAGAGAATTTCCTTCTTTATGTGTGTGCCCATCCTTATCATTAAAGGACTGCTGAGAAGTAATGAAATATCCCCAAGGACCCCCCGCCCCCTCCCCCACCACTTAGCATCACATCAGCTTTCTGAGGGCATCTCCACTGCAGTTACCAGTGATTGGGGTGGGAGATCCTGAGCACTCCTCAGGATCTATTTTATTGCCTCCTGCTGCAGCACAGAGATTGGATTTCTTACAGCATGAGCTTGCCTTGTTAAATAAGCTGTCTTTGTTTCTGTTCATGTCTTAGCTCGGGCAGTCCATCGCCTATTGGAAAACCGTCACCATGGTGTCCCCTGGCCATCCACAGTCTACCCTATTACACAGCTGACCAATTCCATCATCAAGAGGGTAAATGAGGCCTCAGGCCTCTACCAGATGTTCAGTGTCCTGGCTGACATCATACTGCTGAGAGAGTGAGTGAGTGAGTAATTATTCCCAGCACTGCGCTCCATAATTTCATTTCTGTTTCTTTACCACTGCCTCCCATGTTGCCCCCACACCAGCTGTGCTCTTCCTGCCTAAGGATGTTACCATTGCATAGGCAGCCACCCTAAACCTGTACTACTGCTCCAACTGGTGCCCAACTGTGCACTCTGTTTCTCCCTCTTAAAGGGCTGAAATGGTCCAGACCTTCCCTCTAGGCTCAGAGGTGTAGTACTCTTTTACTGACCCCAGGAAAAAACTTTGTTAAGCAGTGCTACTGTAGAGAGACTCCCATAATCTAGGAAAATAATGGTGTCTTGTAACAGTATCTGCAGCCTTTATAAGCTCTGCATCAAGTCCAGCTCAGATTTGTAATGACCAAAGAAAATTACTATCTGATGACTTTTTGGCTTTAGCCTTGACCAGCTGGGAGTGGGTTGGATCCCAGCTGGCTTTCTCTGGTGGAAAATTCCTATGGTGTTTCAATTCACAGGAATGCCACAGAATTTGAATACCTGGAAGAGTACCCTATTGGAGTCCTGGCCGAGCTCGAAATGCAGACGGGAAGAAAGGCTCGCAATGGGCTCTTTGTCATCATTATGGAGTATGGAAGGAATTTCTCTGGGGCTGACAAGGATGTCTTCTACTACAACCGTGCTGTGGGAGAGGCGCAGCATGCCTGGCAGTCCAACTTTTTACATCCTGTTATTTACTATTACAAACACCTCCCAACAGGTAAGCTTTCCTGCTAATTGTGTGACACAACCAAAACAAAGAGGGATAAAGATAAATCAGAGCCAGAGTGGGGGTGGTACCTGAAAGCACTATTCACCCTTCCTGTGAGACACCTCCCACCACTGGATGAGCTGAAAAGGAAGCTGAGAGTTGGCAAGAAAGTTCCATCCATAAGACCGATATAGGGACTGGAGGGTTGTACCAGAGACCTCACATTTGAAAATAGGAACAAACAGGCATACTGGAAATTTCCCCATGCCCCAAAAGAGGAACAGTTCTTCCCTTTGGCTGGCACCCTATGTGAATTTTGCAGAACCTGACAGATGAGGGTGTTGTTGTTTGGCCATCTTGCTGCGAAGAAAAAGCTGCTCTCTGGCAGGCCCAAGTCTGAGAGGTCACACAGACAAAGAGGCAGCCAAAGGCAAGGATTTGAAGAGGAGTGTTCTATCCAGCAGCAAGCAGGCTTAGGGCAGACTTCCTTGGGAAATGAGAGTGTTGAAATCTTCATCTCCAGAAACCCAGGGTTAGGGTCCAGCTTGCCTTCTCGGAAATCAGCATGATGGGTAGCAGCATTAAACACAACGTAGCCCATCTGGCAGTCCCTGCCTAGGGGGAACAGGAGTGAAATGACAGGAATGCTACAGACAGGGACAGAGGGCAGCTGTGTGGTGGCAGGGCTGTTAAGGACAGAGCTAGCAGAGGGGATTGCAAATGAAAGTAACGGATTAAAAGGTCAGGACAAAAGCGGAAACAGCTGTCACAGCTGCTTTCCATTCCCCAAGCTCTTTTTAATGCCATTTTGCTTCTAAGAGACTCCCTTAGTGTTCTCTTGGCAGAGCGTGAGATGAGACTCCGTCCCCCGGACTGGCCTCTGCCCCGGCCAAATGCCATCCATCACGTTGTGGAGGACTTCCTGACAGACTGGACAGCCCCGAATGCTCACATCCTGCCACTGAGGCGGTTTTTGGAGAACTGCCTCGGCACCGACCTGCGCAATTTCTTTGCAGGTAATTTGTGCACAGGGTCGAAGTGGCAGGAAGAGGAGGAGCAATGTGAGGAACGAGGGACAGAAGTGATCTCATATGCAAAATAGCTGAGATCTCCCTGTGTGTCTCACCATCAGTCACACCTCCTCAAGGCACTCACCAGATGGTACAAAGTGCTGTTCTGTGTGTATGTTCCCAAAGAGTCCTTGCTCTTGTCACCATTAGAAGAAGACTGGCCCAGGCATGCCAGGACTTAGAGAAAGGCATATAAGGTCGAGTTCAATCCATTTTTTTAGCTGCAGCTTTCCTTTCTTCTTCATTATCTGAACATGTCTTTGTGCCATTGTGTACTAGATCTCATGTACTGGTGATTGGATTGCTTTCCCATGGGAAATGGGAGTGCTGTGATGTGAGAGGTGAAGAGCCTCTGCTGCCTCCCTTCCTGGTCTTAACACTGGTGTGGGACCCTCCTGCAGAAAGCCCATGTGGCACACAGAGGGAAGCCATCTTGTAGCACAAAGAATATGCCAGATGGATGCAAGCTCAAATCCAGCTCCTTTTTCTCTCAGTGTGCAGACTGGGGATCCCTCTCTGCATCTCCTGAGCTCTGCAGAAGTACATCAATTACTGTGCTGCCACCCAGGGAAGGGGAGTGGGTGGGAAACTCCAGCCATCTTCCCTCATCCTTTCTGCCTTTTGTTTTGAACAAGTCCCCGATAGTTTATGGGAGTATTTTCCTACGGGGTATCTCTGCTGACTCTTAACTTTTGATCCTTTCCCCTGCAGAGTCCTGTTTCCTGTTTGCCTTCACCCATCAGAAGCTGCCTCCCTCCTGCCAGCAGGGGTACGTTCGAATGCAGGGGCTGCTGGGGAGCCAGGAGCTCCGGCAGCATGCGGTACAGGCTGGGCTGCTCCAGGATTACACTCACACAGACTTCTCGGGTGACAGACCCCCTGACAGCCACCATGGGTCACAGGAGCACTTGAGGAGAGATCATGGGATACCACTTCGTCCTCTGCAGCATCTTGTTAATGCCAAGGATGAGCTTTAACCTTTCTTGCTCCACACTGAAATCCATAGGTGCTCTCGTGACAGTACTGTAACAGAGATCCACAGCAGGATTCTGCCCTTTCCAGCATCCCTTTTCCATCCCCATGCCTCCCACTGATCGTGAGTTGCCAAAGACCTGCTCAGATCTTGCTGTTACAAAGAGGACCAACATCCTCTGAAGGACTGAGGGACCAAAACCCAGCGATGCTGAGGTTCCCATGTTGTCCTTGCAGAGTTCAGAGTTGCCTGAAGACAGTGTTGGTGTTTATCTCACTGACCAGTATCTGCAGTGATGTACAGAGGCCACAGAAGTGAGCACAGGAATGCCTGGGAAACTTCACATGTCATGTCCCCCTCAGAGATGGCCTGCTCACAGCCTGTGGCTCTCTGGTCCCTGGATGCCCTACGCTGTGTATACTTGAAGATTTTTTTCTGCATTGAATCCTGAAGTGGTACTCCAGGCAAACTTCCTGGTATTTTTCCTGCATTTGAGTTAGGGCAGTTGTGTAGCTTGAGTGGGGAAAGATTATTTTCTTTTAGTTGCTGTATAGGTCAGATAATTTATAATTTCTAGAGAACACTACAAGGGACTCTTTCCTCCACAACAGATGAGTACCTTGCTTGGAATGCCTGGACACAGAGACTTACAGAGTTTGGGTCTGCTGTCCTCATGTTTTTTTCTCCCACACCAAGCAGCCTAGAAGGTTAGCCCGTCTTTTATAAAGCATGAACAATATTTCTCCTATTTGCACTATGTCCCATCAAGAAAGTTTGATGTTGTTAAAATGCTCTTTCTCTGTTTTATTCCCCTCCAGTCACCTTGAGATTTTAGAGGGACTGACAGGGAGGTTGTCTGCACTTTACTGCTCCCCTTGTCAGCCACATATGCTTGCCTATCACCTCCCTTTGGACTCCTTCCATGGGCCTGGAGTTGCAAAGCAAGAGCAGTTTTGAGCTTGACCTCATGATGTCCCTGTGATTTCTAGGAAATAGAGGAGGGATGAAGGGAACAGGCTTTTATCTCCACACGTTTTCCAACTTTTTAGCTTCTTGAAAAATGCACACTATTGCTTCCAAACTGAGGGGGGCTGTACCTTACATGTACCTAAAGCTCTCCCAATCCTATGAATTCAGCTGCTGTTTCCCTAAAACCTTAGTTCCTTGGAGAGGCAGGGAAGCAGAAGAGGTCAAGGAAGTAACAGGGGAGTTCTTGCTCTCTTTGAGAATGCTGGGCTCTGCAAGCAATGCTGCTGCTGGAAGACAGTGCCTGTTCACATGCAGCTGGAGAGGGTGGCATGGACCCGCTGGTCTGTGGTCACCCCTGAGTGTAGGGATCCAGGTTGGTCCCGGTGCCCTTCCCGTGCGGCGCGTTGTGGAACGAAGTTAATTGCTGTCGGGGGGAATGTAGAGCTGTGCACTGCCAGGAAAGCTAAAAGCAGGTGATGCTCGCAGCCCCTTGCCTAGCCTCAAGCTGAAGAGAGCCGCCCGACGGAGGGACCGGCCGTGGCACCGGGACCGGGATCGCACCACGGCTCGTGCTGCGCTAGCCGCGCCCATTGGAGGGCTCCGCCGCCAATCAGCACCGAGGGTCCGCCCTACGTGACACATCCCACCGTCCCTCCAGGGGCGGGGCGAAGCGGCCTAAAGGACAGGCACGGCAGCCAATAAGAGTTCCCGGCTCTCCGGGCGACTGCCAATGGGCTGTGAGGGCGGCCGGCCCGTCCGTAGAGTCTTCCGGCGGCGGCGGCCAATCGGCGCAGGCGGGCGGGAGTTTGGTGTGTGCGGATCAGCTCGCTGTGTCCGGTCACCTCCGCGCCGCGAAGGTGCGGGCGGGCCGCGGGCCCGGCGGGTGCAGCGGGGCCCTCCCGGTCCTGCCCTCCCGCCCTCGGGCTCGGAGAGCAACGGGGCACCGGCCTCTGGGGCTGTTCTCCCCCACAGGGTTGGGGCCCTGTGCCACCTGTTGGACATGGGCTGACGGAGCCCCGCGGTGTCGGAGCAGGCCTGGCTCTGCCCTGTGGGTGGGGGGGGGGGCTGCCGTGGGGGCAGCAATGCTCCGCAGGGCTGAGCGAAACGGGGAGGCTGTGCCTGAGCTGTCTCCCTGTGAACGGGGAGGAGGCGGGCTCCAGCTGGCAGCCCCGTGCCCGTTGGGCTGGAGCCTCAGAGCGGGGCAGGGCTGGGCAGGGGGCCGGAAGCAATCCCGTCATACCCCATAAGCTTCTCTCCTGGCGTGGGGCTGTCCTGCCGCGGGGGCTGGGATCAGGGCGCTGCTGCAGTGGGACCAGCCGTGGGGTACATCCGCCCCAGCAACCACTCTCCCCACAGATGGCCCAGAGGCTGGCGCTCCAGCGGCTGCTGGCGCTCCCCACGCGGGGGCCCCTGGCATCCCACGGCAGGGCCTTTGGCACCTCAGCCGGCCGCAGGAGCACTTTCAACGTGCAGGATGGCAGCGACTTCCAGGACCGGGTGGTGAACAGCCCCAAGCCCGTTGTGGTGGACTTCCATGCACAGTAAGTTCCACTCGTGGCTCTTGCACCCCTCTCCTCCACCACCCGTGCAGGTGTGTTCCTGTGACTTTCCTGATGTGGTGGCACTCCGGGCTCACCATGGAAGAGCATGCCTGAGGGCTTCCCAAGCTGTGGAGTCCAGTGTTGAAAGATGCTTCTGCTCGTCAGGCTCAATCCATGAAGATTCCCCTCACAGCTACAGCCTGCAGCAGTGTCAAACAGGAGTGCCAGGAAGGCATTCCCCAGGGTGGTACAGCTGCACCTTCCAGGTGCTCAGGTGTCACCCCAGCCCCAGTGTTGCATCATCCTACAAAAGATGCCTCAGGAAAAAGCTCTGATATCTGCCCTATTTGGCTTCAGGGATGCAACGTACTCAGAGAGCTCTGCACTTGCTATGCCTCACCATTGTTATGGTGTATCATTCCATGTTTCTTAAAGCTGCATGGTTTTGAGGCTCTTTATAGCAAATGTTTTTATGTGTTAATAACAGCCATGTGACACCAATGACAGCATTTGTCATCAATAAAAATGCTGTGATCCACCTGCCAGTAAAAATATTCCTAGATGGTATCTGCTCTATTAACAATTATCTTAACTGATTAAGATAATTAACAATATTAACTGATTATCTTTGAGTTTTTCACGTATTTTCATAGTCCTCCAGTTACTGTTACGTGAGCCTGTTACGGCTGATTTGGTGCAAAGAGAACACAAAACAGCCAAAAAACTTCTGCTCTAAATAAACCAACAGACAAACCACAGTGAGCACCAGCTGGGATCATGCAGGGAGGAGAGGGACAATTAATTGAAGCCTGAAGCTGGATGCAGAGCTTCCTTAACCTTTGACAGCTCCTTTGTGAGAGAAGTGTTTTTCTAAGCCTTGGTTCAGGAATTGTATTTCCAGGCTGGCTCTTGAGTGGAACAGCAGTGGTGGTAAAGGCACTGGTGTTCCAGCATGCCTTCCATGGCTGCACCTGCCTCTCCTAATGTGCCCTCTCTTTTCCTGCTCCATCAGGTGGTGTGGTCCCTGCAAGATCCTCGGCCCCAGGTTAGAGAAGCTGGTGGCCAAGCAGGAGGGGAAGGTGCTGATGGCCAAGGTGGACATTGATGATCACACAGACCTCGCCATCGAGTATGAGGTAGGTGGAAGAGCACAGACTTTGTTTGGCTGGCAGTGCAGAGATGCCTCCCTATGGAGAACTGTGCCTGCACAGCAGCAGCACTGGAGGGGAGGGGAAGCCCAGAGCCTAGAGGTTCCTGATCCATTGGGTCACTTGTCAGTAGGTGGATTTTGCTGCTTGGCTCTGCTCCAGCTCTGCTTGTTGTGCCCAGCATCCCCACCTCTGATTCTGCAGGGAGGGCTCTCTAGGCCTTGCATGTGTCTGTGAGTGTAAACACTTCCCTGGCCTCGAGGAGCCTGGAGTACACATGGCATTTTGCTGCCAGCTGGAGTGCTCAGTTGCAGGGCAAGATCGTGAAGTTACAAACCCCACTCTGCCGTGCTACTGAACATGGTTCTTTATGCAGCCAGCCTGTCCTCTCTTTCCCTTCCTTGTTCAGGATCTCGAGCTGGGTCATAAAGTCCCCATCCTTAAGCTGCAGCACAAGGAGACACAGTGAGTTTTGTTTGGACAGGTAGAAGCCAGGTCAGAAAAAATAACAGGAGCACATGTCCCACTCTTGAAAGGGGAGGACCTTGGTGCTTACACTAGTGTGTGACGTTGCTGCTGGGTGTGTTTCCTGTGCTGCCTTTCTCCCAGGAAGAAACAGAATGACTGGAGAAGGCCATGGCTTTAGTTTACATGATTCATTTATTTGTCCCCTCTGACAGTAGTTAGGTAGTTTAAGAAACGCAAAAGGCCCTCTGAGGGCCGTGCTTGCCTCTGTTGTCTCTCCTTGCAAACAACCACTCTGCCCATGGAGTTTGGGCATCCTGCTGTTATGTTTTACAGGGGAAAAACATGCCTCATTTTCACTTGGGTATCATGCAGATGGATCTGCTCCCCCTCTGCAGATGAAGTCCTGCTCCCAGGGTGACAACTAGCACAGCAAGCTCCTCAAGCTGCCCTGAAAAGTGTGAACTATCTCCTGAGCAAGCTGTCAATTTATTGAGCCTGGAGAAGATGCCATTCCTGCACCCTGCTGAGCCAGAAGGAGACGGAAGTGGGAGCAGCTTGTTCGCTCCCACTCTTTCCCCAGGAGACCTTTCTGCCTGTGCTGTGGTGGAGTGCCCACACAGCTGGTGGCCACAGTCATGATTTGCAGTTCCCACAAGCTCAGCATGAGAGCCTCCGGTGCTCTCCAGGGTGGAGGCGTGCTGGCAGATACACCCCAGGCCAAGGAAGATGGCTGCTGGCTCCTGAGCAGGGCTGGCTGCTGCAAGCCCAAAACACTGCATAGCTCAGAGGGTGCTGGTGAGAAGTTGAAGAGGATGAGGTGTTTTTAGTGATGATCTGGAAGTGTGTAAATCCTAATAGATGCAGGGAAAGCTCTGGTAGCAACCATGCTAAGGAGAAGAGAATAGAGATTATTAGCTCAACTCATGTGTTGTTCCAAACCTTCCAGTAGATAGAATGAGCTGAGATTACAAGAGGATAATCTCAAATGAGTGGAAAACGACAAGCAGGGTGTGTGCATGCAGAGAAAGGTCGGTGAAAAGAGGCTGAAAGTCCCAAGTTGTGTAGCTTTGATAATGTGCTGGGTGTCCTCTCCCCACGGGTGCTGAGGGAGCACTGCCTGCTGTGTGTGTTTGTGTGCAGGTAGGACTGAGGCTGCAGGAAAGGGTCAGTTTCTAGCAGTTCATTCAGGAATCTTATTTACAAACATGGTGAAGTTTTTGTTTTGCAAGAAGCCCTCCTCCACTTTTGGAGTGATGCATGTGTGTCTTGTCTTGGCCATTATCCCCATGGCTAAAACACTGTCCTTAGACTGTCTGCACATACCATAGCTGCAAACAGGTAGGGGGATGGGAGAATTTTGTGCTCAGATCTTCAAAGTTTGGAGCATCCTTTCTGAGGCAGAAGTTTTGTTCATGGTGCTGAGCATGTGCTTGGTTTTGCTTCATTTTCTGGGAAGTTACCATGTAAGGAGAAATGTAAGGGCTGATGAGAAGGCGCCAGGTTGAGATCAAAGAGGGACCAGAGTGTTTGTGAGAGATCAGGAAAACCACAGGTGGTGTTTAGAGGGAATCAGAAAACATTTGTTTTAAAGTCATTCTTTAGGGAATCAGATGTCTGCACGCTGAGGAAGTCTTTGTTTGGGGGTTTTTAGTGTCCATGCCACCCCCACAACTCCTCCACTAGCTGCCAGGAAGTCTCACTCCATCCGTGTTTATTCCCTTGCCCACGCACACACGCACCCCAGCTTGCTGCCTGCTTGCACAATGTCCTCTTCAGCAGCCTCCTTGGTGCAGAGGGAGGCAGTGGGAGGGGGAGGCCCCCTGGAAGAGCTGAGGAATGCTGGCACATTCCTTTATACAAGCCCTTGGCTCTTAGCCATCCCAGCTTAGCACAAAGCACGGATGCATTTCCTGCAACTAGGAATGTCCCCTGTGCCCTTCCCTGTCCAGTTATGCCCAGCACAAAAGTGTTTTCTCTGGGGACTCCCTGTTTTATCAAATACCTTTCATCTCCGGTTGTGGCCTTTCTCCACTGCTCCAGCCAGATCCTGACCTCTCGCCCCAAGAGCAGAAAGGGAGAAGAAATACTTTTGTTTATCTGCAGTCTCTTAAAATTCTTTAGATTCATCTCTTGCCTTAGCCAGTTGCCTCTGTGTGTGGTGACCAGGAAAGGGCAGCCCCATCTGTGGCCACTGTGGGTGGGCAGCTCAGGAGAGCCACTGGGTACAGAGGTGGTCGTTCATCAGTGGAGCTCCATCCTGTTACCTCCTCACTCAGAGGCCTGGGTGAAATACTTCCCCATGCTCTGTTGTTTGGCATCTGAGCTTGTATAAAAGTTTCAGATGGGGAGAATTCCCTTGGTATGGGTGTTGCCAGGAATAACCTGGATGGGCATGTTTGTTTGTTTATCTGTGGTCAACACTAATCAAAAGCAGACTGATTTTTTCTATAGAAATACTCTTCAGGGAGGAGTAAAGTTTGTTTAGGTTCAGTGCAGATGGGACCCAAAAAAAGAAAAAGTGCCCTCAACTTTGCATTCTAGAAATTCCCATGATATTTGCTTCTCAACCAGCAAAACAAAGTACATGCTCCATTAATAGGCTGCCCTTACTGCAGCTGGCAGGAAGGAAGCTGACAAAAACATCATGTTTTCTGAGCAGAGGAAAGTTGCTCTGTGCCCCCAGTTCTCATCTGACTCTGCAGCACCAGCCCCAGACCTTCCACTCTTTCTTTGGATTTGCTCACCTGCACAGAGGGAGAGAGACAGAGGAATCAAGGCCATGTGAAACTAGTGGGTGCGCTGGTCAGCCTGTAGGGCCTGGCAACGTGGTGTTGGCTGCTTCTCAGGAGAGCTTCCAAGAGTTGCCTGTTCCTCACCCCAGCCCTAACAGGGGCCAGCTCTTGTTTTTTTTGGATAGGACTGGAGCAACTCTGCTCGATATTAACCCACTGTGCAAACCAGAGGGAGGCTCATTGGAGGTTTGCCTTCTCAGGGACAGAGCAGCTGAGTGCAGTACATCTTTTCTCTCTCCCAAAATGACAAGGGAACGTATTGGCACCGTCGGCAGTGCTGGGGCCCAAGCCCTCTGGATCTGCTCCCTGCAGTCACTAGGAGGAGCTGAAGATTGTGCATTGAGCAGCCCCGACGCTCCCATCCCTTCAGATGAGACTGCACAAGCCCTGAAGGACACTGTGGGGAGCCACGCTGGACTGCCCGGCTGGGACCGGGTGGGAAGGGAAGACAAAATGTCCTTTTCATCTCAGGCTCCCACTGGGAGAAAAGCCAGCCCTCTGATGGGTTTCCAGAGGGATTTACAGATCTTTGTTGGCAGCAGGGCTGGCAGTGCACACGGGAAGGCCCTGCAGGCTGGAGAAGAGTCAGCGAGCAAGATAAGGACAGGATGTGTTTTGGGGGGAAAACTTTGCAGAGATAAGCTGTGGGGTCAGAAATGTGATTAGATCTTCCATTGCTGTAGCTCTCCAAGCTCTGGTTGTTCCTTCTTTCAGTCATGTCCCTGGGGTTTCTGCTGTCACCAGTCAACCAGCAAGTCCCTGGGGAATGTTGTCATTTCCAACACTGTTCTCTTGGATAATTCCCAGCAAACTTTGTTCTGAGCTAAAAAAGCAGCGCCCAGAGCAGCACAGCTGCCTGCTAGCTCTGGTCAGAGGGACTTTTTCACTTCTTACCTAATCATCAGGGATCTGCACTGAATGACCACTGGTTTGTGACCAGTTAAATAACTGAAAACAGAACTGGGGAAAGGAAGAAGGCTTGGAGGGGATTGTCATTGCCATAAAATGAGCAGGAAATCTGCCTGTGCAATGGTGGGGCGGGTTAGGGTTAGAGCTCCAGTCCTGTCTGGAGAAGAACACGGGTCAGTCTGATGCTGCCCTGGCCATAAAATGTCCAAAGGTCATTATGTCTGAGATGTGTCCTACGTGTGTTCGTTTATGAGAGGACAAAAGGAAAGGAGGAGAAGAAGCTTTTGTACTGAAGACGGGTTTTGTATTAGTTGTGGTTTTGTCTTTAAACATTTGGGTCTTATTTAAACTCAAAAAGCAGCTCAGCCTTATCTCCAGTAGAGTGGTGTAAGTCAGTGCAGAGAGGGGGAACACGGAGCTCAGCTGGCCTGTTTTGCAAGTGGACATCTTACCCTAGAGCAGTGCATGCTCAGCTCCCTTGTAGCCACTTCCTTAGACTTCATTGGGAGACCAGGTGCAGGTGGCTTCCTGCAGGCTTTGCTCACCTGTCTCCCTGTTTCTCTTGCCCCAGGTGTCAGCAGTGCCAACTGTGCTGGCCATGAAGAACGGAGACGTTGTGGATAAATTTGTGGGCATAAAGGACGAGGATCAGCTGGAGGCATTCCTCAAGAAACTCATTGGAGCCTGAAGTAAAAGGGTGGCTGTACCTCTGCCTCTGGACACGTCCATGTTGTGCATTCCTTGCCTGGGAGAGCTGTGGGCAGGTCAATTGCCTGCCCTGTACAACCTGGGGGTTTCTTCTGTTTTGGTGTTTTTAGGAGATGGAAAATGTTGTAACCCTTCCCTCCTTCTCCCCCTTCTCATGAGCAGCAGTAGTTGCAAAGGGCGCTGAGGAGCAGGGCTGCTTATTCTCAAAACGGGGAATGTGGCTGGAATTAGGAGCCTGTGTTTATCAGCCAAGAGCTGACGTGCAGAGCTGCTGCTGAGTTAAGAGGAGGAATGTTTTTGTCTTTGCCTCACATCTGATAGCCCAGAGCAGAGGGCAGCTGCTCCCTGCAAGATGATGGTACATACCTGCCCTGGGTGGGTTCGTTTAAAGCTGAGAATGCCTCTGCCTTGTCTGTGAAACCTGTCTCTTTCTTTGTCCGTCCTTGTGTTGATGGGACAGGTACAACTCCTCCCCAAATCCATGGGCTCCCATCATAATTTAATAAGAGAAAATAGGGAGAAGTATTTTATAGATCTCCTTTTGTATGTCTGCAGCAGTAGAGAACTTTTATCAGTCACTGCTGTCTAGCCAGGAGAATAAAACTTAATTCTCACAAATCTGTCTGTCCAGAGAGGTGAGTTGGGAGTATCAGCAGCACAGTTTCTAATGATGAGTTGGGAAAGTGCAGGTTATGACTTGATCCCTACTAAAAGGTAATGTACTGAAAACAAAATAGGGTATTCCTTCCATGGGGCTTTCAGTGCTGCCTGTAGGACCCCCTTTGTGTGCTGCTGGATCTAGGGGGCCATAGGGAGGACTCACCTCTCACGCACAGATGAACAGCTGCTCACTGCACACAGGGAACCTGAGCTGTGCTCCCTCCCCCTGTGCTTTTCTCACCCCTCCCCTGTCTGTGGAGCCTGAGAGCCTCCCTCTCCCTGTCGTGAATAATTAAATGTGGCCACACGGGTGAGCCCTGCCAGAAGGCAGCCTTTTGACTTCAATTGCCCTGACCTTTGGACTAAGGGTACCAGTTGTGGGCTTCTATCTGAGCAGCCTTCAGCCCTTCTAACCTCCTCCTCCTCCTCACATACACCTGTTTCCTGTCAACCTGGCTTCTGAGTGCTCCCAGCTTCCTCCTGAGCTTGCAGGCAGAGCACAGCACCAGCACTGATGATTACTGTATTGTTTAATTCCAGCTTGCTTATCTAAGCTGCATGAGAACATTGTAAATGCTTAATAACTATGTACAAGCTGCCTTTTTTTTTTTTTTTTTTTTTCCACAGCTTCTGTTTCCTTCAGTCAGTCTTAAATCTGCTTTGGCATTGCTCCATTTTACCTCTGTGGTATATGAGCAGCCAGGTAATTTTTTTTCTGCACCTCTGCAGTAACAATTTATGATTTTTGAAGGAACCAGGGGAGTGGTGATCCAAGTCCTGCTGCAACTGCAGTGCAGCTGGCTGGCATCACTGCTCCCACCTGCTTCTGTTCCCCTGGAGCCAGGGCCACAGCACAAGGTGGTACTGGTCTCTTGAGGTGGGTGCCTCCCACTGGGGCTGGGCTGACCTCACCGCTGGCACGCTACTAGAGGTGATGTCACTTGAATGTAATCTGGTAAAGAACTGTTGGTCAGTTACAATCAATAAAAACTGGCATTTCATTTTATTCCAGAGATCACAGAGGCTGTGCTGCTCCTGACCTCCTCTGGTTTCAGGCTGGGCAATTTCCCCTGCAGTTTCAGTGTTCCTGCTCAGTAAACACTTCTAGTAAAGACTCTCCATTTTCCTGCACAAGCAGGAAAAGTAGGGGAACAGCGTCACATACCCAACAATAATCAACTTTCTTGCCTTACCATGCTACAGAACAGGAAAAAACACAGTGACTTTGCATTGTGTAATTAAGGGGCAGTATAAAATAGTTATTTTATTGCTTCCTTCTAAGGAAAAGCAGAGCTAAAGTGTCACTCAGCTGTTAAAGTGCCAGCACATTTTAGGGTGCATTATGGGGAAGACAGAACTGTTTCTTTGAGATAAATGCTGAAGACCCACGTACTTGATGCCTTGTGGGAATCCTTCAGAACAGTGTAACAGGTGGACAGTAGGAGGAAGGGTTTGGGGACAGCTTGAGATTCCTCAAGTAGCCTGCAAGTTTCTACCACAGGACAGAACTCAGAGCAGAAGGATATTTTCTTTGCCAGGTTTTTAATTCAGCTCCCTGTTTGCCAACTGCTGGAGAAGGCTTCAGGGATTCCCACAGCGGTGTTAATAACAGGAGGTGCAAGCAGGAAGCAGTGCCAGCAGTGTATTTATGTAGTGGTTAAAGAGGGGCTGCACAGCAATTTTCATGGCACCTGAATGTGATGTTGGCCTTTCCCGATTGAAGGGAGCTGAAGCAATGAGTAATTCCTCAGCAGTAGTTGTTTTTTCCATGTCAGCTGGGAGAATGTTCTCCAGTGAGGATGAAGTTTGTTTTCCCTTTTGGAGTTAAGCACTTTGAATCCTCCTCTGATCTGTCAAGCATTTGCTCTCTCCTACCCAAGCCTGTCTATTTAACAGCAGCTTTCTCAGCTCTTAATGTTCCTCGTTTCTATTTTAAGAGTACATGGCAATCAGTGCCTTCCCAAGGGGAGCAACACTCAGCTAAGCCCACGTCTCTTCCCCATGCATGTTTTGAACCCAATGCCAAGGGTCAGGCACAGTGCCTCTGTCCTCACAGCCTTGTCCAAGGCGCCTGATTCCAGGCAAGTAGAGGTTTTCCATTCATTTCTCTTGGCTTTACACTTTGTATCAAGCCCTAACACAGCTGCTCCTTTCCCCAAGATGTTTGTGCCTGCCTGATGAACTCCGAGTTCCTCTCCAGCTGCTCTGGCTCATAGTGAATATCTGCAAGGAGGGAGGGAGAGCTCTGCTGTCTTCTCTACTAGAGGTGCTATGCCAAGACCAGCTTCAAGGGCTGGTAGAGGATGGAAAACTCAGGTTGCTTGGCTTGCAGCACACAGTGGGCTGTGTATATGTGGTCCTCTGAAGGGGATAGTTTGGGCCAGTTTGTTTCCAGTGAGGTCTGACCTTGGCAGCCTGGCCAGTAAATCCCTTGCTTTATCAACAAATAAGATTCCTCCTGTGCAAAGAAGAAAACAAAGACCAGCTCCATGTCAACAGGGAAATGGCCCCCACTGACACTGCCTTAGGCAGGGCCTTTCACCAGCCCAGCCAGGCTGTTGGCCCGAACAGTTTGTTAATCACTCTGAGCTTCCCCTCACACACCTCATTTTTCTCATCCAAGTAATCACAGGATTCAGACAGAATCAGCAGTTAAATTCTCCAGCCCTGCAAGGCTGTTTGCAGCAATTTTAAGCTCTTGTGTTGTTCAAAACTACTGCTTAAATGGTGGCAGGTGTTTGCTGTGACTTTCCTGCGAGTTAAAGAATAACAGCAGCTGCAATACTCTAGTCAATAAAAAGATAAGATAAAGCTACCATAGGCTTGATTTCCAAGCCAAAACCAGACTAGAAGACTAGATCACCTGTTACACAGTCTCTTGTCCTCCTTACCTGCCCCTGCAACACACCCAGGCTCAAGCTGTGGTTTAACCCCAGCTGACAACTAAGTACCAGGCAGCTGCTTACTCACACCTCTCCTGGTGGGATGGGGGGGAGAATCAGGGGGAAAAAAGGCAAAATCAAAAGTTGAGACAGGAACAGTTTAATAATTTGAATAAAGCAAAATGTATGAATAACATAAAAATACTTGTAATGAAAAGGGAAACTACAAAAAGAAAGAAAACACGAGAGAAAGGAGTGATGCACAATATAATTTCTCACCATTTGGCTGATTGATGCCCAGCCTGTTCAGTGACTGGCTGGGCATCACAGCCTAAGCAGTGACTGGCTCCTTCCAGATAACTCCACCAGTTTATATACTGGGGATGATGTCCTATGACATGGAATATCCCTTTGGCCAGTTTGGATCAGCTCTATTGGCCATGCTTCTTCTCAGCTTCTTGTGTAGCTCCTCACTGGCAGAGCATAGGGAACTGAAAAGTCCTTGCTTTAAAGTAAGCTCTGCTTAGAAAGAAGTAGAGCATTGGTATGTTATCAGTATTATTCTCATACTAAATCCAACACACAACACTGCACTGGCTGCTAGAAAGAAAATTCACTCTGTCCCAGTCTAAATCAGGACACTGGCCATCACCACATAGGGGTGGTGTTCTGCCATGTCCTGCTCTTTTCAAGGATGTAGGGTACCTGTGTGAGCTTTGTGGTTTCTCTGCCTCAGTATCTCTGTAACTTCAGCAACACTTTTCCCCTTAAAACCTTTTGTAGGCAAAAACCAAAGACTGCAACTCTCAGGAAAGTGGTAGCCCCAGGCTAGATGCAGTCTGGAAGCAGAGGCTGTGCTGAGCAGGCCTGGTTGCTTTCTCTCTCTGTGCATTCTACCAGCCAGGGAAGGATGGAGGCAGGAGCAGCAGGGGAAACCCTGAATTTCTTAGACCAGACAAGCCAAATGGGTGAAAACAAGAGGCCTACAGGGGTAGACTGAAAATGGGTCTGCCCACATCCCAGTGGGACTGGAGAGAGGAGAAACCCTGTGGCTGCCTTCCTGGTGGCAAAGGGTCCCTTGCCCAAGGGTGGGAAGTGAGACAGGGAAACAGCCTACAAGGAGAGGCCAGAGGGGGACATTGGAGCTGCTCGTGTCCTGACGGTGGAGGACAGCTGCAAGCTGCAGGCAACAGGGCAGCATCCAACTTCCCACCTCACATTGATTTCCTAGGTTCTCATGATCCAGAAGTTACAATAAAAATGCAGTAAAATGGATGGGTTTTCTCAATGGCCTGCATGAAATAAGGTCCCAACAGGTGTATATGTATATATATACATGTTTATCTACTCCCATACTCTGGTTCTCTGTTGTGAAGAGTGCCAGGAGTTTCTGTGACTCACAAATGTCCCCAGCCAGCTGCAGCTGTTGACAGAAAAGGACAGGGGCCAGCCTGCTCCCACCCAAGGCAAGGCTGAGTTCCCTGTACCTTTCTGAGCCTCTCCACACTTCTCTTCGCTCTGCTGCTAAAGCACCCTGGTTCCATCTCTCTTACGAGTGGACAAGTGGTTGAGCAATTTCCTGAAAAACAGGAAATTTTTGCAGTGAGAGTCCTCAGAAACACTGACTTCAAGTCATCCAGGGGGTACAACATGCATCAGAGATTTCGGTGTTTTCCAGAGATGGTGACCTCTGGTCACCCGCATGGCTGCAGCTCCTCCATGGCAGCCCCACACAGCTGTCAGTGAGAGGGTGGTTGTCCCGGCAGGCTCTGCACAGGGAGCTTCATGGCCTTGGGAAGGAGAGGAGCTGCATGCCCCGGGGTTCCTGTCTTGCTCCATCGTGAGGCAATAACGCTTCTCCGCAGGCAGCGCCGGTAGCCGCGGGCGCTGGGACTGCTAGGGCTCCTTTCCCTGCAGGTGGCTTTACCCGCGGGACCATGGCACAGGCAGCAGCAGGTAACAAACCCAGCTCTGGCTCTGGCTGTCACAGCGGACAGGATGGAGAAGGAGTGATGCAAGCTCCAGCATGCCCGCTGGTATTTATATAACATCGTTTTGCTTTAATCCAGCTCTTTAAGTAAACTGTCAAAGCCCTTTCTGTTCACTTGTTCATTAGGAACCTTTTTCTTTCTTTTTTTTTTTGACTGCAAGTTTCATCTTTCAAAGCTTGGCTAGTTTTGAGTGATGCCGAAAAATCTCATTTACAGTGGCTTTTTGTTCTGTGCTGGTATTGTTCAGGCAGAAGTGGTTGTTTTCTTTTTGTCCTGGCATAGCTCAGAAGTGACTGCATAGTCTGAGCTCAAACTTTCTAAAAATACTTACCCGTGAGGAGAGATCCAGCATGGCACTGTTCAGACCCAGAGATTAACGCCTTGGAAAGGTGCAGTGGTCTGAAAAGGAAGCCAGTGGCAGTCTCCTGCCAACTCTGGTCACCCTCAGCCCTGGAGCTTCAACACGTGGCAGGCAGAGAGGATCTGCAGAGGGCTATGGATCTCTGAGGCACCAGGGAAATCCACCCACTGCCTGCAGAACCAGCCCAAGGGAAATACTTTCTGAGGAGAGGCTATAGGGTGACTCAGAAGCCATAAAGAGAAGCACTTCTTGCTGTTTGGAGAAGCAAGGCTGAACAGTGAGCCTGCTCTGCACCAGAGGTTGGTCTTCATAATCACATCCTCCTGTTGGAGCGTGAGATGGCTCTGGGGGAAGGGAGGATGACAGGCACTGAGCAGAACAGAGATCAGACATGACAAATTGCAGGAAAGCATGTGGGAGCTCCTTTTTGTCCTACCACTGGCTGATTGCAGGAAGCTTCCCAGGTGACAGCTTTAGCAGCTGCTGGGACAGGAGACCTTATTGTTCAGCACTTGTGTTTACGGCTATGCCAGTTTTTGGCAGGAAGCTACAAGAAAAAAAATCCACATTCTTCCTTCTTGCTTGCCAGGTCTGTTCTCAAGGGGCTGATCCTTCAGCCTAAGCTATTTCATCTCGCTACCTGAGGAGATCCAGCTTCCCCTTCCCAGCCAGGCAGGTCCCATGGGCTTCATCCTAAAATCCTGGCAAGAGCATGGAAACTTTTCACAGAGCTCAGGAAAGACTAAAAGTTGTTGCTATCACACCTACTACTGCATTTCTCACGCTAAACTGTGCGGTTGCCCAGCACTCCAACCCCCTTGTACCTGTCTGAACCCTATTTAGTTCTCGTTCCCCTTTCCCTGACCTTGGGATCAAGTTCTGTTCTCAGTTTTTTGGCAACTCTCAGGAGGAAGCATGTTTGGGGTTTTCTTAATCTGTCTGGCATCGCACACGAAGGCAGAAGCTGGCAGCATCCTTGAGATGAAAGGATGCAGGAACGCGAGGGACCCGACACTGCTGGTCTCATTGGAGCCTCCAGCACAGAAACTGGCACCATGTGGCCATGTCTGCAAGCAAACTCCTTAGGCTGCTGTCATCTCCCTGTTCTGCTGCTCCCCCACAATGCTGTGCCTCCCTGTGACATTGTGTCCAGCCTGTGGTGGCCAGCAGCACATGACTGACCCAAGGGCACTGTTCCCAGCTTCGTTTCTCCAGCTTGCAGCTGGGGTCATGATGGCTAAGTTCTGCCACTGTTACATCCCAAGCCCTGTTTCCCTGCCTCCTTTTTCCTTCCCTCCCTGGGGTTTTATACTGAGGCCAGGAATGATGGTCACGTCCCCTCCAAGGAATCAACAGGCTGTGGCATTTCCGTTGAGGGCGGAATCTGAGGCTGCTGGCAGCAAATCCCTCTGCCATGGAGCTGATGAGGCAAGGAGGCTGGTGTGTCACCGGCTCTGCTAAGGGGTGTCAGCCGGGGTTTTCCAAGGACCAGATGCACCCACTGTGTAATCTCACCTGGAGAGTGCCTGGCTGCAGTTCAGCCCTGCCACGTTTGCCTGTGCCTGTAATGTCCCAGGGTTTTGCAAGAGCGCCGGCAGCCCGCAGTGGGGGAGCTGCAGGGAAGGCACGGCGTTCGGGTGATTCAGCCGAGGAGCCTCTGTCCCAGCTGAGTCAGGCCTTATTCCAGCATCTCCCTGTCCTGCTGCAGGGGGTTATGTCTGCAGATTGCAGCAGCCTCACAAGCTGGGTCTCCCCAGCACTCCTGCCCCTTCCCCCCGCAGCCCAGCATCCCGGCCAAAGCTAGCTCTGGCTGTGGCCGCTTCCTCTTTGCGGGACTGCTGTGCACAAACAGCTGCATCGCGTCAGCCCGGCGGGCTGCACTGCCCTGATAAATGACCCAGTTCCTGAGAGCAGGGATGGAGCTGCCAATGTACAGCTCCCTACGCTGAGGGGAGAGCAGCAGATAGCCCAGCCATCCTTCGGGAACCTCACTGTCCTCATCTCATCTGTCTCCCACCAATATTGTGTCTCCCAGTGTCTTCTCCTGCCACACACACAGCAGCACAGGTAGTACCCAGGGTGTCTACACCCATAAACCCTGCTTTGCAGAGAGGTGAATGGCAGCACCATTGGCACTTTGGAAAGCCATGGCCTTTGCCTTGGAAAGAGTCTGCAGAGGCTGAGTACCTCATAAATGATGGTGTCCTCATAAAGAGGGAGGAGGAGCAGCCTCCAGCCATCACCCACGGGCACCTATCAGCAGCCCAGGAGCTTGGGCTGGAGACACCAGAAGATGAAATGCTGCCCTACAGTGTGTTCTCTTGCCCCATTTCTGCACCAGCCTGTGCTGACTGTCCTTTCTCACATCAGGGCAGGGGGATGGGACAGGAAGGCCCTCATTATCCAGGGCTTGCTAATTAGACGGGAATGTTATCTCCAACCCAGATGTCAGCTCTGACCTCCCTCTAACCTTCTTCTAGAAATCAAAACAGACACAGCTCTGTTTGTTTTAAAATAAGAAAAATAAGCCTTTGGGGTGAAGCAGGAAAACGTGGCCTTGGGGGTACGTCTGGGGAGGGAGGAGGGCACAGAACCAGATAAGCCTTGGTGAGGTTCTCTAGGCTGCCAAGCTGGGCAGGACTGTCCACCCTGGCCTGGGCAGAGCACAAGGTCCCATGGTTCATGGTGGCTGTGCACGTATTTTGGGCCTTCTAACATGTGGTGATGTGGTGCAGACACAGCTTCTTGTCCCAACACATCCCAGGGCATCCCAGCTGGATTCTGTAGATCCAGATGTGGAGCTGACAGGGAAGATCAGCTGAGCTTGTATTTCACCTCTCTGCCTTGATTTTTGGTATTTACAAAAGGGTCTCAAAAGGAGATGTTGATCCCTGAAATAAATTTTGCCTTTCAAATCTGACCTGAATATCTTTTCCTCATGCCACCTAAGCAGTCCTTAAATTATTTCAGAATAAAAGGAGCTGGGTGACATAAACAGCTGGTGATTATTACCCTTGACTTATAGTAAAACCTTGTTTTATTGCATTTCTGTAATAATTTTCTATAGCTGGGGAACAAACTTTGCCTGGCTCTGATCTGGGTCAGACCTTTGAGAACCTCACCCTCTGTTAACCTAGATTTACATCTCCATTCCACATAGCAAACTACATTGCTTCCTTTTCTCTTCTGTGTAAGACTACAGCTCCAGCCTGGAGATTAACACCAAGGAGTTCTTTACCCAACACCCCTTTTCCTTTTGTGTCAGGCATCCAAGCACCCACAGCTGCAGCACCAAAGCTCCTTATGACAGAGGCTTGATGTAGTTCCTGCAGTAAAATGAGGAGTGGATGTGGCCAGCTAAAAACCAGCACCTCAGGGCTTTCTTCTGCTGCTGCTGCTGCCTTTCTAGCTTGGGGCAGTCACTGGCCCAGCCTTAGCTCTACCCTGCCCCGTCCACCAACACCACAGTACCAAGACTTATGAAGACACCAGAGGGATTGCTCATTTAGCCACAATCCCAGTATTGTGATTGTGGCAATGCTGATTCACAGTTACACAACATTTTGCCTACCATATCCCCAAGACAGCAAGCAGATAAAAGTTTTGAGGTGTCCCTTTTTCACTTGCCTCCTTCAAAAACACCTGTTGGCCCCCTCAGTAATGGGTGGTTTTTTTAATGCTTTGAAGGCTGTGCCTCATGCTCATGACATCACAGCAGTGGTGTGTTGCCCTCTGGCAACATCAGCAGAGCAGAAAATGATTTCTGTTGTCTTCCAGACATGGCTACTGACTGGTACACCCTGTCTCCCTGAGCTTCAGGGTTACTGAAGCAGAGTAATAGCTGAGAAATGAGTAATCAAGAAGCTACCTGACCAGATTTAAACCTGACTGTAAACATCTTCTCCAACAATAATGGGAAGGAGGATCTGTGCCTGCTAAGGTGCAAAGCTGCTGCAGGAGGACCGTGCACAGACATCCCTGGGACTCAGTGTGGATGGCATTCACACAGCACACCTGCAGGAAAGCTCTGCTTACAAAAACCACCACAGCTCTAGGGCCTTGAGTGAATTTGCACCCATTTTTATGACCTAAACTCCTGAGTCAATATTTACCAAGAGGCGGATGCACAGCTGCCCTGTGATGCTGTGTACACACACGGACGAATGCTGGTGCTGTGCAGGCACACCCCAACATTCACACTCAAAGACTCGAGCTTCTACAAGCAGGCAGAGACACCTGCCCTCCCTCCTCAGGCTGCTTCAGGATAGTCCTTCACATTTGCAAGAGGGACACTGACACTGGAGCAGCTCCAGGGCAGAAGTATGAAGCTGCCCAAGGGAGCTGGACCATCTGACACACGGGCAGGGTCTGAGGGAGCTGGGTTGGTTGGCAAAGGGACAAGAAAGCTCACAAGGGGGACTGTCTAACCACTGACTTCTACTACACAAGTGGGGGTTATGTGGAAGGTAAAGCCACATTGCCAAATGTGCTCAGTGGAAGGACAAGAGGGAAAAGATGGTGGATTTGCAATCCTTTGAGTTTTTCAAATCCCAGTTGGATATGGCCCTAAGCACCCTGATCTAACTTTAAGGCTGGTCCTGCTCCAAGCAGATGGTTGACCTGGAGATCTCCAAAATTACCTCTTATGTTAAATGATGCTGTGATTTTGGTAATGGGACATATTTGATAGTAGGCATTCTTTAATTCAGATACTGATTGCAACCACTTGCCTGTGGGATGCCATAAGAACACCTCTGACCAGCCACACAACTGAATTCAATTAATTCACAATATCCCTGAAAAAGAGGCTTTCTGGCCTCTACTCAGCTTCAATTCCCTCATAGTTTCTGAGCAGCTTGTGGGTCTGGCTGCTCATGACTGTGCATTTTCAGCACCTCTGTAGCAGGCATGTAGTCAAATGTACCAAGAAAATTATCAAACTGGAAACATCTGTCTTTCTTTTGATTCAGGGTTATTTCCAGCTGAATCAGCTGGCTGTCATCCGAGACTGGCAGTGGGAGTGTGAAGATCAGAGGAGGGAGGGGAATAACCATCCTTCAGAGACTGCTCAGACTTGGGTTGGCTTTACACAGTCATCAAACCCCAACCCTGACCCTTGAGAGGCTGAGGAGAACATGATGTTTCACCTTTGCAGGTTAACGTAACCCATGTTGCTCATCCCAGGGCAAAGTGTGCACAACTCATCTTTCTTGAGAAGAGAAAGCAGATAAAGAGTGGCTGTGTGGTAGGCTTAGGAGAGGGCATCTCCTGAAATCACTCCCATCTGTAGACCACTCCCACAGCTCCTGCTCCTCTCTTAAAATATGTGGTGTGAGATTTATAACAGCTCAATAGGTGGTAGGGAAGGTCATTACATCTGGCACTTCTGCAAATTGGGGTGTCTGAGAACTGGTAAGTCCATGTAGGAGCATCTAGCCCAGGCATTTCTGCAAGTCAAATACAGCCCCAGTTATGAGAAGTGTATCATAGAGGAAGCTCTTAGTGCCTGTTTCATAATACAGAGATTAACTACCTCCTGCAGTGCTAAATATGACTGGTTTTGGTGAAGGCTGCTGAGGCCTGGCTTTGTCAGTGTGTGCTTTGCCCTCTGGAAAACCAGCCTTCCACAGCTCCCAAGTGGCATGGCTAACCCTTGCCTCCTGCTCCTTCCCAAATCACACCTGTATTCACAGAGGGAGGTGGGTGCTGTAACATTCTATTTTATTTTATTTTTCCCCTGATGTTGGGAGAAATTGAGTCACACCCGAGTGATGGCCATGGGCTGATAGAAGGCTAAAAAAAATAAAGTTACAGCCTGAATCCACACTCACCATACCCTCCTCCCATCCCAGGCAACATAGGCATGTGGCTTAACTTTTCATGTCCTTGGTTTAATGAACTCGTGTCAGGAATTTCATGTGCATAGCAACCTTATCTGATGACAGTGACATTTTCAGCATGTTTATGTTCAGTTTTATTCGCAAACTGTTTCCAGCATAGTTCAGCTGGGTGGATTGGACAGGGCTGAAATGTGTAAGAACCCAACACACATACTGGAAGCTCAGCCAAAGTTACTGGGGGGCTCTTGAAGCACATCCATGGGTAAAAGGATCTGCAAATGAGTTTGTGCTCCACATTTTCCAGCTGCAGCCTTTCACACACTCCCTTGTGTCCAACAAGCAACGCTGGGGGGGGGGCATGGGGAGGGTTGTTTGTTTTTTCTTTTTTTTTCTTTCTTTTTGCTTCCGGTTCTCAGTACTGTCACAACCAGATGAGAATATGTTTCCCACGTCGGCTGTGGGGGCACTCTCCAACCTCCCTGATATCCACAATATTACAAAAGCAGACATCTCTGCTTCACCACAGCTCCAGCTAGTAGGAGGTATGGGGAGAAGGGGAGGGCAGCCGAGGCGTTTTGTAGTTTGAAATTTGAACAGCTGGATTCAGCAAGGGTTCCCAGGGTTTTTCCCGGGAACGAGGTCAGCGGCTTGGGCAGGCAGATAGCCTGGGAGCAAACATCAGGAGTGCCCCTGGAGGCTCCACCTCCGCAGCTCTGCCCCGACTGGAGCGCTCTTGCCTTATAAGGCTGCGATTGTCACAAGGAAAAAGAGCCATAAATAGTTGTGTGATTGCTACCTGCTTCGCTCTTCCCAAGTCAGGCTCTTCCTGCCTGCAGCTTCCAGAGCTCCCCTCCCCACTCCAGCTCCAGAAAGGCGGTGTTCCCCATGTCTCTCACATGCATGTGCAAGTCCAGGTCATGAGATCCAGTTTCTCCAGGTGCTCTGCCCTGCACGGCTCCTTGCCTTGGCCTTTGTAGAAAGTCTCCTGCCTGGGCCTGGGACTGTTCAATTGTTTTACAAAGTGCTGCAGGCGAAGCACTGTGGTCCACCCATCTGTCTTTCTCCAGCAGCTCATGGGCCAAAAGTTTCCTTAGTTTGAAGGGTGTCACTTTCCTTCTTCAGTTTTGGGTGTATGAACAGGATATGGTGTTGGAGGAGAACACAAAACAGTAGATCAGGGCAAAATAAGACACTTAGCAAAAATGGCAAGCTGCCCTATGTTTCTATTTGTTTCTTTTCCAGCATGTGAGGTCCATGCCTAAATGCAGAGAAGACCATGATATCTCCTGGAAGGAGATCATGATGAGTAAGACACTGTGGGCTGAGCAGCAGCAAAGTCTTAGATCAGCAATCAGGAGACCTGGTGTCAGACAATTATTTGCCTGTTTCCTGATGTGGTTGAGTTTTATCCCCCCCTTCTCAATTTTTCTCTAAGTAATGAAGCAATTCATTGTCAGTGCATATTTTAAACACTGACTCTCTTGGTTCCTGTCTTAGACCCAGCACACGCTTCCCAAAAGTTTCCTGTGGGCCCCAAGTAGAGCAGTGTAAACATTTTCCACCGTACGTGCAGTAGCTCTGTGCTGCCATGGGGTCCTCAGCTCCCTCCTGCCTGGTCACTCAGGGTAGGACCTGTACATACTTCCTGCCTGAAACCTGCTGCAGGCATTGAGGCCACGCTCAGCCTTTCTCCACTTCTGATCATGCTCTCACACTGAGCTTTCCTGGTCTGTCTGAGCTTGAAAGCTCTTTGGGGAAAGCAGCAAGAGCTGATCTTGGCTTCAGAATCAGTCTGTGCTTCTGCAATACAGGGAGAAGGAAAGAGTGATTTGATGTGCAGCAATAAAGGTTGGAATGCCTATCTTCCCTAGGCTATCTGCAGTCTCTTCCAGGGAGGAGAGGCAAGTTCCCAATAAGAACTGCTGTGCTTGGGAAGCTGCCACCAAGAATTATGAGTTTCCCCGTAGACAGTCTTTTCCAGGTCTGCGGGCAGGATGGGTTACACAGCCTCCATTGGGAATGTAGGCAGAGCTACTATTTCCCCAGTCCCACAGAAATGTTACTCCCCTGCTTTCTGGGCAGCTCCTTGACACAAAGACAACTTTGAATATGTGGTGCCTTCAATGTTGTAAAGGTGTTGGGCAAACAGCACTATCAGAGGCAACAAGAGAAGCGTGGCACTGACCGGAGACTGAATCATAATGTGCTTCTTCCAATACCATGGATTCACATGCCTTGCTCGACCTTTCTCCAGAAATTAAACAGAAAACAAGATTAGAGATCAGCAGCATGAAAGGTTTCATGCTAACACAGGGTGAAAAACGTTTGGTGTTAAGATGGCCGTCATCCTTATAGTACAGTTTTCCATCATCGGGACTGCCTCTCTTCGAGGCAGCACAGCCCCGAGCCCCTGGGGCTTGCTCCTTCCCTCGGCAGGAGGCAGAGGGAGGAGGAGGAGGAGGAGGGCTCCAGTGCCTGGGTGGCTGGCGCTGCCCTGGGCACAGCGGTGCCAATGGGTGAGGTCACTGCCAACAGGGAGGAGGGCAGGGGCCGCTCCCTTCCCAGCTGTTGTGTGTCCCGGCTTTGAGCACATGCTGAGCAGCCAGCCGGGACTCCGGCATGCAAGATGTCTGGAGAAATTGCAGGCATTCTCACTTTCCTCTCTTTCCTCCTTCTGGAGAGGTGAGAGTAGCGATCATTTTAGGGCACACAAATTCCGATCACATTCTTTCTCATGCCCAGGCATTTACACCCGGAGTCACTTCCATTTTCGGTTTTAGAGGGGACTTTATACTGAACTTAAAAGACCTTGGTCTCTTGTATCCTGAAGAAGCACAAAAAAAATATGCATCTTTAAGTGCTTCTAATTACAGTGGTATTTTCCCTCCTCCTTTACTTATTTTCCTGCTTGGGTTTGGTTTGGATTTTTTTTTCCTTGCTAATTAGAAAACTAATTTTAGAAATTAGTCTTGTCCACTCTGGAAACCTAATAGAAAATTAGTACAAATGCAATAGCAGGTAAAGTAAGCCTGGGGAAAGGTAACTGTTTATAACTGAGGGGTTTTGTTAACTCCTGTGCCTAATTAACACACTACAAAGGGGAGCCTTTGTTGAAACTTCCACACCCTGCTTTTTCAATTAAAGTACAAGAGAGATCATCATAAAAAGAGTTTGGAGACAGCTGGTATGTCCCCTAGCAAAGCTAAACCTGATTTAGCATTCCTTAAACTAAAATAAAAAAAATAAATAAAATCCTCAAAAACCAAAACTCAACAACAATACCAAACATACACATACTCGCTTTCTTTTTCTGCATGTGATTGTTTTTCTCCATGTAATGCAAAGCTCTTTCTCATTAGTTCCTAGTAGCAACAAAAACCCCTTAAATTATGATCCTCATTGCTGATGTGTTTTTAGCCCACAGGAAAAATGGGCTGGGATGATTATTTTCAGGGTTATGATGGCTGGTTGAAGAAACTTTGCAAGAAAGCTGAATCATTGGGTTAGCATCTTGTTTTCATCTTTTTTTATTTTGCTATCCCACATCTAAGGGGCAGCTTATGAAAATTTAAAAGGCTTTTATACATGTGCATTCCTCTATAAAGAGGCAAAGAATTACAGGCCTCTGCAGTGTCTCACAATTAGCTGCAAACTTAGGTATAAGTGTGTGTTTCAAGCTCAGTGTTAGATGCAGCTGTAATCAGGAGAGTGGTAGATCTTAGTGGTAAGAGTTTTAAGGATGCTTTAACTTTATGTACAAACAGAAAAGTCAAGGAGGAAGAGGACAGGATTTACCACAGGTTCAATGACTTGCCCCATTAGGTAGAAGAGAGCAGTGCTACCTTATTTTGTGTTTTAGGTCTGTGTCATGCGTGGGTTTATAACTCAAAGTCCAAATAATATTCATAATATTCTCTTCCACAGAAAACGTTTTAACCTCCTTTTCTTTGGTTGTTGTTTTGGTTGTTGTTTTGTTTTGTTTTTTCTTCCCTGGGACCAGTGCAGTGCAAGAAGGCAGCAGTGTTTGCAAGACTCCTTACATCTTGGCCTAACACAAGTTGCTACCTCACCTGAAGGAAGAAGTCCCTGGGCACCCTTGTCCTGTGGGTTTGATTCCTCTAACCCTTTCCTGTCTCTTGGTAGCTGAGAAATTGCAGAGCAGGTGCTAGCCTGGGCAGCTCAGAAGCCTGCTACTCCTCAGTGAGTTATTGATTTTTTACCAGAATCCGTGTGTTATAAAAGCACACAGGATGCCCAGTGAGTTGCTTTCTTTGTTCCAGAGCAATCCCGGGAAATGATGATCTGATAAATGGGAGAGAAGGGTGACTGTGTTAAATGGAGATCATCTTCACCTCATCTGAAAGGAGGCTTCCCACAGTGATGGCACCTCATGTATCTGTGTTGGCAATTTCTCACATCCTACAAAGCTAATGCCCCAGGAAGTCCTGGTGAATTTTCTGTGTCAGCACTGTCAGTTCACTCTCAGTGAACTCCTCTGGTGCATCCCCCTGACCCAAACCCGGAGCTCAGAATAAGGATAGTGCACAGATCTTCGTGCCCAGCTCCCTGCACTGGTCCATATGCTCCCAAAGGCAGAGCAGACCAGCAAAGCCATACAGAACAATCTGTGCTTACAGAAGGAAGCTGGAGGAGCTGGGAGAATTGAAGAGGCTCTCAAGGGAGCAGGAAAAAAGTCCTAAATGTGGGAGGGAATCTTGGCAGAAATGAAAGGGGGGTTGTTGAGCAAAGCATGCACTGGCTCCAGATGCACAGAGCTTGCAATATGTTATGCTGAGAATCTGTGGGTGTGTTTATAAGACCTGCCACTGACTTGCAAGCACAAAGGATGTAGCCTCCTCTTATCAGAAAAATGTGGACTTCAGCCTTGCAGAAGAGGGGGAATGAATGTTCGGGTAACTTCACATTGGGTCTTCTTTCTGGTTGTAGCCTGACAGAATGATCCCAAAGTTTGGTTTTGACTGGACCAACTTTGGTTTCTGGCAGATAAAAGTGGTGTCTTTAATTGGGGCAGGCTATAAACGAGTTAGTTCCCCTGCAGTTCCCACAACAGAGCTACAGTGGGAATTTGGATGACTTTCTACAGCACTGGAAAAATCCCTTGCTCTTAACATCTCTTGGGCATACTAGAGAATTTCAAGCTAGTTTCACTTTGTCCTCAGCCAACTTCCTGGAATGAGAACCACAGGGCCACTTCATTTGAGCAAATATTTGGCCTTGATTACTGTAGCAGGCTGAGCCCAAAAACAAACAGTGGACATGGGATAAACTGAGAGGCACCATTAGTGGAGAAGAATCTCATACAGTAACCTCAGGAAAGGCAACAAGCTGAAAGTAGTGGTGCTTTCTTGGTTTTTTGTAAGGAGGGTGTTAAAAAAAAGGGTGACTAAATTCACCCTGAAAGAGGGAAGTGAACATTCAGCTAGATGCCTTTTGTTTAGAGGTCCATTAAAGGTGGCTGATGCTGAAAAGCAATTAAAACAATGACTAAATTTTGTGAAGTAGTTAAATGCTGTCACTCTTATTTGTTCTCTGAACCAAGTCCTGTTTTATAACACAATCACTCTGCTACTGAATTCTTGGTTCTGTGAAAACATGGCCCAGCCTAAGACCTACAGAAGGAAAATAGAATCAAAGGTGACAGAAAGCTCTCCACAGCCCTACCTTATCAGAGTGAATTAAACAGTGTTTAGATGGATTTGTCAGTCTCTTTAAAGTGTATTTTCCTTATCAATACCTCACCCAAACCTGGCTTGTCATAAGCATGACAGGTGCAGTGTGACAGAAGGGCAGGATGCTGTTCTCCTTTCAACTTATCCTCTGCTAAGAGGAATGCCCCCAAACCCTTCTGAACTCAGGAATCTGAAGCATTTCTTACGCCTCTGAGAAAGAGAGAAGGAAAAGGAGGTATTTGAGATGTTAATAAAGGCTCCTTTGCAATTGTTGAACTGGGGAACTGTGAGGCAAGGGCAGACAAGCCTAAAATTTTGTACTTGCTGAATTATCACTGAAGGACCTAAGGTGTAACAGATACTGTGAAAATTATTGTTTTCTTCAGAAAAATACCCCACCAAACAAAACCAACGAACCAAAAAAAAAAAAAAAAAAAAAAAAAAAAAAAACCAGCAGTTGCTGTGCTTTTTTTGAGGCAGGTAACAGGATGTTTTCTGCTGGCATTTAGGACAAGTCTGGGTAGGCCCAAGGCAGGAAACTCAGATTCCTGAGTTCCAAAACTGAGTTTTGGGACAAAGATTCTTTTGCTGGATAGCTTGTATTCGTGTTGGTCCTTTTGTATACTAGTGTTGGATGGCAGCTTTTCTGAATTTAAAGCTGACTAGAATGGAGTGAGCAGCAAGAGAACAGGGCTAGAGGAAACACAGTTTGGAAGAGGATATAATGAACTAAAAAAATGTCTGTTGCTTAGCATTGTGGTTCCATTTAAATGACAGAGGTACCTCTTGGATGTAAAGAGCTCTGGGCCATTATTCTTACTATGCCAGATCAGGAATGTGGTGTCTGTAACCATGCCAAATGGAATTGTAATCTCATCTCAGGGATTGGAGGAACTCAAAAGCTCCAAGAAGACTTTTCCTTTGCCTCAGACAGAAGTTTTCATCTAGGTGTGTTTCTGAGGATATTTCATGACTTCATAGCACAGCTGTTTGATTATCTGCCTCCCCAACAGGATGGTGTCATTTGCATTTTATTGAAAGAAGGGACTTTGGCATGTGATAAATACACTTATTCCAGTAGTGTTAGAGAAGTGTGCCTCTGAATGGTATCCCAAATGACCACATGTATGTAAATGGTTTGTTTTTCAGCTGCAGATATTGTCATTAATGTATTGAGAAAGTAAAAACATGTTCCTCTTTTACTAAAGTTGAAGCAAGAACTACAATGAGAGAGCAGGAGTTCAGCAGGTTGTTCACATGGAACTGTGTGGGTGGTGGGTTGGGGAGAGGTGAAAAATAGAATAAGTGTTTTAAATGCTAGAGTATGCCAGGTACAGCTCCTCCCTTCCTCCCCTGTCTTGGGGTGCACATATATTTCCTTCTTAAATTTTCTCCATCAGCAAAGTTAATTTAAAAAAACTCCCATCACGGAGCCTCAGTTGTGCTGATGCATCTCTCTGAGGGCCTATAAACTAGATCAGTGAACTGATCTTTTTTTCTTGACCTTCTTTTTTTAGCTGTTCTTCAGTGATCAAGTGTACAATATGACTTTTTAAAAATCTTCACCATCACTGCTGGAGCAGTGGTAAGCTATGTCATAGCACTAAAACTAAATGTCTAGTGGGAGAGTAGACAACACCTTAAACCAGTTTTGCTGATGAAGAGGGCATGATGGAATTGCTCCTTGACATGCAAAAGTGAGCCAGTTAAGCCTTACCTTTTCTACAGCCATGCCAGAAGCTGGGTAGCTCTGCTAAGAGTAACACCATTCTGTAAGAGGACTGCTCTCCTCCTAACATCTGCTCCTGGCTGCTTCTGAGACAGGTTAGCCAGGACACATTTCACTGACTTGTTCTCTGACACACACGCCCCTCCCAGCCCTCAGGGGAAACATCACTTGCTTTCACTCCTTCCACATCTCTTAAGATGGCTTTCCACCTTTCTTTCATACTCTCACAGGTTGGATGTGGCATTTGGTTTGGGAGGAGAACAATAAAGAATTGGTATAAAGGGTAAAGGAAGTTATGTGCTAATACGTGGTGCTTAAATTGCAGACAAATTTCAGGTTGCTCAAAGGCACAAAGTCTGCAGACAGAAGTGACTTTCTTCTACAGACCTGCCTCCAAAGAGCCACTTCCTTTTGCTGCAACACCTGAAAACGCTTCAAGTTCTCATCTGCATTTATAGCTGCTGCTTTGTATGGGTGTATCTATTAAAGCCAATTCAGAGTTGCTTCTCTAAAGAAATTCTAATTATGAATCTGCACTGAAACAACTAAGGTTTCAAGTTTTGCAAAAGCAGAGCTCAGGCTTCTTAGCAACACTGGATTGTGACATTCTCCAGATCTGTACATGTGTGGTTTCTGTCTAAAGACATTGTGGTTAGAGTTTAGCAATGTGACTCCTTCCATGGAGTAAACACCTTTTTGTCTCTGTCACTCCTCTTGTTTCACTCTCTCCAGCTTGTCAGTAAGAAACAAGTTTTGAAAGAGTTTTTTTTCTGCCCCCCAAAGCATTGAAAATTATTCACCAAAATAATTTGGCCACTTTTATCTATTTGTCAGATACAAAAATCAAATGTCCCTACATTTATTCCTGATTGATGAAGTGCAGGCTTCTCCCAGTGCTTGCTGTTTGCCAACAAATTTAAGCAAAGTTTGTTTGCAACAAACTTAAGACCAAACTGGTCTTGGATTAGACCAGTGTAGGGGAAAACACTGTAGTTGAGCAAAGTGGCCCTTTGTCTGGTGTGTAAAAGTTAGCAAAGTATCTCTGGATGCTCACTGCCTCATAGATTTGTTTCCCTTTGGAAATACTACAGTGCCATTAATTTATTCCCAACAAACTGGTAAATCTCTTTGCTATTTAGATGTTTTCCAGAATTCAGTGACCATTACAGGTTTGTTCTTCCAAATCATGCTGGCTTGCAAACACTGATGGAAAATATGACTGAAGTTGATCAGAAAGATCCACCTAAACATCCTGTGAATTTGTAGAAAGTAACAGATGTATAAAATCAGGCTGATAGCTCTTTAGTCACTCTTGTTTTCCTCTAAGGCGTGTCCCCTTTTTTGGGTAACTTCCTGCCAACAAAAACCTATTGCACTTGTTTTCAACGTAATCAAGCTACAGAAGACAGACATTTAAAATCTGACTTGGCTCAAGTATGGCACATCTACAAATCTGATCATGAGGGAAACACACAGTTTTCTATAGAGGCGGGATACACTTTTTGTGAAGGGGGAAGATGGTGTAAACCTGTACTAGTCTTTGTTCTGAACTCAGTCTTGATGCTTTACTGATGAAGGCATCAAGAAAGTTTTAATATCAATTAAACAGGAGAGGGACCAAGTTCTTAGATTTATATTAAAAAAAAAAAAAAAGAAAACAAAAAAGGGCCAAACATTAAGAAGGCAGTCCAGTCTGACCTTAGCCTTAAATCTGAGCATTAGGAAGAGCAGAGAACATTTGTGAGTGTGAGAGTCAGAGAAAAATAAAAGAATTTAAACTACCAATAATATACACTCTTCAAAAATGACTTTGTGACAACCTTTTTATGTCTGCATTTCATGCTTCCAGTCATTATCTTTTATTTCCAAAGTAACTATGGCTGTCAGTTCATGTTGCCTTTTGTACTAGCTTTCCTAGCTAAGATCTGCTACTTTTCCTCCTTTAAAAGCTCTGTTTAGACTTGATACTGCTTTCCTTTGCTTACCTTTCCTTTCTCAGCCACATGGCTAATCATGCAGCTTCTCATGTTCTTAAAAAGCTTTTGATATATTTGGTTACCTCCACTATTTTCCTTCTGCTTCATTTTTGTGGGAGAAGTTAAAACCATGTTGTTCAGCTAATAAATATCTGTTCCATATGTTGGTCACTTTTTTCATGGCTGAGTATGAGCCACTGGACTGACCATAGAATTATGGAATGGCTTGGGTTGGAAGGGACACTAAAGATCAGGCAGTTTCAACTCCCCGGGCATGGGCAGGGACAGTTTCCACTAGACCAGGTTACTCAGTACTCCATCTACTCTGTCCTTGAACACTTCAAGGGATGGGGCATCTACAGCTTCTCTGGGCAACCTCTGCCAGTGCCTCATCACCCTCACAGTAAATCCAAAGGCATCTGGCTATGTAGGTGGCTGTCTGTCACAATTCCAGCTTCCTTTCATTTTCTACCTTGAAGCACTAGCAAAGACGTACCCTGTATATTCCTTTCTCATGACCAAATTAAATTCTCATTTGTATTTTGCATCTGTATTTACATTTCTCACCTCTGCGTCTAACAGTGACACTTCTGTGTCCCTGATACTCAGCTGTACAATCACCTTTCAGTGATTTCTCCCACTGTCTTCTGTGTCTTGAGATAAAAATGTCTAGGATTGTTTCCAAACTGCTGCAGTGAACCTTTCTAAGCTTTAAGTGTTTCACTCAGACAAGAAACACTTACTATAGATACTTCTCCATTAACTTCCCTCTTTATTCAAGCCTCTTTAACTTCATTTGCCTCTTCTGCTTGTAGCATTGATACTGCCACCAGTAAATTTTGCCTTGCATTTTCTGTCACTGGCACTACATCTGCAAATGTACCCTTTTTGCACAAAGTAGGAAGTCATAAAGGGAAGGACCCTTGTATTTCTATATTCTCATAAAGGGTGCAGTAAACCTTATCTGCTTTTCTGGATCTGGCATATGGATTAAGATATGCTGTACTCCTTTCAGAAGGACTTTGGTCTCACATCCTGGCTATTGCTTCCTCCTTTAGCTCATCCTGAAGTTCCACTTAATATAAGGAGGCAGAATTACACCACCTTTGTCTTTTCACACATCAGTCTTTCAGCCTGCCTTTTAAAATACATTTCGGGCCTCTGTGAGCATGCACACTGGCTGTTCAAAGACCTTAGCAGTATCAGGGGCTGCTTACACTCACGCTTCTGCCTGCCTCAGCCTTGTCCCTTAGAGTCCAGTGAAAGGAAACAAGATCCTTACCTTCCGGGTGAAGGATCTGGATGAAAAGTCTTATGAGAAACCGAGGAACCTGCAGTTGTTGAGCCTAGAAAAAAGGAGGCTCAGGGGAGACCTTATCAATCTCTACAACTGCCTGAAAGGAGGCTGTAGCCAGGTGGGGGTCAGTCTCCTCTCCCAGGCAGCCACTGACAGGGTGAGATCATGGCCTCAAGCTGAGCCAGGCTGGACATTAGAAGGAATTTTTTCACAGAAAGTGATTAGACATGGGAATGGGCTGCCCAGAGAGGTGGGGGAGTCACCATTCCTGGAGGTGTTCAAGGAAAGACTGAATGCGGCACTCCGTGCAATGATGTGGTTAACGTGGTGGTGTTCGGTCATAGGTTGGACTCGATGATCTCAGAGACCTTTTTCAACCTAAATGACTCTGTGAAACAAAATTTTGACTGTTGCAGGTATTTTGCACTACAACGAGGCTGAGTGGGAACCTCTTGGCCGGACACCCCCAACCCCGTCTCGGAGGACTTCTGGCACGGCCTCAGGCGGCGGGGACCCGCGGAGCCCCACTGCTGCTCCTGGTCCCGGCCCCACTACCACTCCCGGCCGGGCCCGCAGCCCATGGCCCCGCGGAGCCCCTCTCCTGCTCCCGGCCGGGCCGCACCCGCTGCCCTCGGCAGCACCAAAGGCCGGCGCGGGGCATTGTGGGGCTGCCGCGGCGTGGGGCGTTGTGGGGGCGGCTCGGCCGGGCTCGACCCGAGCGGATCGGAGCGGGGGAGCCCTACCCGACCCCACAGCCAGCAGGGTGGAGCCCTCGGCGCCCCCAAAGCCCCTCAGCCGCTGCCGCCACTCCCCACCCGAGCGGCAGCGGTGCCGGGCTGAGCTGAGCGGGGCGGGGCCGGGCGGGGCGCACGGGCGTTGCTAACGGCTCAACGGCTTCCTCAGCCTCCGCACATCTTGGCCATTCTGATTGGTCAGGGTGCCCGTCAGTCTTCAGGAGCGGCGGCACCATTGGCGACCGGGGGGCGGGGCGGCCCCGCCCGGGCAGGCGGGCGGCTCAGCAGAGCCGGTGAGCGAGCGGCGGTCACGGTGCCGCGGGAGGAGCCGCAGCCGGAGGACGCCGCACTCTTGCCGTGAGGAGCGCAGCCGCCGCCGCGGCGTTTCCTTTCCTCCACCGTAGCCGGGCTCAGGTGAAGCCGGTCGGGCGGGGCGGTGGGCGCGGGTGGCTCTAGTTTTCCCCCCTGGCGCCGCGCTTTCCTCCCTCCCTCGCCGGGTTTGGCGCCTCTTTGTCCGGCCGGGCGAGAAGGCTCCCGCTGTCCCGCCGCTCCGTGTCCGCTCGGTCCCCGTAGGGACCTGCCGTGCTGCTGTGCTCCCCGTGACTCCCCCGTGCCCCGGGGCCGTGCGTGCCCGCGTAGTTGCCGCTCTGCTCCCTGCACGCCCCGCGAACCGGCCTCCCGCAGGTGGGGTGGGTGACTGGCGCCCTGTGCCGCCGGAGCCAGCTCCTTCCCCTCCCTCCTTCCCTCCGCTGCCCGGCCCGCGGGGGCAGCGGGCAGGGGCCGCCGGGGGCTGCAGCTGTCAGGGCTGCAGCCTGAGTCACGGGCTGACAGCCCTCCTGCAGACACCGCCATGGGCTTGGCTTCCGCCCGCCCGCCCGGCTCCACTTCCTCGTTCGGTTTGGGCCAGGAGAAAGGGAGGGAGGAGGGAGTGACAGGGCAAGATGAAGCTTGCACCGAGAGCTCTTGCAGATAGCTTGTGCTTTCAGGCATCACCTCCAACCGAGTAGTAAAAGTTCTCCGGCTTTGAGTGGTATCTTTACCGACTTGTCCTCGGTAGGTGTGGAAAGTAACAAGTTTCATAGCCCCCGAGCGCGGTGCCTTCCCAGGAAGTTTAATGAGAATTGCTCCTAATTTGCCTAAACACAGGGTGAAATGAGTTTTAAAAGAATAACATGCTTCTGGTACTAAAAGGGGATTTTTCAGAAGTAAACTGCATTGGTCAGCAAACTCTGCACACAGTGACTCTTTAATTCCACTTTGTTTTCCTCTTTACAATTCCTTTCCTTCTTTTTTTTTTTCTTCTCGAAGCACTGTTTGTGCTCTTGATCTTTCTTCTGTAGGATTTTCTGCCATATCCTGTCACGATGTCCTGAGCCACACTCCATCAGAGTGGACTAAGAACCTAAGCTTTTTTATAACTGGGCAGGTCTTCCAAAACAGAGTAATCTCTCAAACAATGCATTAAAAAAGTACGCTTCAAACTTGTAAAGATACTGTAGTAGTCTGCAGGCCAAGGTCCATCTATAATTTGCCCGCTGTAAGGAAATACAAGGTAACTTATATGGAGACTGTTGAACCGTGGATTGAAAGATTAAATTACACATTCTTGACTCTTGTATACATCTCCTGTTCATAAGGCTAGGTATGGTAAAGTTTTAACTCCAAAGTAACAACCCTCTAATCAGTTAGTGCCTGTGTAAAATGCCTTTGAAATTAGTCACTAGGTCACGATGTGACTAAGTTCACTTATTGATGGCATTCCAGCAAAAATGGCAGCAAAAATCATGGTGCAGATAGGTATTGACTCATAGATGCACTGTCTGCATCTGTAGTGCTCTCACAAGGCTTCAGTGAGATAAACTGATATTTTTATTAACTAGAAAGTTGTAATGAGGGGAAAGCAATTGATAAATGTAAGTGGCACAGAAGGGTTTTGAAGTTGTTAATCACAATTTTCCAAACTGTATAAACACAAGACTTCATGCTAATCTGACCTTGTGAAAATAACTACAAGGAAATCATTCAACAGTTCTGTGATGCTCCATATCAGGTGGAACTGCTGAAATGATGTGTTATTGCACTTATTCATTCTATGTGCACTGTCTTTATGGAGGTGGACAGGCAAAGTTTTCTATAATACTAAAATAGAAGCAAAATTGGTAGTAGTGGGTAAAAATGGGGATCTGAACTTCTTTACTGACCTGAAACATCCAAGTGAGTGTGACTGGCACCAAGCTGGTGAGTGATGTGGTTCTTTTTGGAATCTGGTGTTATCTCTTGGATGCTTGACTTGTGTAGCCAAGGTCTGACTTTGGAAGACCTCTGGAGAAGCGTTTGCACCACTGAGTAGCCTGTGTCTGTTTCTGTATAAACAGGAAGACTTAATCATCAGGTTTTGTCTGCCTCAAAAGAATGAGTGGAGAAACTGAAGTCCTTTTATTGGCCTTTGCATAGATTGTTAAGCTTTTTCTACCACGGTCCTGGGTTGGTTTTTTGGTTGTTTCTTTGTTTCTTTTTTTCTTTCAAGTTAATCTTGTAAGAAAAAAGTTGCCAGATGATAATTTCATCTCAAGAGATAAAGAATAAGATTTTTTTCATTATTTCCTCTGCATAGATTTTGATGTGTTTCAGAATGTTTTAAGAAGACAAATAGCTTGTGAGAGCTGCACCATAATATTTTAAATGAATCTAATGAAAAAGTAATAATAATAATAATGAAAATAAAAACAACCTTGTCCAGTAAAATCATAGGAAAGAGAACAGAAAAATCTCTCACTTAGGAAGCTAAAATAATCTTTGTTGTCCAGCATATTATTTAGGTAATATGAAAAATGTTGGAGAGTGTTCAAGCTATGTAGCCAGTGGTAGCTCTAATACTCACTCATCTTCAAGTTGAAAACTGCCTTGCAGTTAGATGCCACAGGTGCATCTTGAGTCTCTTTGCAAGATTACTTAGCACTGCAAATGTATCTACTACAAATGCAAGACTTGCATTTACCACTTCAACAAACTATCTTGAAAACACGAACCATTATTATCTTGGAAGTCTTTAAAAATAGTGTACTGACTGTTTTCATGTAATAATTCACAGGCTGGTTGTGTGTCAGGCTATTCACATGCAGGTATGAGGGAGTGCATGTATATCAGCTACTGCTGGCTTTGTAAAAATACACTTCAGTTGTGTCTGTCTATATCCAAATTTCAGATTTGGTTCTGTTAACGTCCAGAACAAAAGAGACAGGACACGTGTCAGAGGTATTGTGATTTCTGAGCTGATTCTTCTCAGTCGTCCATTTCCACCCCATCCCTAGGCCTGTGTCTTGCCCAGATTGATGTCGCTTATGGATTAGTGTGACCGTAATAGGGTGAGATTATAAGTGGGCCCGTGGGAGCTACAGGAACTCATCTAGTTAATGCAAGGTTTACTGAAAGGGGAAGTCAAAGCTAAGGTTGTGTTATCCCCCACAGTACATCTACTTTTTGGTGTGGTAGCTTTGGGTTATTGGGTAACATGCTGAAACTAACTGATGACTGGAGTGCATTTTAGAGCCTCCCAATTAGTGTGCATGTCTACTAAAAGGTGTCCAAAACCTTAATCCTCAATGTATGATTTAATGTATTTTTGTTTGTTTGACTTAATAATGCTGCCAGTGCCCTCTAACATAAATTTTTTCTTTGATTTCTTGTGTAAATATCTCGTTACTCTTTGCTTTCTTAGTTTATAATTGAGGCAGAGCTGTTTGCATGTTAAGTAGAGAAATTGTGTGCCTGACATTAAGTCTTCTGTGGGTTGGAACAAAACTATAATAGCAGAGGATTGCCTACAGCAGCATTGTTTTTGCTGGCAGTTGTTCTAACTTAATGGTGGCTCGGTGACCTTGTACCTTAAATTTCTTTTCAGTTTAACCACACCATGGTTCTAATTGAGTTTTCTAGTGTAGAAAGAGATGGAAACTAGCAACCTGATTTTAATAAAGTACGCTGAAACGAAAACACAAATGCAACTTCTGCCCTGGAAGCTAATGCAAATGGGTGTTGTCCAACGAAACGAAATGCATCAATTTACAAGTTCATCTTAATTATGGTTTATCTGCTTCGCTTTTTTCTTCAGTGGCTGTGAGAACTTGTTTGGAGTACTTGAAGTAATAATCTCAACACTGATTCGTCTTGTAGTCCTAGGCCACTGCACTGTAGTGGTTTAAAAGCTTCTGACCTCACTCTAGCCCAGTTGTGTTCAGCATAATGGGTTAGTCCCCATTTTCAATTAATGGTCCTTTGGCCTGTTACCATTCATCACAATCTGTTGCTGTTCTGAGCATCCTGAAGAGTCTGGAGAAACTAGTCTAGAGTCTAGAGAAACTAGACTAGTGTCTGCAGTTTTCTGGTAATGGAGCTGTGATTGATTTCATTGTGTGATACTTCTGGAGCTAGTACTGCTAAGTCATGTTTTTTTTTAACCATAGCAAAAGGGAAAATTGATCTGGCATACTTTGTCTGCTATAAATTTTTTCTTATAGAAGTATTACAAATGTATTGCTGCTGGTTGCAGAGTGGTATAATAAAATGTAATGCTGTATGCTGTGTCTTGACTCCATGACTTATTTATGAAATTTATGCCTCTAGAGTTTTGTACATAGGGTTTGGATTCTGCTTGTCTTCATGACTAGAAATAGAAATTTCTCCTAATGCATGTATGCTGACTTTACTGAGAGCAGTAAATAAAACCACATGGGTAAGTGACTTCAGTAATGTCAGGCTAATAATTAATATGTTAAGGGAAACTTAACTTGAAAATCTGTATCATGAAGTCTTCTTAACTGATGAATACTTCCATTCATCAAGAGCTACCATTTTAATGAGTCTCGCCAGGAAATCCATTGTGATATATGCCTCTGCACAGAACTGGAGTTCTGATTTGCGCGAAAGCAAAGTGGGCCTTCAGACTTGTAAGAAAAAAGGTTTAGAGAAATTTTACAGCTCTATTTTGTCACTTGTGTGCAGTCAGAGTTTTTTTTTTTTTTTCCTGCTGGGCAGCTTCCTGTTTAAAATCTTAGACTTAAAGCATGCTCTTGTAATAGTTTACTTCGCTTTTTATTGTTTGTGGTGATGAGAGTACATTCACCTGTGTTTTTCTTTTAAGCTCAAGATTTGACCAGTTCATTTGAATTTAGACTCTTTTACTCAACCTTGGAGGTGCAGTAGATTTGACTTTGGTTCAAGTTGGTTATGGTCAACAACCAACCCAGTTATAGTAACAGAATTGTTTTAAATGTCCAAGAAAAAAAAAAAGAAAGGAAACCTACAGCCAAATTTCAATTAAAAATTTAGTTGCTTCTGTTTCTTTTGAAATGTGACTGACTCAACAGTACTTATCAGTTTGTAGGTCAATTGTTAGTAAGTTCTTTTTGACAGGGACTGTTACATGTAGGTCTGCTTGCCACTTATTGCGAGAGATTCCAATCTTTCTGTGCCAGAATTTATAAAATCAGTTTTTTGAAATGTGTGAACAAAGTAATTTTAATTGATGTGCTATCAATTTAAGAAAAAGAAACCTTATCTTAGGATTTAGACATACTTGAACAGGTATAGGGTGTTTAGATGAAAGAACTTCTCAAGAAATACTGAATGTAAATCTGAAATCAAACCACTGAACTGGATTAGTAAGTTCCTGCCTAAGAACTTGAAACTAGTTGGTTTATATGGTAAATTGATTTTTGCACCTTTTTTTAAATATAGATAAAAATACTCTCAGGCTTCTGTTTTAGCTGTATCAGTCATAGTTCTAAATGTAGAGGAAGGTATTGACACTTTGCTTTGGGTTTTTTGGGTGGTTATGAGGATGGGTAGCTGTGTGTTTAACAGTTAGTGAGTGGAACAGGTCAGAAGGAGAGGATTTGAGATGAAGATAACCAGAAACAGCAATTTAATTCATAAATTCCTCATTGTGGTAGCTATCTAGAAAACAACTTTACTTTTTACTTGTAAATGCATATGAGGTAGTCTAAGAAATATTTCTTTTGTATTAGTAGAATTTTATTTTTTTAGCAGAATGCCACTTAAAGATATTTTGTTCTTCATAGTTGTGGTTCAGACGTTGCTTTTTTCCCCGTTGTTCAGAGATAGAAATGATTTTATCCCTTTCTGACATCAAGTGGAATGTATTCAGACTTCTCAGAATTGTTTAAATAAATGGAGGTATGGATGCAGATATACAGTTGACTACCTAAAATAGTTAAATAATTGGATTCTTGGAACAGCTGTGTTTCAAGTGTATGTGTCTGCATACTGACCAAGTAAATATTCTTTCTTAGAGGAGGATAAATACCAAATAAGATTTCTCTACAAGCACAAAAACTCTTTAAATTGTGACTTAAGATTTGTGACTTTACCCAGGCAATAAAAGCTAAGCGAACTGGTTTATGTTGCAGTATGAATCTTTATAGCAGACACTAAAGTCTGTGACGTTTCATTACACAGTAAATTATTGTGAATTGGTTTAATGGCCCTTTCCAAGTTTAATGCAGTATATGATGGGAAAAGTAAAATGAGAACACACAAATGTGATGAGAAAGATGTATTAGTCATAAAAGAAGGATTGCCAATTTATTAGGCAAATTAATGTAACTTCTAAAAGCTATCTACATTGCCCATGTAGCACTGACATATACATGTGCAAAATCAGTTTATCTTCTTCTTGCACATGGTGGGAGCTAATCTGTTATGTGGCAAATCCTATTTTTTTTTCATAATGGGCAGAATTGTATAAATAAATTTTAGTTCTTTAGTGCTCAAAAAAAATTGATGTAGACTTAAGTGATAAATATCACCATGTTGTATTATTGCTAATTCTGTTAGGAAAAAGTGCAGCTGCAGTAGTGGTTCAGCTCTTGCTCACGTAGATAAGGAGAAGAATATCAGAGAGTCACGGGATTGTTTGGGTTGGAAGGGACCTTAAAGATCATTTTGTCTCAATCCCCTGCCACGAGGGACACCTTTCACCAGGCCAGGTTGCTCAGAGCTCCATCCAACCTGGCCTTGAACACTTCCAGGGATGAGGCATGCAGAACTTCTCTGGGCAGCCTGTTCCAGTGCCTCACCACCACAGCACTGCTGTGTATATGGGTGTGGACAATCTTGTTAACTATGGTGGAAACACACAAAACAGTTTTGTGTGGTCAGTGTTTCCTTATGTTGTTTTTTGTCCTTTTAGGGCAGAAAGCAAAACTTTATTGGAAAGTTTCAAATTATATTTGTTTCCTTGTATGGAAACCATGGAATGTCATATCAGTCACCTGTCAAAAGGAGATAATTTTCTTTTTTTTTTTCCAAAAAAGTCTTTTCTAGAATTACCAGAAAATAGAAAATTTTATATGCCATATAGCCATGATTGTAATAGTCCAGACTAGGTTTCTACTTCAAGTGCCCTTGCTTTTATTCATTTGAGATTGAAAGATGAGTCCTTTCTTCTCCTCTAACATAAAAATCCGTGTTTCAGGAGATCCAGACAGGAGGACACGGTTGGGTGAATTCTAAAATTAGTGATGCCTAATGCTGTTCCTGTTTAAAGACTGATATATTTGCCAATGAGAGAAGAAAGCACAGGTCAGGGAGGGAGCAAGCTAACCAGAAGACAAACTTGAGTGTTCCTCGTGTGCTCTACTGCGCCAGGAGCTTTCTGTAGAACAATGCTTATAATGGATAGCTAAGAGGCTGTGCCAGACCTTGAATGCAATAGGGAAATGCCACAAGCTGGATTTTGAGACCATCTTGAACATGATATTTATGAGCATAAGTATTTATAAAACAAATATAATACAAATAAAAAATAATAAAAAAAAATAAATACTTTCAACCTGGCCTCCTTACACATCCTGGAACGCAAAGGCTATGTAGCTTTTTCTTCTTTGTTTAAGAGTTGCTGTGTTCTCATGTCCAGAAAAAGTCATTCTTCAGACCCCTACCTCAGACATCACTGTCATAAACAGAGATGTAGGTCTTCTTATTGAACTGTTATGTATTGCTGGAAGGGTTGAGAATCCAGCTTGGATCCTGTAAAGACAGTACAGATTTTTGCCTGCCATCCCCGTAGCTGCTGTAAATGTGCAGCAGAATGATTTGAAACAAAAATAAAAATATGAGATGTAGCAGAAGGCTGATTGTACACAGTCCTAGTTTGGCACAGTAGGCTGAACTGGAAGTTTCTAGAGAAACTTCTGCTGCAAAGTAAAAATAATACTTTTTAAAATTATTTACTGGACATATTTACACTGATGATTTGTTCTTTTCATTATGAGCTGGAAGATGATTAGTAGTATTGATCAAAGCAATTTGTCAGTTAATGTTAGCAAGAGTAATTGTTCCTGTAAGATGACTTTATCTTGGCCAGGTAAATGCTAAATATTTGCATCTAAAAGGATGAACCAGCAGATGTAATTGTTTTATTTCTTGTTCGCTCTTGCAGTGAATTGAAACCCGGCATTGACAAAGATGACAGAGAGTGCTAATTGATGTATGTAGAGCTACCTTATACAGTGCCTCAGAGTTCTTGGCAGATACATTTTTGCCTTAAATCAGAATATCAGGGAAGAGATGAAAAGTGACCCCGAGGTAACAAAGGTTAAAACTTTCTAAGCTCTTCCCCCCTCTCTCCTGCAATGTCCGTAGGGAACTCTGCATGCCTGATCAGAACTTATGCAGGCCATTATGCCTCCTGAAAACAAGTCTTCCAGCAAAACAGCTTGAACAGCAGGGATGGGCTGCAATTTTCTGAACTACAGCTGTCTCCTTAAGTGGGATTACTTTGCTGAGTGGTCACGAAGAATGTGTTCTCCCCCTGGAATGTTTTCCTTGTGGGCACACTGTCTCTGTAAGAGGAATTCTCTCCTCTGCTGAGAAGGCATGTACTGTACTCCACTAATGAGAAACAACAGTTGCAGAAAGTGTATTATGCAGGATTGTAAACTTTGAATATTTATTCAAAGTGAATGGGGTTGGGTGGCAGCCAGCCTAGCTTTGTCATGCTAAAGACTGGACTTGAAATCAACAGAAGGCTACCCTCCCCCTCCCTAAATCAGTGTTTGGTGTGTTTAAACAGCATGCACAGGCTTCATAGAGCTGATTAACTGTATTGGTGCCATCTACATGGTAGTGTGGTAGTCTTTGTCTCCCTGAACTCATAAGGTGCAATTAAAATAGAGGCAAGCATACCCGCCCTAGCATTAACTTAGGAAGCTAGTGCCTGCCTTTATTTGCCTGTAACCTACAGTGGTTAATTACTGCATGCAGTGTGGTTGCCCAAGATTGTTCCTGTGCTTCTGTAGCCCGTGGTGAAGCCACTGCATTTTTACCCTCTTTTCAGTCTTTGGTACCCAAAAGTAGCCTCTTCAGATTGGCATTAATATTTGTTAAATGAACATATGCCATGCTTGTAGGACTGTTCTCACACTCCTACTGTATTTGAACCCAGTGGAGAGAAAAGGTGATTATTAAGTGGCATGTAAGTGTCTTGCTTGTACGTGGCTTTGTGGCCTTTGCATTTTGCTATGGGATGTCCCAGCTGCCAGAGCAAACCCCTTCTGTCAGCTGTTACAGCAGAATATATGAAAGTGCTGCTTCACACATATCAACGTGGTGCTTGGCAGCTGATGAAGAGGGCTGGACATGGAGAAACCGAGAAACATTTATTCCATGTTCACTCTTCTGAGGATGTGTGTTGGGTACCTTTAGGCCACTTGGAAGATGCGGAATTTCCTTCAGTTTCTTTCTTTTGTCTTGCCTGTAGTCTGGCCAGTAAGTCACTTCTGTGCAATAGAAGCATCACTTATGCATTAGATAATTAGATTCCTCATTCTTGGTTCTTAGAGCCCCACATACAGAGAGGGCACTTTAGTGCTCTACCTAGAGTTTAATTTACAGTAATAAACAGGGTAGCTGGCAAGTCTGGGCAGCACTACAGTCAAACTGAATATGCAACAATAATTGCCAGCAAACTGCATTCCAGTTGTGAAATAAATCTTTCAACAATGTATTGTGTGAGTCAGACTGTGACTGGAGAGGAAAGCAGTGAACTTCAGTAAGCCTAATAGCAGTCATTGAGTCCCAAATAAAGCTGAAATAGAAGAAATGAGTCTGCATGGCAGCATTCTGAATGGAAAGGGTAAGTGCAGCTCTGTGCCTTCAGCGTGGGGCTGCCTGTGAGGGGGTGTTAATTGCGAGCTCGGGTACTTGCCTGGTGATGTATTCTCTGTGGGATAACTGAAATTCGTGATTCTTGCGTTCAGCCTGAAGCATCAAGCACTGGTGTGTCTCAATGTACTGAACTTGGGAAATAAGCAGCTATAACCTGTCCATCAGTTCAGCTTCCTGCCAGCTTTTCCCTTTCCTTTCCCTCTGCCTCCTTGTGATTCATTTCTCACCCTTAGTAATTTAAACCCCGGTTTTTATGTAGGTGTTGCTTACAAATTGGAGCAGTTTGGGCTAACAAACTTTACAGTTTTCTTTTCCATAAATATACTGGCACTTGGAGTTGTGAAGTGTCACTCTAACCTAAACAAATGAGATCTGAACAGTTCCTTAGTGAATACAAGGGAGTTATAGGAAGTTTTTTATTGGTAGGTTAGGGGTTTTATAATGTCAGTTCATGGTCACTGTAGCTAGCCTGGCCATTAAAGTCTATTTCAGACTAGTTTAGTCTAGCGTTCAGCTGCTCTTAAATCTAATTTGAGGAACCACATTCAGCTGGCTGGGGAAAGTGAAATAGTTGAATTGCAGGAATAATACAAGTATTAGCTGTTCAGATCATAGCTAAGCAACGATTCCCATCATATGACTGTTACTGACCAAACTTAGTTTCAATCATTAGCAGCTTCTCAGATTTGTTTTTAAATGCTGTGTATTAACAAATAATCAAAGTCTTCACTGAGTGCAACTTAGTTGTACCTGAAATAGGGCCATGAGTGACCAGTAGTGCTGTAACTTTCTAGTGCAAAAATCTTGTCTTGCTTATAGAAATGGTGTGCAGTCCTTTTGTTCTGAGAAAGAGCCTTTTGTCTTGTATTGCACCCTCTGACAAGCTGCTAAAGGTAAGATAGTTTGGAATGTGGTGTGGTGGCAAAGTTGTATTCATGAACTGCCTTTAAAAGCTGAACTCTTTAAAGAAAGGGAAATTAACTTGTAGTCTAAATATGTTTGCTGTTTATTGTTCATTCTTTTTGTCACCCTTTAGGGTAGTTCCTCTTGCACTGCAAGTAGAAAGGCCACTAGGCAAACCATGTGGGAAGATTGTTTAATATGAAATCACAGAAAATTTGTAACAGTGTCTTACTGGCAGATATGAAACAGAAGAAAACTTCCAGTAATTATCCACTTACATCGCTTTTCAGGCTGGCTCAGTCTTACAGCAAAGTTCTGAAGTGTTGATCTGAATTGCCAAGGATTCAGTGCATGTATATGGCTGTTTAGCATCCTCGGTAGCACAAACTTGTCATAATTCATTAAAGCAGGGAAATGAAATGGTGTGTGAATAAAACTGTCTATTCCAGTATAGTAATGCATCTTTGCTAGGAATGAGGCTGAAGCCAAGAAAGAGCAGTGTAGGGATCCCTACTTTAATGATGGTTTAGGTAACTCAGATTAGAGGTATTTCCTTGCCCAGCCAGTGCTCTAGTACTTGTAAGTATGATGCTTTAACTCTTGCATTAATGCTCTTATGAAATAAGTATAGAATTCTTATGAATTCTATTTCTACTTCAGCTGTTAGCTCCATAGTTAGTAAAGCTCAAGCTTATCTAATTGAGCAGTGGCTCACTCCCAGGAACAATTCTGTGGCTGCTGACAGAGTAAATGTCTGGGGGGAATGGGGGATGTAATACAAATAGTTACTGAAAATTTAATTACAAATAGGTAATGTTCTGTGCTTTTAGCAGTTGTAAAACACTTGTAATTGAAAGAAAGGGACCTTACAGCAGAGGTAGCCTTTAGACCTTTCCAAACCAGATAAAGTATTTGTTCCCAGGTTTATGGGAAGCACTTGATGTTGCTTTAAGTAGAGTGTGTGTGAAGTGTCTTATAATTCAAGCCTTAAGGCTATGAAATTGCAGGAGACTAAGGTAAACTTCTGTCCATATGACTGTATTCATATGTGAGGGTTTGGAGTAATTCTGCCTAATTCAATGGGAATGCATGTCATCTTAAGTTAAATCCAGTGTTTGACTTGTTCCTCTCAAAAGAATCTGTCTGCTGGGAAATATGTATGTCAACAGGGCAGTTGGTATTACTTTTTAAGGTTGCACTACATACTGATGTCTTGGTCCTATCCTATTCATGACTGTAGAGAGAATTTTGTCTCTCTCTGTGACTGTATGGCATCTTTGTGGCAATTATGTAGTTAGTTAAATGACAAAGAATATCTCTTGGATTCTGAAATAATGGAAAACAAGCAAAGTTTGACCAGCCTCTTCCCCAGACTGCTGTGAACCACAATAAGGGAACATACTGGGTTAATGGGGAAGTGACCGTAGTATGTAATTTTTGGAAACAATACTAGGAAGGAGACATTTAAACTCAAAACAAGGATGGTCTGTCTTCCTTCTGTATTCTTTGGTCCTCTTGCCTATAGACTGGCATCAAAAAGAATATTGTTAATGGCATTCTCATCTGGCAGTTGCACAATAGCTATGCAAAGATAAATGTCCTTGTCCTACATAATTATCTATGTAACTATGCAAACTACCCAAATGCAAACTACCAGGCAAACAAATTGCTTCCTAATTTGTTCCTAAAACAGCAATGATTTGCATTCATTGTTAGTTGGTGTAAGAGCTTACTGGGCTTGCTTCCTTCCTTGACCACCACTTTAAGGGATTTTTAGAAATGTCCAGTCAAATGCAGCATAAGCTAGGAAGATAAGTTTAAGAGTCCATGAGATGGAGCTTGCTGAATCTGATTCCTCTGGTACTGTTCTTGTGGAGAAGACAAATTAATGGTTGGTTTGTGGTATTGCTAGTTTAGACGCCCTGTGGGTTCGCAGTCAGCCTCCAGAATAGCTCTAATGCCATGTTATCTTAGTTTGAGCCTCTGTCTGTTACTTCTACTACATGAGGGTTCTGTTCTGGAGCACAGGAGAGCTAGTTTAAGATGATGATAAGAAGGCTGCTGCTGCCATGCAATAGGGGAATTTTCAAGTCTGAGGTGCAGACCCTTTTGGAATCTCCTCACTACTGTTTGGTAGTACTTAATATATATTAACTTATATAAAATATATATATATATTTATATACACTAGATTATACTATATTAATATATATTTAATATATTAAAAATATCTTGAACTTAGTGTTTGGTGAGATTTTAGAATAGCTGTGTTAGGCTATTTCTCCTCTTACTGTGAAAGTTGTTTTGAGCCCTGAAAATAAAAAGGTATAGATGCTCTAGAATGATCTCTTACTGGCTGAAGAATACACTCTTGTAGTATGTGAGATAATTTGGGATTCTGTTCCTGCAAGGAATTTGATTAACCTCTCTGTAACTATCTTATTTTCTTAGTTCTCTTCAGATCTAGGACTGACTGGGGATACTCTTTGAAAGATTTATTGTGGTTTTATCTACTCCTTTGCCAAAAAAAGAATTAGTCTTTATCCTAGAATGTATCTGAAGGTATACTGAATGCATGCATGTACTCTAGCAGTGAGGAAGTGAGGACTGTTTCACTGTAATGTAGGACACTTCAGATGGATGGTTACTTTGGATTCCTCAGGAAATGATGAAACTGAATTTAGCTGAAGCATAGTGCCTCTGTGTCCTGCCTGATTATAGCCAAAAAAGGCAACTGGTTACATTCTGGGAGTTGCATAGGCAGGAAGCTGTGTAATGGAGGGCAGAGCACAGCTGTTGCTTTGCCAAACCTGATACAACTCTAAACACAATTGAATATTTATTTCTTTTTTTTTTCTTTTTCCCCTCTTTCCTTCCACTCCCTTTTTTTAACCATTTGATCACAGCCTGCAGATGATACTCTGCAGTGTCATGAAATCCTAATATCTTCTGTTGAATTGTTGGCCTTCTTTATTTGCTATATACTCTGTCAGGCTTGCTGTTATAGGATGGTCTTGGAGCTCTCCTGACAGCTCAGGTTTTTTATGGCAGCCTCCAGACTGCTGCATCTTGTCTTTACAATATATCTCTTCATCATGTATCCATTAAAATCTAGTTTTCAGGAATAATATGAGAAGGAGGAGTTGTTCTGAGAATCACCATTGTGGTTAAGGTGGAGGTGTCAGTGACCCTGTGGGGAAGGAAAGATGAGGTCAAGTGTGGAATAGCTGCTTGGCATATTCAGTAAGGCTTAAGACAAAGATTTTAAACTCAAACTAAAGGAAGTGATTATTTATAGAGTGATTTTCTCTTTGTTTGCTGAAGAATTTTTGACTGTGAATATACAGCTATCCATACAGTGTCTGGCACAAAGTTACATACCCCTTACAGTGATACATTTGTTGAAAGGAATTTCCCTACACGCTTACAAATGACTGGTGTGGGCATTGGCGCCCATCATTATTATGGCTGATGCTTTTCTGGCTTCATTCACTGTTTGCTAATGCTGGGACTCTACATCTATTGTTGCTCTCATGCATGTTTTGGGAATTGAGCTGCTTCTGTCCTGCTTTCAATATCTTTTTGTCTGCAGTGTGTGCAGTCAGACTTCACTTACTTGATTTGCCTGCTGGTTTGTAAATATGAATTCTGTAGAGAAATTATCCATATAGCTCCTGATAGCCTTCTAGGACATGAGTACTCATATTTTCATTTTCTGTTCTTTAGGTAATAAAGAGCTCTAGTTTCTATTCAAGCTATGAGAAACATATATTGAGGACACTGGTATCTTTGTGAGGAAGAATTTGAGAAGTAATGTTTATGGGATCTTGTAAAGAGGCTGCTGTTACATGGTTAATGAGCCTTGACGCATGCAGTCCTTTTCTGATTGAAAGGACTTTTGAATGGCACTAATAAAATTGCTGCCTTATAAACTGGAAAATCCCTGGCGGTAGTGTTCTGGTTTTGATGAAACACTAAATCTAGGGTGCCATTTTTCAAGTATGCAGCCTAAGTCTCCCTTCTGTAGGGATGAAACTCTCTCCTCTATCTGACCACAGCTTCATAGTAGGATGTTAATAGAAGATATTTAGCTGTAGAGCTTCCTGATTTATTCTGTTACTATCTCGGAGATATTGTGCTACTGAACATTATCTAGGAAAAAAAACCCATATAAACTGGTGGGTTGGGTATTACTACTAAGCTGGTGATGGAAAGTATCTAATATCAGTCTTAACTGGTGTCTGCAAATTACTGCTATCTTTTAGAAGTAAACTGCACCTCACATTTTAGGCTGGTTGTTGACATTTCTGAGAAGTTGTGGGTTTTGATTTATAGCTTATCAGGATAAGGAGATAAAAAGTAAAAGTGTTGATTACACATTTATGATTTTATTTCTGAGCCAATATCTCTACCAAGTAGAGCAGTGAAGGGTTACTCTTGACCAGAATGTTACTGACATAGTGTCTGATGCTATGAGGATTGGCACAAATTGTTTGGTGCTTGCCACTTTAATGTGCTTCCTCTTTTCTGCCAAATAATGGCTTCCAAATGCTTAACGGTTGGTGTTTTGTTGTAGGTTTTGGGTTTTTTATAAACTGCTTGCTAGTTTGGTTTTTTTCATACTCTTGGCAAGCAAAACCTTGGCCTTATTGGAAGTTTGACAACTTTAGCAGTGCTTGCTAACATGAAATTAAAGGAGGGAGAGGCATGCTCTAATGACCAGGGATTCAGAGTACTTAGCATGTGCCTGTCTGCCTCTGAGAAGTTGCAAGGCAAATCGAGGCTTTAAAAATAACTTTTTTCTTTGTTTCCCCCTTTCTTCACAGGTCCCCAGCTGTAAACCATAATGTCGCAAAGAGACGCAGATAAGTACCTTTATGTGGACAAAAACATCATCAATAACCCCCTGACTCAGGCTGACTGGGCAGCTAAGAAGCTGGTATGGGTTCCCTCAGAGAAGAATGGCTTTGAGGCAGCTAGCCTGAAGGAAGAAGTGGGAGATGAAGCCATCGTGGAACTGGCAGAGAACGGAAAGAAAGTGAAAGTAAATAAGGATGACATCCAGAAGATGAACCCCCCCAAATTCTCTAAAGTAGAAGATATGGCAGAGCTGACGTGCCTGAATGAGGCTTCTGTGCTTCACAACTTGAAGGAGAGATACTACTCAGGACTGATCTATGTAAGTAATCTTGTCTGTTGGGGTAGGAGTTCCTGATGACATAGTGTGTGAACTTAATGTAATTGCTCCTAAATGCATGTGTTAGCCTTTCATTGCCCCTATACACAACTCATCATGTGACCTACCTTCCTCCCTCTACTTAAAATTTTTTCACTAAACTACACCAATCCCCCTCTAGTTAATGTTGAAAGTTTCAAAGAATGCTATGGTAAATCTGGCTTTAATGTTTTAATGTCTTTGTTTGCAGGATGTTTTGAATGCCTTTTAACTTTCTCTTAGCAAGACACAAGAGCAGTTGGGTAGTGGTAAACAGGGAGTCTGATCTGAACCTAACCAAATAATAATAATAAAAACACAGTCCTATTCCATCCAGCATCTGAAATGTGTTTCCCATGTCTGGAGCTTCAGTGGGAAAGAAGTGCCAAGCTTTTTGTGTGGATCTCAGAGCATCTTTCTAGAGAGGAAACATGTGTGCCTCCATGTACTTAGAGATAGGAAATGTTCCTTTTCTTTCCGTCTCCAAATGGACAAGAGCAGAGATTCCTGCTTCTCATTGCTGTGTAAATAACAGACACCATTTATGGGACCAAGGGTCATACCCAATGAAGCAGGCAGCAATCACTTCACTCAATATCAAAGGCAATAAATAGGGGAAGGAGACTTTGGAACCTTGACCTGGTTCTTCAGTTCCCTTCTGATTTTTCCCTTCATGTTGCCTATGTTTAGCAAGCAGATGTTGGTCATGCTAGCCTCTGCTTTATTAATACTCTGCAGTTATAGAATGAGTTGTTAAACTCAGTGGTAATGTAAAATTTGTGTGCAGTGATTGGTTAAAACAGGACTAGGGAGAACACAAGGGAGAAACCCATGACTTACTAGTGCTGTGTCTGCTCTTCTGGAGTGGCATGAAGGCATACAGATGACTATTGGAGAAATTATCAGAGCCTATCTGAAAGATGCAAGGCTGATACAAATTTAGTCTGATTTCCACAGTCTGATGTCAAAATTTGAGAACTAATGTGATTGGAGGTTTACGTAGTTTATTATTTTTGTAGTTAACAACTCCTTCCACTATTTGTCAAAATCTACTCTCAGGTGGAAAACTCTTGGTATTCAGATGAAATAGGATATGCAAGATCCACGTGTAACACTTTTAGAGTAGGAAATGCTGCTACATTATATAATAATTGTTGAAAATAATTCAGCAGTGTCTCAAGGTCTGTTGTATGCTGTGCAATGGGCTGTTTCACATATCTTGCAAGATACCATTTGAAATTTCAGACATGGCCTGTGACTAATAAATTGAGTTCTTCTAATTGGATTGTAAGAAGATTGTGAGGTTTTTTTTGTAAAAAATCCCCACACCCTTCACCCAAGCAAACCTTGCATAGTGTTGCTCTATTACAGAATCTGAGTCTTGCCAAAACTGTGTTCCTGTGCACTTGTGAAATGGACTGATCTCACCTGTCAGCAGTTCTCAGCAAGTCAGGAGATTTATGGGAAGGCTTAAAATACTTTCATTGGAGTGGCTGTTGGTTGATCATTAATCCGCTTGAAGAAAGGGAGTAGACGCAGTGCATCTCCAGCAGAAATGTCTCTGGAAAGATTGCAGGCATAGTTCAGTTCTGTTCTTCTCCTTTCTTTCTTATTTGGCAGCAAGGCTGTGTGTTTTTATAAGTTATTATCTTTTTGCCTTTTTATCTATCTTTATTTTTTTGTCTTTTCATCCTGTAATACAAAGAGGGAAATCTTATTGCTGGTGCAGGCAAATTTTGAGTGAGGAGTGACAAACAATTCAAGAACTAAGAGCTTGACTCCAAACACCATTTTGCTTATTTCCATGTGTGGATTGGTTCTGCACTGAGGTGACTTGCTAAGAGACTGGCTTTCATATTAACCCTTTCTATTGAGAATCCTTTATCAAAAGATCATTTTCAGCTTTTGAGAATCATTTTTGCTTACCTGAACTGTTTTGTTTGTATTCAGTGTGAAACTCAAAACTCAATCTTACATGTTCCAGTTATTTTATTGAAGTTAACTGTTACTGGAAAATAAATTTTCTGATGCTGTCAGCTTTGTGCCATGCTGCAGATGGTCCTTTCAACTCCTCAGAGTTAGTTTACCAGTTAGAAAAATAAAACTAGTTCCAGTTTGGCGTGTGTGTCACTTGAAATAGTTAGTGAAAGGTAATGCCAGAATTCTATTTTGAGATAGTAATGTCTGAGACAAAGTACAGATTTCCAAGCCAGCTATGCTTATAATAGATGAGCCTTTGAATTGGAACCTTGGGTTCAATTCAGGGATTTATGCATATGAGTCTTTATTTGTACTTCAATAAGATGAAGATAACTCTTCTCTGTGGTAGGGCTGGCAGCTTCTGCTTATACATACAACTCAACTTGCTTCCTATATGAAACTGTCAGTTGCCTCAACCAGCAGTCATGACGTGGTGGTCTTACTCAGTTTTTTATCCCAGCCATAATTAGTTGCCTGTCTTTATTAGGCAAAAATATCCCTTCACACAGCTGAGGTCGTTTTACTGCTTGGAAACTTCCCTTAGGTATTTCTCCTGGCAAGCAGAATGCTGGAAGAAGGTGGTAGCTTCTTCTTACATACTTGCCTCATGGCTTCATCACTCTAAGTGAAATTAATGTGTTCCCTTTTCTAAACTGCTGCTCTCATCCATAGGGTGGCTTTAGACATGAACTCTACTTACAGGAAAAGCAACCATTCTGATCTATCAGCAGTCACAGCTATGAGGAGTCACACATACACAGCTAAGAAAGCTCTACCTTCCTTGTGGACTTGTGTGCACTGTGAACATGCTGCTCTTGCATTGACCCATTTCTGTCTCTTTGTCCTACTCTGTGTTCCACCGGTGTAGTCAAAGGTCAGGAAAGCATCATCCAGACTTCCAGCTTTTATTCTGTGCTGTGCAAGTGCTGTCAGACTTGATGGAGAACTAAAACTGAGGCAAAAGGAACTGACATTGCTGGCTTGGTTGCTGTAAACTCCTTAAACTGCTCTCTTCAAGCACCACCTGAAACCTAACCTGACTAGAAGCTTAGCTTCCTGGAACTTTAGAAGTACTATGCCAAAAGGTTTTTAGCCAACTTTCATAGTTTTCCACTTTGGAAAGACATTTAGTATTTTCTGTAAGCCACTCAAATAGTCCTCAAATATTTAAAAAAAATTATTGGAAAAAAAAAGGAGGGGGAAAAAAGAGTAGGTCTGGAAACATAGATTGATTGTTTATACTGGGATGTGGAAAAGAAACCTTAAGTATCTATGAAAAACTCACTTCCTGGAGGACTTCTGTCTGAATCTATATCTGAATCTGCTGCATATAACAGCAGACTTGTTACTTAGTGTTAAGCCAGCATGTAGAAAGATTGGACATAAACTGCATCTGCTACCACAAACTGTGTAGTAGATGCTATTTTCACCCTTCTGATCACTGCAGTCTAATCCTTACCTTTAGCTAAGGAGCTAAATCTGATTAAGTACTCTCTGTGCTCCTTGTGGAGAACTCTCTACCACTCCAAAGCACTCTTTTTTCATTGAGCAAACAATAGAAGAGATCTTGGCAATAGAAATAAAAAGTGCCAAATGTACTCTCTTCTGGTAGCACTGCAAGTTGCTGTAGGAAGCTGCTCATCTCCAGATGTTCCAAACAGCTGCTTCTAAAGTTGACAGGGAGCTAGGATAGCACTAAGCCCCAGGAGCAGGGCTTGGAATGCTATTCTTAGAATGTCTAGGAAATATCTAAGAAGCCTCTCCTCTTCTTATTCCCTTTGCAAGTAAAAAAAATTGTTGGTTTTTTTTTTAAGGTACTCAGATTTCAAAGTTTGGGTCTGTGGGTTTTTTTTTAAGAAGCTTAATATTTTCACTGGAAGTGTTTTGACAGTTGTATTCCCTCAGAACTGTGCAATTTAAGGCAGTGGAAACCAATTGAGAAATGGAAGTTTGCTGTCATAGATAATGAATTAACCATTTTATATGAATTAGAAGCAAACTTTGGCATATATCGCTGACTTCTTTTAGAATTTTTTTCCATTTTGACTGGTTTGGAACAATACTGAGCATTCTAAACATACATACTGAACATACTATACATTGCTGACCTTACAATTTGAATCTAGTTCTAGTCACACTTGCTACATTACAAATCATGAAAGTGTTCAGGCTTGGGGGGTCTTCAGGAGGCCATCTAATCCAGCTTTCCTTTCAGAACAGGATGGCACTGCCTTTGGCACAGTCTAGTGGTCTTGAAAACCTCTGAGGAGTAGGCTGGTCTTATTTTTCTTTTAGTAACTATTTTGGCTTGAGGTTCTATTTTGTTTAGTGATCATTTACTAGATAAATGGATATTAAACATGAGACAGAACACAAATGTATGCATTTTGAAGCTAAGCACACCTACATTCTATCACGAAATGGCACTTACTTTGAAAGGAAGAAAAGCCAGTCCTAGTGGACTGTTAATTAGCTGGGGAGCAGATCAGTGATATCAGTATTACTAATGGGTCAGTAGCTGTTCAGTGCACACTTGGAAGAGTTGAGTACTGGTCAAGGTGAGAGGACTAGGGTTGTTCCTCAGATTCTAATATTGTTTAGTGGGAAGCATTCCACATGGCATCACTGGAAGAAGTAATTAAAAAAGCACTGTTTGGTTTGTTTGTTTTTTCAAGTAATGTACTGTTAAAATATGCAAGTATATAACATTTTTAATTTCTGTCTCTGTTTGCTGGGGTGTTTTCTTTCCAGACCTACTCAGGCCTGTTCTGCGTGGTAATCAATCCTTACAAGAACCTGCCCATATACTCAGAAGAAATAGTGGAGATGTACAAAGGCAAAAAGAGACATGAAATGCCCCCTCATATCTATGCCATCACAGACACAGCCTACAGGAGTATGATGCAAGGTGAGTGCTGACTGAGATAATGACTCTTGTTGAAATCACAAATCAAGGTTGCAGTCAAAACACTGTAGGAGAACAACAACTCACTGCTATCAAAAGGCATTATTGTCCTTGCTTACAGACACTACTTGGTACCAGCTTTTGTGTTCAGGTGAATAGCTCTCTCCTGCTGTAGTGGATTGAAGAACTGTACAAAAAGTCTGGTGAGAGCTAAATTTGACATAAAGAACAGGCTGGTGTGAATGCATGGGGTTCAGAGAAGCAGGAAAGGAGAACTGAGGTAGCAAATTTTCCATCTCAGTGATGAGCCTATGAATTGACATAGCTGTAGGTGGGCAGGGATGTGTACTGTTTGATAGAGGCTTTTAACAAAAGCCAGCTTAAAATCCAATTGCACAGTCTGGCTGGGGAATCAAGCTTAGCATAACCTATATTTTGAAGTGTGATGGTCAGTGGTAGCTTTACTGTCAAGACTTGTTTGGTTATATTCTTACTTTGTTAATAAAACTCACTATCAGGAAATATTAAGTACATCTGTTTCCTTTTCATGCAATAAAAGAAAGCAAGTAGGATAGACCTATTTCACTCCACATTATACAACTGAGAATCAGAGAACTGTGGCTATTATCTGCTACCTGTTTATCACTTGAGGACTTCTAAATATGTAACTCTGAATGCATTGTGCAGATCCCTGGTTCTGAGAGGAGGTTTTTCACTAAGTCAGTTGTGGTGTCTGTGATGCTTGGAGAGGTTCAGGTGTGGAGGTATTTTGTGATTTTCTTCCTGTTTGTTACCTGGGTTTTATGAGGAGGCATACTTTGTAAGGTTTAAAGGGTGTAATGGACAGTTTGATTTGGTGTGCCTGTGTGAATGTTACTACTCCTTAATTTTTTGATGTCTAGAAATGACTAAGGTGTTTGTTCCCCCTAGGTCATGTCACTAGCATCACATTTTTGAGCAAAATCCAGATATAATAAAATCATGGTTTAAATTTCTCATTAGTCTCAGTTTGAGTTCTGCTTTTCACCTGCCCTTGCTACCACTTGCACCTCCAAGCATAAGAGGGCTATAATGATACAGGTTCCCAGAGTGGAAAAGAAAGAAAATCTCCACCCACCAACCTGTTTTGGTGTCTTCCAACAAACTTGGTGTGGGGAAAGCTGATAAAGGTTGTTTAAGTGTGGTGCCATGCAGGACAGAGCACAGGGGTGAGCTAATGTGATGGATCAGTTAATCTATATTTATAAAAGCCTGGGATGGAGAGGGGTGAGTACACAGACCTGCTGAAGTGGACTGGTGGCAGGGTGTTGGTGGCAATTTGCTGGAGATGTGGCAGGTCTTGAAGAAATGCAGCCATACTGCTGGTGTGTTACTCTGAAATGAATGCTGCATCCAGAAGATAAAAACTTGTGAAGCTGGACCTCTAAAGGATCTCACTTCCCTTAGAGAAAGACTGGATCTGCCATGATATGGTCAAGAATAGATGCTCCACCTATATTTTACATGGCAGAATGTTGTCCATAAACCTCCTTTTCTTTCCTTCTTTTATTGCTTCCTTCCCTCCATTGCCTGCTCCTTGTTAGCTCAAGCACTAATTTGTATTTTTGTTAAACAAGCTATTAACTTAGCTGTACCAAAGTTACTGTTCCCTAGAAAGAAATCTTGTCTACATAGAGTCAGAAACAGTTTTTTGGCAGTGTTGTGAGGAGACTGAAGTCCTTTTCCCTTACAGACAACAGTTAAACCACTTGAAAGTGCATGTATCTTGTCCTTCATCCCTGCCAGGTATATATCAGTGTGTGACAGAAGATACCCAAACAGCTGAAATTCTACATCAGGGGACAGGTGACCTTCCTTGGTCTGATGGTGGTTCAGAGGTAGTGATTAATCTATGTGGGTATTTTCTTTCCTGTTGAAAAGAGGTGATGTGTCTGTCAGACCACCGCTTGGATGATGGACTTGGAAACCCCAGACTTGACTTGCTTTGTTGTACAGAGCTGAAGAATGGCAGCCCTGCTTGTGTTTTCCAAGCATGGGAAAGTTGCTATGAGGTCTGCTGGAGTGTTTACCTTTCCCAGAACAATTCTAGCTATGCTGTATTCTCAGCAGTACTGACAGTCTAGAGGCTTACCCCAGCTCTTCTTTACCTAGTTTTAGATACCTTGTTGCAGACTTTTTGTAATGCTTGTTGATATGAATATCATTCCCGATTAGCTTTTGAACTTACCTGCCTTGATCTGTTTAACTAGGTTTGGAAGGATTTTTCTGTGTGGTTTCACAGTTACCTGTGTGTACTACAAGACCTCTAGAGATTGTTTTAGGGTTATTTATTGCCTTATTTCCTTGTTTCAAAGGGTAGCAGTAGCATTCCAATGTCTGCTACTGGGAGTGAGGGTGAGTAGTAGGTTGTTGCAGTGTCTCTGGTCCTGGCTAGCCTCAAGGGGAATGGAAAGCAACATTCCTATTCCACTTTCTGGGTTTTGCTCAGCGGTGGGGGAGGTTTGGTGCAGCAGCCAGTGGTATGGCAGGAATCTGTACAGAGAATAGAAGATGAAAGGGTCGGGTGCTCCACATGAGCCAGAGGCATTTAGGATTAGGCTGCCTTCCCTAGGTTACTTTCAGAGCCCTGAAGACTGGGAATCCTTCATGGCCTGGAGAAGGATAGCAAGCTGACTTGACTCTGACTTCTGTCAGCACAGGATATAGTTATCTCTTAAACTGACAGTGTGGAAAAGCTTTGGGTGTTAATTGATTTGGACTCAGATTTTTTTTTTGTTTTGTTTTGGTTTTTTTTTGGGGGGGGGTTGTTTTTGTTGATTTTCAGTCAATTTAGGTGTTTGAATAAACAGGGCTTTCAAAGGGATGGTTCATCAGGAAGGGAGAGGAAGATGAGAGTTTTGTTCCAGCCTCTGCTAATCCACAAACTGCTTAACCGTTTTCAGGCATCTATGCTGATGTACTGTGGGTGAGCTTGGTCTTCTTTTGTATCTTCTGGTTGCTTCATTGGCAGAAGTGTCAGGGCACTTAGATATTCCAAGAGATTATATTGCTTTTTGTTAATTTTCCTCAGAAGTACTTTCTTGAAGAAATAAAATGGTGAAGGGCATGTTCAGAGTGGGTTGTTTGTTGTTATTGGGTTTTTTTCCTTTTTTTTCTCAGACCCAAGACTGTGACTCTCAGAAATGAGATGAAAACATTATTTTGCTACATGTTACCTGGAGATACTTCCTGTGCTTCAAGAACAGAACTCTCAAAAGAAAGTGTAACATTTTTGCTTTTAGAGAAAACAACAATTTGTCTTAATGTTTCTGTTCCCTGGGTAACCTGGGTGCCAGAAGCCTCAGATCTGCTTTCAGAAGAATTATTCTTCTGGTGCTAATGATTGAAGCACAGTGCCTGCAAGTGGAGTGGTGTCTTGAGCAAACAAATCTAATGCAGCTGATGTATACTGAAGAGATACATTCTTTACCTCAATTCACAGTCTCCAGGGCCTCAATTTAGAAAAACATATTTTAAAGCTGTTAAACAGCACCTGTTTGTCTATTTGGAGCACACATAGAGAATTTTCTGTGTCAGATAGTGATAGAAGATATAAATTTCATTGGTATCTGGAACATGGTATCTGTTTTAATGCCCTGAAAAAGTATCTGTAGCTTCTGTAATAGGTTAGGTCAGTATGGTGATTCTGGTCTACGAAGGTTAGACCTGTTCAGCTGAGATGATAGGTAGGAGAGGGAATAGACAGCACATAGCTAATGAATATATTCAGTCTCTTTTCTTAGCTGGTTTTCTCCACATTATTGGAGAGCTCCTAATGTTTCACCTAACAAAACTCTGAAAATCACTGAGCAATGATTAAACCCTCCTTGACCTTGATGGATTAGTCTGCAAAGGGACCTGTACGCCCAGAACTGTGCTGGTGTTCACTTGGGAGTTAGGTAGTTTCTGGGTTTGGTGTTTCAAAGAAAAAAAATCTGAAGCACAGTACCTTGGTGATTTTTTTAGTGACACCTTGTTACATTAAATGAGGAATCACAGTGTTAGGTGTTGTAAGACAAATCACTTGCTTTGTAGATCCTCACACTCACCTTGGGACCACGTGTGATTTTCACAAAAGATAGTCCTCTAGATCTGCTCCTGTAGAATATAGACCTTCAAGTGTTTTGTTTGTAATTTTTAAATGTTTGCATATTTCTCTAAGTTTCTTAGCTAGCAGAATACTTCTGTTTTAACTTTCTTGCTTCCAAGTACTTTCTCAGCTTGCTTCTTAGCATTGGGCTGCTATGCTGCACTATATAATGCCCTACCCCAAAGTGCATCTTTCTTTTCCATATAATATTCTGTCAGTGCTTCTCAGTTGAGACCTGCTCAGATTATGTAGAGGCACACATGTCCCTTTCAAGTTGCATGTAAGGGTCAAGTTCTATTTCCACTAAAACCCAAAAGAATATAACTTGTGGTTTCAGAAGTGTATTTTCCAGATTGTCCAAATTTCTCATGCAAAGGGCAACATGAAATTTGGATGCTAGTATGGAGGATATTTGTTTTGGTGCAAATGGCAAGAAAGTATGTACATTGTTTGAAATTTCCTTAAGAAATGTTTTACATGTTTTGAATTACTTGGAATTTCTAAATCCAGCTTTAAAAATCTGTGTCTTGAGATGTGGTTTTTATGAGAACAGGGAGCTAAAAAAGAGTCCGGTTGCCCACTTGTTTTTTGGTAGTTACCACACCCATTTTGCTTCATTCCTGTAAACTAGAGCAGGATTTCTCTGGCAGTCACTTATGTAATGGTTCAGCCCCTGATGTCAGTCTCCCTCCAGTTCACTGTTTTAGTATCATGAGCTGCCTGAGCTTTTTGCAGGCTGTATACTAGTTTTTCTTTTCTGTCAGAACTTCATAAACATTTGCATAACCTAAAATTGCAGCTTACAACTTGTTTTCTGCTATCTCCAGGTTCAGTTAAAGAGCTCTAGAGAAGGGGAGATGTGGGCTCTAGTCCAAAAATGTCTTGGGGGAATAAATATTTCCATTTGAGCCCGTAGGATATATTTCATTTTGAAAGATGAAATTTACTTTTCTCCTTGTGACTGTTTTCAAACTTCAGCTAATGCAGAGCTGAATCTTGGCACTGCAGTATTCCTGTAAACTCAAGTGATTTCTTTTCTCTTTTTTTTTTTTCAAACATCTTGAAGCTGTATTGTTGAGAGCTGTCTTGGATATGCTATGTTTCTCCTTCATTTGATTTCTCTTTTCTCTTTCTTTTTTACTTGATGATGGCTGTTAGCATTTTGAGACTTCCCTATAATAGGTTCTTTAAATGACAGTGCAAAAACAGGTTCTGGGGCTCTGTTCTGGTGTTCCCCTGGAGTGTTTCTGATTCCATTCAAGCCAGAATGTAGGTTAAAGCACCACAGTGAACCTACTTGATTGGGTCTGATGCCAGTGGGGTTGTTCCCACTGTGGAGCACAGTGTGTCAGGTCCCTGAGGCTTCTCCTGCGTTAAGAGGCCTGAGGAAAGGACATGGGATGTAAAATTATGTTGATGTTGGAAGAGAATTTTGAGGAGGCAGTAAAGAGCTGACAGCACTGCATGGTTGAAGCGCTTAGATGCATTTAAGAGCAATTCTTGCTTTAGGTCAGCTGTGTAGCTTGGCCGGCCAGGCCGGGCCGGGCTGGGCTGCAGGCGTTGCGCGGGTGCTGGGCTGGGAGCAGCGCAGTAACGGGAGCGGGGCTGGGCTGCCCTGGCCTGCCAGACGCTGTGGTTCAGAGGTGGGTGGTACCATGAGCTATGGTTAAGCTTTTAGCCTTAATGAGTCAGCTATAGGCAGGGGACTGCAAGCCAAGCCTTTGCCTTTCAGCTCCACTTCCTCTTAGCTGCAGAGGTGATGTCACCATTGTGTGAAAGCTATATTACTTCTCCTTTTATGGAGATGAACAGGCTTGAAATGAGAGTCACTCATGCAGAGGAAGTGGGTGATAAAGGCCTGGTAGGATGTTCTGTAACTGAGATGAGGAGCTTAAATTGCACATTCTCTTCTAGCCTTCTAACGTTTTTCTTCTCCCATCCCAAAACATTTAAAAACAAAATTCAAGACTTTGGAGCTGTATTAAATTATCAATTATGCCAATGTATTTGACCACAGCAGTTCAGCATTTATTCACACTTGTTGTTTTGCAGTAGTATATTTGGTTGAGCACTTTCTATGTAAAAAGATGTCGCTCTTGTGAAAACAAATTTTGGTTTAATTAAGTTTTTAGAGTATGCTAAAGCAGCAAGCAGTCTCAAATGTAATCTTTTATTCTTGGACGAAAGAAAGTCAAGAATAAGTTACGTATTATGGGGTTTTTTACATAGTAAAATTAATCTACTGATCTTATTATACCATACTGCTGTATAGTTTAAATTTGAAGAATATTTTACTTCCTGAATTTCTGGATGTTTGAGGCTGCTGTGTCTTGTGATCACTTGAATGCTATAGTGATGAGAGCTGAAGAAGAGCCTAGATAAAAAGCTTTCCTTGTCAGCTGGTTTGAAATACAGAACTGTTGCTATAATTAACTAATGAGTTGTTATTCTGGATTGTTTCTAATAAGTGACTCTGTTTAGAACTGAAAAGCAGGTGCAGATTTCTTTTAATCAGGCGTTTCTTGATTGTGTTATTATAAGCAACTGAGTTTATGGTACCCAGCACATTCTCTTTTGCTGAGTAGGTTGCTTGCACAACTGACAATGAAGTAAAGGCAAGTGCTGACTGAAGTAGTGCAGTATGCCCATGTTGAATGATCCTTTGGAAAAAAAAAAAAAAGGAGGGGGGAGGTGGCCTCTTGCCTGGACAACTGAATTCTGATTCATGATGGCACAAGTCAGTGTCATATGGAGAACAAATATTGGCACTTGAAACTGTTCTTAATTTGAAGAGTATCTAAGAGTTATGCTTTGTATGCGTTAGCTCTTTGCCCCTTTGGTCGGCTCCAGTTTCCTGTTGCTCAACACATTATTTGAGTTGTCTGTCTATACACAATTAGAAGAATTCCAGCTATCCCAATGACTGCTGCTTTGCAGTCCTGGGAAAGAATTTCCCCCGGATTGCAAACAGGAATGTTGCCTTTTATGGCAGTGTCTGCGTGCTCCCAGAGACTTGCCTGCACTTGCAGGTAGGATCCTGCTGACTTAAAGCAGAGGTGACTAAGGCAGCTGCAGTGGGCCACCAGGAAAGTATGTTGGGGGAGGAAAGCTTCATGCCAAGAGGATTTCAAACACTGTCTGTGACTTTTCCTGCCTGACCACCTTTCAACACCGTGCTCTGTGTTAGGGTGGGGAAAAATCCTGTAGTTGCCTTTGGGACTCCTTAGGGTCAATCCAGGGTGCTGTGGCTATCTTGTCTTACTGGAACAAGGCTGGAAAGAACTTTCAATCAAGTATGAGAAAACTTGGCATGATTGAGGAGTGTTCACTGCCAAAGAACTGCTTGGTATTATTATCTGATGTTGATCACCTCTTTTTCTGTTGAACAGTCGGTTTATCTGTCTGCTTATGGGTGTTCTTTTGCTGGATCATCTCTAGGATGGAAATGGGGAGGCAGGTGCTATTCAAGTGCCTGGGGCTCCACAGCCTGTTTGAGAAGCCCCAACTCATAATTCCAAGGTCAGAGCTGGTTACCAGCAATAAGGACCACCTTATTTAGAATTGCCTTTTTAAAATGTTTTTTTTTCTTTCTCTCAAATCTACTTCTTAGAAGAGCCTCTGTAGTACCTGAATGTGAGCATAGCCTTTTCTGGACAAGTGAACTGCTTGTTTTTATTCAAGCTTTTGAAAGTCAGGTGTTATTCAGAGGCACAGTCTTGTCCTTTCACATAGCTGCTTTGTGGTGCAGAATTGTACTCAGGTGTTGTACTACTGAAGAATACATTTCCTTAGGCAATCCATAAATGAGTCATTAGTTATTCCCCTGATCCACCCTCAAAGTGCCCAGTCATGCAGAGGGCTGGCATGTGCCTGCTGAGCCCTTGACCCACTGGGAACCTTAAATATGTGAGGCCTTTGGAGCTGGCTAACATCTATTATTGGCCTGGCCTTCAGCAAAAGGAGTGTATATCTCAAAGGCAGTGAATAAATTCAGCACTTGAAAACATGAATATGCAATTTAAGTAAAGCTGCAGTATCTAGTTTTGAAGGCTTAAGAATTTGCTAGGCCAAAACTGTTTGAGTGGTGATTTTCTTCTACTTGCTTTCCTCCAGGCTTGGGGCTGATCAGCTCTTTCTGAGAACAGTATTAGCAGGGTAATGGCAAGTAATCTAAGTTTTAACAGGAAAAAACCAGATTATTTTCCTCTCATTTTTTGTGCTCATCTACATACAGTCAGTTTCCAGTAAAGATGCTTAAGAACAGGAGTTGCATATACTTAGCATGTGAACTCAATGCTTCCATTATTGGCTTCAGAATATTTTAAGATGGAATCTCAAACCTATTAGGTTTGCCAGCTTTCCTTATTCCACAAAAATATGTGCAAACCCTAGATATACTCCTCTCTTTTTAAACTGTGTGTATGGGAGATTTTTCTTGATTAATATGGCATTCAGGATGTTAGTAATGGAATGCTAAATGTGCTTGCAGCAGCAGTATTTAAGGATATAGAAAAGGTTTCAGGTACTTGAAATCTATCAGACTAGAAAGCCTTCCCTAATTACAGCTCAATCTCTTTATCTTGCACAAAACAACTTGAATGCTGACTTAATTATATCATCTAAGTACTGTCTGGTGGGAAGAATACTGAGCGTTCTTGGTTTCTCTAAGCTACGGGGAAAAAATTAAAAGAACCAGTAGCTAAAATGTGGAGACAGTCACACAAACATAATGGATGTCACTAATTATGAAAAACAGTATTAGATCCATTGAATTGCAGACTCTCTTGGATGTTTGAGGCTTGCTTTCTCTCTCTTTAGAGAGTAGATGTTAGTCCAATGCAATGAGTGGAAAAAGGAAGTTGCAATGCCTGAATGACATCTAACTGCTGCAGTGTTACTGAGCTTCTCAGACTAAATAATCTGTGAGTCCTCTGGTCTTGATTTAAAAATAAACAAACACCTAATATCAAACCAAAAAGCCTCCCAGCCTAATGGGGATTTTGAGTTTGGTGGCACAGTGTGTTCTGAGTGCCCCAGTGGCTCTTGTGGGCTGTCAGTCAATGATTTGCTGTGCCCACCTGTTCCATGTTTCACTGTCCCTGTGATGACTACAAGCTACTTGAGGCTGTTCTGGTGTAGGCACAGGCACTCTCCAGTCTTCCTAGTGCTCCCAGCTCATTCCTGGTGGTGTGAAGGAATGGCATGGAATCTGGGTGGAGGTAGGTGGGCACAGGGTGGAGGGAAGGGGTAGAAAGTGAAACAGGGCAGAATAGGTGGAGTGTGTGCAGGAGCTGTGGGATGAAGGCATGGTGGAAGGATTGGTCAGGACTGTGCATAACGAAGTGAATGCTGGCAGGAGGTTAAAGATGTGGGAGAAGATAGTAGTGAATGGGCTGGGTCAATTAAGTTCTATAACTGGAAAGATATCCACAGCTGGGAATTGAACACGGGCATTAGTAAGTCTGCTGGTACGTCAGCATGGAAAAGAAAAGGTTTCTGTTGTTACCAACTGCTGTGTTAATACAATAGGGGATGATGCCACAAACAATCAGCTGTATGGGATGTAGGCTGCTGCTCAGTCTTCCAGTTTTTGGGTCCAGTCTGTACAAAATAAGTAACAAATATTTTGTCACTCAACCTCCAGTGTTTGTTTTGGTCTGAAAACGTCTGTTTGATGTGAATCTTTGGCACTTTGGGATTTGTAACAGTTGCTGTCCCACTTTCCCCCTACCTCTTCCATTTTCACTGCTCTGCTGATAACTTTTGTAAGTCAGTATGGGCCCACTGCAATAGGGGCTGAAGAACAAGTAGATGCACATCACACTGTAGCTGTGTGGTAAAGAAACATTCAGTAGAAGACTTCTTTAGTGTTTGTAGAAAAATTGTAATGCAAATAATATTCTTTCTGGATGAAGAAAACTAAATTGCTGTGGTGCCATTATACTTTGGCATATGGTAGGAGGTGGGTGTCTTGCCAGAGAGGGGGTTACTTGGCTGTGATTCTGAGGATATTTGTCAGTGTTTACTATTTCCTGGTGTCTTTGGTGTTGATTTCATTCTGTCAGAGAAATTTTCTTTTAGAGTTCTAGTCTGACTACTCTTTTAAAATTTCTTCTAGATCGAGAGGATCAGTCCATCCTTTGCACGTGAGTAATTCCAATTGTCAGTTTGTCTGCATGTCAAAGTTTGTGTTTTTACATTTTTGTAAAAAGGAAGGACTCTCTTAATTTTAAGTGATGGAAGTGGAATTACAGAATTAGGTAATAATGGAGAGTCAAGGAAAGCCCACTACAGTTCCTCCAATATATAATTCCTTCTGCAAAATAATTTTTGTAATAAATGGAGGGAGGTTGGCTTTGAAACAGCCCCTTGTGCTCAAACTACTGAAGAAATACAGCTTTGTCAATGGAAAAGGCTTGGAGTGATCCTTCAGATTTGTTGCAGCTGTTATGTTTAAGTGCATGCATACTGATGAGGCTGATAGAGTAACAGATACTCTTGATGCAGCAGTTTGTCTTCTAGACACAGTAAAATTGATTGGCCCTCAGCCATGCTTAAGGAATTGGTATGTTTCTTCTTGCAGTCAGGAGGCTTCCGTTTGAAAGATTTACTTCATTACCTTTCACCCTAACCTCTACAGCAGCCTCCAAGCTATTCCTCAGCCACTTTGACAGTCTTTGTATCCAAGTGACTAGAAAACACAGTTCTTTATTGCCTTCCATGTTGCAGTTCAGCTGCAGCCCAGCTTTTTTTTCTTGGTTTTAAGGGAGGTGCTGTAATGGCCAGGATGCAGTTAAGGATGTCAGTAGCCCTTTTGGGATTAGAAATATGATTATGTCCCCTTACATCTTGTTTGTTGATAACTTTTAGATTTTCTTTACAGAGGTGAATCAGGAGCTGGTAAAACAGAGAACACCAAGAAGGTTATTCAGTATCTGGCTCATGTTGCTTCCTCGCACAAGTCCAAAAAAGACCAGGTAAGACCTAGGTTTAATGATGTTTTATTGCTCTGCAGACTTTGGACATTAAATATGTATTGGCTGATGTTGGTAAAAGACATATTGTTCAGTAGAAGCTTAGATGGTAACATCTGTCAGGGGATTGAGGAGGTCAGTGAACTATGAAACAACAAGTCTGTCAAAAATTGCAAGTCAGGGAACACTGTTCAAAGCCATAACTCCTTTGAATTCGGTGGATCTACAGTGGGCATAAACTCATCCACAACCCCTTGGATTCATGGGCAAGTGCATGGGCAAGAGCTGCTGTAATTGCATCACCTGTATTGATCTTTTCACATGGTTGTATTGCTTATAACCAGTCTAGGCGGTTTAAAACTGGTCCTTCTGTGGGGGAGTTGTCTCCTTTCTTCTGTACCATTATAGATTAGGTCTGGCCATTACATGTACTGTCTCAAAACTGGAGAATACAATGATAGGCTAGTGGACATCGGCTGAAAACTTAAAAATTGTAGGAAAACATTAAAAGGGGGGAAACCAAGCAAACAGCACATGAGAGGAGGGTGGTGATGATGGTGGGAGGACTTTAAAGATGTCTCACTTATATTTTTTTCCCCTCCCTCTCCCCCGATGGACTATTGCCGAATTCTTCAGTTGTATCCTCGTAGGTGAGCTGCACGTTTACTGCACGTTCTGCACCAGGAATGCATTTTCTGTCCCATTGTGTGATTTTTTTGAGCGGCTTTTCACTCCACACCAATATCACTTTCTGCAGCTAAAACAAATCCATAGACAATTCACAATTTTATTTTTTTTTTGTGTGGTGCACAGTAATCTTTTTGTAAGGATGTTCAGTTGGAGACTGTAGTGATATCAAGAATACTTGTGTTCTGTGCTCAATACTAGTTTACCTTTAAAGTTTTTCTTGCAGGATTTTCCCAGATACATACCATCTTAGAAGTATTCCATCAGGACAATAGGACTGGACAAGGCTTTCCTAGACTCTTAAGCATATAGTGTGTGTGATGTTCCTAGTAATATTGATGTAGTTAAGTATTTAGCCAGGGAGTTTTAGTACTGTGGGCTTGTTAGCCAGATCTGAACACGTTGGAAATGTTTATTAATGAAAGCCAAGTGCTAGGTGTGTCCACTGCATCTCTACATAAGAGTTTTCCTGTAGCAGCTTAATGTGTAGGCATGTCTAATGCATGTAGAGTATATAAATAAGAAGGCATTTCTGCATGCAGGCACACTGTGTGTGTGCATGCACATAGTAGTAACTAACTTCTGGAATTCTACCAAAAAAACCCAATCTTCTATGTGCCAAAATTTCAGACATATGAAGGCTTTTTCCATGGTCTGTCAGTAGCTGTATTTAGAAACATTCTTCTTTTTATTTTTTTTAAGTGTGGAAAATAGAATCATGGGGTTGAGTTAAGTATTCTTCCACTGCTTGTCCATGAGTAAAATTTGAACTGCTGAAGCAGGACAGATCTGCTCAGGAGAATAAAACAGTCCTAAGTTGGACTGGTTAGTGATTTGCCCAAGCTTGATATTTAATTTTTTTCCCTAAGTTTTGATTTTTTTCAAAAAGTCCTGCTCTCCATGTTTTGTTACTAAACTGACCTTACCAGAGGGGATTTAGAGCTGAAGCCTTTGTTAATCAGCAGTGAGTGCTCTGCAGCACTTCTTTATGGTGCAAACTTGGAATCAGAATATAGGAACTTATGAAGATGAATACATTTAATTTTTTGAGGATCTCAGGTATACTGGTCATGGAAGATTTTTGTCTTTAGGCACAGAACTAAACAAAGGATATTATAGAAAGTAGTGGTACTTTCTTTACTGTGAACTTTTGGATGTAAACTGGTGTTTTTCCAAATACCAGGGCAAAATCAGTTTTATAAAACATATTCTTTAACTCTGTCTCACTTGTTTTGGAGGTAGTGGTGCATTCCACCATTCCCAGTGGATTAATATATTCAGCTAAATAAGCTTCTAGCTGCATGGTGTGACTTCTATGCACACTAAGGCTCCTTTTGGGGGATGTACTGAATCTAATGATAGAAACTTTTTTTTTTTCATTTATTAAAACTTCTGTTTATGGAAGTTGAAGTCAGTGTTTTTCCGTGTTTAATCTCAGCTTCTCTACTGTCTTATTAAATAATGTAATGATTTTTCAAGATGTGAGTGTTTGCAGATAATCAGAAATCCATGGGTAATGGTAGCTGATATTTAAATATTTGTAACGAAACTTTGGTTATGGATGATCCTTCTCCTTCCCCCATGCAGCCACGGGTGTTGGGATTTAGTTATTTGATAATCTCTCACATGACTGCAGAGAAGAATACAAAAGCAAATCCCTGAAGTGTAAAAAACAAAACAACAAACTCCAACAAACCAAACAACCCAAACACCATCCCCCATATTTTTTTTTTAATTGTATGCTGTTAAAGGTAGACATGATTTCTGGATGCCTTTCTCCATACTTTCTGAAGCATAAATAGCTGGAAAGACTTCTATCTTGCTTAAAAAACATTTCAAAAAGTGTATGAGATGAAAAAAAATTCAGTGCAAGGTAGATGTCAAGGATTTTAGTTGCTTTAAATTTGTCTTGTAATTTCAGAGCAGTAGAAAGACAGCATACTGAAGAGTGTTAGGAACTGCCAACCACAGGCTAACAGACCTTTTTCTGCTGCTGTTTTCATGAGGAATATTGCACATACTTCAAATGCATGCCAAGTGTTAAACAAATTTGTTTCAGGTCAAGGAATGGCAATTACAAGCACCAGGAAATTGGCAGCATCTTAATGATAGGTACCTTAGGATTTTTAGAAAGCTTGGACAGCTCTGTCTTGTAATGGTTTTGCTCTGCAAAATTACCTATTGTATAAAAATAATGAAGAATCTTCCATCAGTGAAAGGTGACCATCAAAATTTAAAGTAAAAAACCCCCAAAAAGTCCACCCCAAAACTTATTAAAATTTTTAAACATAATGGAATTGCCTTTTAAACAAAGACAGCATGCAGTGAGGAATGGGTACAGTAATTGCAGACACTTAGTCCTATGTGCTGTTACTGTGGCGTGCTGAGAACTTGGATTTTTCCACTGTGTCATGGTGCTGAGGCAAATCAGGAGAGCTCAGTGATTTGACCGACTCTTCAGCATTTTCCTTTCCCGGAAAGGAAAATGCTTCACATTGCTGTGAGGCCAAGCTGTCGTTCTCTATGCATATTGCTACCTTGGTGTTTCAAGAGACCTAATCACCTCTAAACTACAATTTACCAACACCTACTTGAAACTAATGACACTTTTTCCTGAGGTACTAAGTAACAGTAGGGTCTATTATATGTGGATTTGCATAAACTTCCCTTCTTTGTGTAGCTGCTATGGCCTCAGTTTTATTTATAGCCAAATAATTAAAATAGATTTGATGTCAAAGACTGATTTCTTTTCCCTCCTTGTTCCATTTAGTTGGGTTTAAGTGCTGTGCTGCTGTCACCTCTCACTTGAATAGTAATAAATTGCAGTTAGAAACAGAGGCCTAGGGCTTCACTGCAGGATGGGGAAGAGAAATGGTGTGAGCAAAGAGCATTCCAACTTCAGTACATGTGGCAGAACACAAGGAGAAATGTGACCACCACACAGTTTCAAGGACTGAACCCTAGTTTTGAGGCTTTTTTCCTTGCAATGCCAGATGCTGGGTCTGTTGTGAGACAGATGATGTGCCAGCTCAGGTTCTCTTACCAGGGCTAAGCCCCTTGTCACATATACTTGACAGTGAATGGAGGTGTTTGCAGCAGCTGCCCCTTCTGTCTGTGTGCAGTTCCACCAGGGCTGGGGGTCATGTTTGGCCTTGCACTTTGCAAGCATGAAGTGAAGTGATCGTAGAAGTAAAAAATAAAGACTTGTAGTTCATTGTACAGTTTCTCATATATCTTCCTCCTTTTTTTATTTCCTGTATTTTTAGAGACACTGTGTAAGAACTAATCTGTCTTTGAGAACAAATGGGAACAATTTTCCTTTAGAAGTAACCTTAAATAGTTTCCCCATAAATTCCAGTTCTCACAAATCAAACTTCATTTCCATCTGTTATGCACAGGCAGTCTTGAGTACTTACTGATAACTGCTAAAAAGAGAAACATTAATCTAAACTGTAATTTTGTGTCTCCAGAAGCTTTTTAGTTGATCTTGAAATATAGAGAACACCATGCTTTTAGCACAGAGGACAAGTAATTTTTCAAAAGTGCTAGGGATACGTGTAGAGCCTGCAGGGAAAGGTGTATATGCTGCAATGGCCTAGTACTGGGCAGAGATAAAAGTTCTGAATTTCTTTTTCTACAATTCCAGCATTTTGTGTTCCTTGAGGGGATGAGTGTGTGAATATGGCAGCAGACTGCAAGCAATCATGCAGTTTGTGGGATACCACTAATTCTCTTTTTTGTGTGTTCCTCCTTACAAAGGAGATTTTTGCTTGTTTGTACTTTGTAAGATGTAGACTCTTACAAGAAATGCAAGCATTTTGTGTTTGGTTTTTACAAAACATTAGATTTTTTCAGACTAACTTCTTAACCTACTAGTAGCAGTGTTCAGAGCTGTCTTTTAGTAGCAAGATAGGATTTACCTCACTGTTCCAGGCTCTGTGGCAGTACACTTCTGGGATGAGGGCCTGGTCTTGGATGCTGGTATGGTTTTTAATTTGTCCCTGGGAAGTCTGCGGGATGTTACAGCCAAGTGACTTTGAAGGGCTTCTTGCTAACAGAAAGACACACTGGGAGGAAGGGGAATGAGGCTTATTTATGAATGTTTCTGTTTAACCCAGATAACTAATGAGTCTCCTTTGAAGGTTTAAGTGATCATCTCCTAAGGTTTAATATGGCTTCTCTGCAACAGATGCCAAGCTAGTCTGAATTGAAACCGCAGCGCTGGTTTGACCCAAGGTTAATGCTGTGAACCACTACCTACTTTATTAATTTTGGATTTCTCTCTAGGGAGAACTGGAGAGACAGTTGCTCCAGGCTAATCCCATCCTGGAGGCCTTTGGAAATGCCAAGACAGTAAAGAATGACAACTCCTCAAGATTTGTGAGTATTATTATGTCACGAGTGTATTCAAAAAGTGCATCAAAAGTGTATTTTACACTTTCCAGAGTGTTCTGGTTTTGGGTGAATTGCTATCAGAGATACAGTAACTGAGTGACTTTTTTAAAATTAATCTGGGAAATAAATTTCATTTGGTGAATTATCCAGAATAGATCTTTTAGATCTCTAGAATGAAGAAACCAGATCCTGTGCCAGGATCATCTGTGCTGATTTTTTTTTAATCATTACAGTTGGTTTTATCCTAGAGAGCAAATACTTGTCTTTATTTTGCTTGTTCTGGAGAACAATGGACAACATCTGAGAGGCGGGTGGCAGAGCTGCAGCAAAACCAAATGAAAATGGTTGAAGCTAACACTGAAAGGGGTGGAGCTGTCAGGGTAGTGTAATGTGAAGTTCAAGGGACCCTGGTTGTGGGAAATCTAGGTTGAAACATAAGTGAGTGTGAGTTGTAGGCTGTCACAATGACAGAAGTGTCTGGAAGTGCTTGGTGTCTATATTTTGTTCAATTGTTGTTGTGATCAGTAGGCATTGCCTATTGGCAGACCTTACACTTTGCCTAAAACATGCCTCACCTGTTTGGAGTTTCCTTTCCTGGATGAAAAAGAGAAGGTTTACCTCTGTTGTTTACTGTTGTTACCAAACACAAAGAATACTAATTTTAATGCTGTTGTCTTCCTCTTAGGGCAAATTTATCAGAATCAACTTTGATGTCAACGGCTACATTGTTGGAGCCAACATTGAAACCTGTATCCTTTCTGTAACCCCTTGAAAGGTTCAAGGCTCTAGAGGTGTCAGGAATGATACCTAGCAGTCTCATCACCACTGACTTAGGTTGAGAAAGCAGTTGGAAGCACTCTAAATTTCTGCTATCAAGATCACTGTTGTAGTCTCCTCTTTCCTCAGTAGTATTTTGTGACATTTGTGATCATGGTGCAGACCTTTTCTGAGTTAATGAATGAATTCGAATCTTAAGAGGTGAAATGCAAGCATAAACTGCAGCAATATGAATAGGTATGGAATTTCATAAGTCATTCTTGCTTCTTTCCAAGGCAAGTGGGGATTGATGGCATCAGTTTTTATGTTTCTTACCAATTAAGTCTCTCTTACCATAGTCATCATTCAGAGGCTGGCAGAACTGAGACCAGAAGCTCAAGGGGTTATTGACTGATAATGATTGCTAAGTCAATACCCCTGTCAATTGGTATGAGGAGAACATCAGGTATTTTTTTCTCCTACCATAGAGTAGGAAGGGATTTGTATGTCCTGTCATGGGCCTTGACTCTCTGAAGATCTGCTGGAGAAGTCACGTGCAATTCGCCAGGCCAAAGAGGAGAGAACCTTCCACATCTTTTACTACCTGCTCTCTGGGGCAGGAGAGCATTTGAAGAGTAAGTATGATTGTGTTGTGGTGAGGGAATCCCATAATTTCAACAACAGAGGGTTCAGAACACTTGTAGATGAAGACCTGTTCCTTCACAGTTCCCCTTCTCTGCCTTTTGGATATGGTCAGCTTTCCTCCACTTCTTTCATACACTCATGCATCCATCTATCCTCCCCCTGCACTTCTCAGTTCCTGAAAACTTGCTGCTCTGGTTCCTTCCTGCACTTGTTTCCCTGCCAGCAATGACTCTACGCCCTTCCTTATCTAAATCGCTGTCCCATGTTTAGTCTAGTCTTGCATGATGTAAACCATTCTGGTGCAGGAATGCTCCTGCTGTGATGCACTCGGTGTGTAACTGAGTGGAGCAAATCTGCAAGCCTCTGAGCACCTCTAGCAGTCTGGGATCCCAGCACACCTTGTTTTAATACCTCAGCGTGGTAATGCGGGTCTGTGTTGTGCAAGAGCTGCAAATGGATCTGCAGGAATGACACAAGGAGAGGACTTTCTCATAGCTGCTACTGTTTCAAGAATTAATATATGAACTTTTATCTGACTTGAAACAAATGAGGTATCTGAAATTAAAGGCAGATTTACTTTCAAGTTAATCCCTACTATTTACAGATTTAGGACCTAATGATGAGTGGCACTGCTTTGGTGGAGTAGGCCAGAGGAAGGAATAGCAAGAAATAACACAGAAAAACTCTGTGTTTATCTAAAATATATTAAATATTCAGCCTGAAGTAAAACTGGACATAATCCTAGATTCATCCAGGAGCTGGTAGTGTATGCAAATCAGAAATTTGATATTGGTGGTAGCTTGTTGTCTGTTTAAAAAAAAAATCCATAGCAACTTCTTTCTCAATTCTTTCCTAAGATGATCTGCTGCTGGAGCCTTACAACAAATACCGCTTCCTTTCCAATGGGCATGTTACCATCCCGGGCCAGCAGGACAAGGACATGTTTCAGGAGACCATGGAGGCAATGAAGATTATGGGCATCCCAGATGAAGAGCAGATAGGTATGAATATGCAAGGAATGAAAAAGGGAACAGGCTGTGTCTCGAAATTTTTTTGTTCTGGTGTTCTTTTTTTGTTTTGGTTTGATTTGTTAGCTTTTTGTTTAGGGATTTTGTTGGTTTTGTTTTGCTTGTGTCTGTTCCTGCTCCCCCTGCCCCGAGTGAACAGTGTGCAAGTAACAAATTTCAGTGGCTTTGGAGTGACCCACCTCAGGATCTACCAGCACAGTTTCAGGTTATACAGTTAACTCTAGAACAAGCAGCTAATAAAAACATGCTTCTGCTTGCTGTTTTTGTTCCCAATCTGAGGCTTGTATACTCAGTTTACGAAAAACATATTAAAGATACAAGAATCCCCTCATTCTCTTATGCAATGCATGGCTTGTGTGCTCCCCCTATCCCTTAGCAGTGGCTCTAAAGTATCTGATCCAGTGACTTCTGGATTAGTCCTTTGAGAATGGGCTGGTCACAGTGCCTTTCTTTCCAGCTTAACACTGAACTGCTGATCAGAAACTAATATTGTCTGATTCTGGGAGCACAGTAGCATGACAGTGAGAACAGAAATGCACACAGCCAGCACAAAGCACAGTGATACACATTCACCAGAGCTCTGTGCTCGCTCATTCATGATCTGCCCCACTGGTGGGAAATCAGTGTTCTGCAAAGTGTCACCTTCAAAATGTGTATGGTCTTCTAAAGCTAGGACTGTTACTGTCTACATTGAAGTAAGTAAGCATCTGTTGTGGTTTGACATCACTTCCTCTGCTGGAGGCTGCAGCTCTTGTGGCTGTAGGGAACATTTATTTACCTTTGCCTTCTGCTGTTTACAGTCCAGCTGTTAAAATCTGTGCTGTTATTGACAGTAATATATTTCTTGATGTCCTGAATCATCTGAGACTGAAACTTCTGTATGGAGGTGAAGAGAAATTTGTCAAAACCAAAAAAAAGAAATGGTAGCCTAATTCATTGTCAGGGTGTCCTGCTATGCTCAGTGTTTCGAGTTGTTTTTAATGTATGCTCTAGGGTATGTCTTTGCTGTCATGTAGATGAGTTACTGGTTTCAGGCACTACAGCAAAAATAGCTTTAATGTTTTACACTTGCTGAGGAGCCAGTGCCCTTTTGCCAAGATCCAGCCTAACCCTCCCCTGACAAAGCTTCATGCCATTCCCTTGGATCCTGTCATTGGTTACCAGATAGACAGGTGCCTTGCCCTCCACTTCCCCTTCTGAGGAAGCTGTAGGATGCTGTGAAGTCCCCTCCTCAGTCTCCTCTTCTCCTGGCTGAACAACCAAGTGACCTCAGTCACTCCTCCTGTGACTTTCTCTTGGCTCATTGCTGTCTTCATAGCCATCCTTTGGACAGTCCCTAATAGCTTTATATCTTTCCGATATTGTGGTACCCAAAACTGCACTCAGGACCTGAGGTGAGTCTACACCAGTGCAGAGCAGAGTGGGACAATCACAAACATATATTTCTTTTCTGTTGCTCCTAATGTAGCATATAATGGAGCCTTTGTTCACTCTCATCCTCAAAAGGATGTTTTCTTAAAACAAATATTTTTGTGATAGTGTTGTGGTTTAACTGCAGTTGGCAACTAAGCCCTACATGGCTGCTCACTCACTCCTGCCCAGTAGTATGGAAGAGATAATTGAGATCGTAAAAGTGAGTAAACTCATGGATCAAGATAAAGACAGTTTAACAGGTATAGCAAAAACTGCACATGCAAGTGAAGCAAAGCAAGATGAGGAATTCATTCACCACTTCCCATGGGCAGGCAGGTGTTCAACCACACCCAGGAAGGCAGGGCTCCATCACACGGTGACTTGAGAAGACAAACATTATCACTCCTAACATCCTCCCCTTCCTTCTTTTCTGAGCTTTATATGCGGAGCATGATGCTACGTGGTATGGAATATCCTTTGGGTAGGTTGGGGTCAGCTGTCCTGGCTGTGTCCTTTCCCATTTTCTTGTGCACCCCCAGCCTCCTCCTGTGTTATGAACACTTGTTTTCAGCACAGATCCAGAGCACAGCCTCATAACAGCTACTGTGAAGTAAATTAATTCTACCCCAGCCAAAATCAGTATAAACAAGTAGAAATTGGGGGGACCAAAAATACCTTTATTAGAAGATCCCCTTCAAGTGACTGGCAGTTTACTTTGCTCAAGGCAACTGGAAGCTATTATGCAATGAGCTTTGATATGTGGTGAAAATTGAATTGACACCATCTTCCCTGTCTTGGCATCTGATAGTTTGGCTTTTTTGACATGCATCACTTGAAGAGTATGAATGTGTCATTAGCAATGGGGTGGGGTGCTTCAGCATATAATTAGTAATAGTTACGGTACAGGCACTTTCGCCCACATCCTGCTGCCTTCTGTACTTTATAATGCATGTCTGTAAGGACTGCAGATCTTGGTCAGGGAGCTGAAAGTGTTACAGGGTTAAGGAAACAAAATCTTTAATTGAGGTGCACTCTTAAATGTCTCTTTCCTTTGTTCAGCAGTAACTGTTGAGGAAAATTGAGTATGAATTCATTGCATGAGTTTTTATCCTGAAGCAGAGAAAAAAGTGTTTTATTAAAAAATACAGTTGTTGTAGGTAGCACTTTACCCTCAGTCCTGTCTCTCACTATTTTATAGAGATGTTGAGAATAGGTGAATTTCTAGGCTGTGTAGTCTTGCATAGGAATGACAAGGCAAGTTCTTTGTCCTGAATGGGAGTAATTTAGATGAGTAGCTGTGGTGTTTTTTCCTAAATTTCGGAAGGATTTTTGGGATGCCGAGATGGGCCTCTTTACCATGTTAGGAAAGGTAACTGGGCGATATGGATAACTGGGTCACATTTTGGTGATGTCTGACACTAAGCTATTATTATTATTATTACTATTTTAAAAGGTCTGCTGAAGGTTATCTCAGGTGTTCTTCAACTTGGCAACATAGTCTTCAAGAAGGAGCGTAACACAGACCAAGCCTCTATGCCAGACAATACAGGTAACCAATCCCCTGCCCCACACCATAGAAAAGTGCAGCAAAAAAGCCTCCAGGAAGTTCTTGCAAGGGGGAGAATGTATTGCAGTATGTATGGAATGCTGGAGCCCTGTTTTTCCACAGGGTGAATTATTTGTCAGAGGAGCTGGCGTGCCCCATACAAATATACAAAGTGTTCTGCCAGGCGTGTGTTTGCAGCCACCCATGGGCAGGAATGTGACAGTGTTCCTGTGGCAGGGCTAGGCAGGAAGTACACACCATGAACAGATGAAAAGGATTACTCTACCGAATATGTGGAGTGTGTGTTTTAAACGAGCTACAGTATTTGCTCCCTCAAACCTATATTATCAGATTTTAAGGAATGTTCTTTGCTGCCTTTGTAGGTAGTCTGGTAACTGTAAGAGTAAGGTGGTGGATAGTTTTATGGTGGGTATAAAAGCATGTGTGCATATTTTAATTGCACTGCCCATTGTTGAATGTGTAAATAGTGCCATGCTTCATGTGATAGAAGACTATTTGTTGGAAGACTTAACTTTTAGACCTTCATCGTTGATGTACTGCAGAAGTGCAAATGTGGCTAATTTATCACTAAAGGACTTTTTTTTTTTTGGCTGTTATTATTTAAAATATGCTCTAAATGCCATTTTAAGGAGGAGAATAAACTCTTTGGGTTTTGGATCTTGAATCTGAAATACGGAGCTGTCTCCAAGACTAATCAGTAGATGAAGACAGAACAATTAGCTTGATTAAGAATCCATTATCTGATGTATTTTTAGATTGATTACAGACAATGACCTTTCTAAAGCTTCTGTGTAACAATTTAGTTGTATGAGGCTGTTACTTCAAATATATTCTAGTGGCTTCTGGAGAAACTCAGTAAACTGTTGTATGGGTTGCAAGAGGGTTTTTTTAGAGTGGTTTTTTGGTTAGGAAGGTATTTTGTCTCAGTAACCTGTTCTTCATTTAATGTTTTTTGTAAGCTGTTTCCTGACTTTTCTAAAGACAGTTGTCAGAATGTTTTTCTTTTTCTCTTTCTTTCTGTGAGAAAAACAGAGTAATATGAATCTTTTTGTTTCCTCTTACCATCTTTAGCTGCTCAGAAGGTGTCTCACCTTTTGGGTATCAACGTGACAGATTTCACTAGAGGTATCCTGACTCCTCGCATCAAAGTTGGACGAGATTATGTCCAGAAAGCTCAGACCAAAGAACAGGTAGGCATTCTCAAAAAATGAATGAGACCACTTTGGTCTCTAATTTTACTGCTGCACTGCTAATGAATGTATCAAAGGTTTCTGTAGTGTTTACTAACCATCTTTATGGTTGCAATGTATGGAAAGCACACTTGAATGTTGTACCTTAATATATTGCTTCTAACATAATATATTGCTTGTTCATGTAATTTGTATAAAGATAGAATTCACCCTGTCCCTTAGCAAATTTTCTCTAAAAAAAAGAAGAAAGAAAACACAAATCCCCTAATTTTGGTGACCGGCTGTCCCTGGGGAGTTATTTTCAATGTGGTATGCAAGGGTGACATTTTCAAGTTGGTGCAATTCAGAAAGCACTATTTTTGAGTGGGTCAGCTACTAAGATAGAAGAATTTGCTGCTCACCCTTGAAATTTATTGGAAATTTTGTAACAGTCTTGACTGGTTGTGCTGTAAATGAAACCTGACCTAGGAGCTCATGGCCTGCTTGAATGGAGCAAACCCCTGTGCTTACTCATTGCCTGGCTTCTTTATGACCACAGCATTATCCTCTAAATACAGAAACATGGCTCTGTAACATGGAAGGGATTGGTAAGAGATTGAAGTCTGGAAAAAGTCAGAGGTTGCCTTTCCATGCTGCTTGTTCCTTTTGATGTGTGATTTCTTACTACATGTAGTATTTGTGTCAAGCAAAGGTAGGGTAGTGGCAGGGAGGGATTTGGCTTCATAAATCCAAAGTTACAAAAGAATTTAAGTTCGTTTCCTTGGGCCTATGAAATACTCCATGTTACTACAGTCTTTGGGAGTGACTGGTCATAGTTTTTCTTTCTTTAATACCAGCTCTTGTTTCCTCCACAGGTAGGATCCTGAAATTTGGTTTTGACACACTAATTTAGAGACAAATTTTTTGCTCTTATATATTGAATATCACTATGCCATCTACTTTTCATTTGAAATAAACTGAAATAAGCCTTGTTCAGTGAATTTCCTGGTGGAGAGAAAATGTCAGACTACAGTTGTGCTGCTAGATCCTGAAGCAGTGTAATCTGTGCCTTTCTTTGGTTTATAATGCAGCTTTTGATGTTGATGTGTTTGCTGTTTAGGCTGATTTTGCCATTGAAGCACTGGCCAAAGCCACTTATGAGCGGATGTTCCGGTGGCTGGTTATGCGCATCAACAAGGCTTTGGACAAGACCAAGAGACAGGGTGCTTCCTTCATTGGAATCCTTGACATTGCTGGCTTTGAGATTTTTGAGGTAAGGAGATGTCAGGTCCTTGCACTCAGCACAGTTTAATATGGAGCAAAGACCGCAGAAGGAAATAGTTTTACAACTGGAAAATAACACACTCTTGATAAGGATGTGAAGCCCACAAAAAGGGGAATCAACATCAAGTCTCATTCAAGATAAGTGTAGGAGAGGAAGAAATGAAGGAAAGTTGAGCGAGAGATGGGAGAGAGGGAAAATGTGAGCTCTTTCTCTAGATGACGGTGAACTGTTAGGCCAAACTGTTATGGGATTCTATTAAATAATTTTAGGATGTGGTTTGCATTATAATCTGAAGCAGACACAGACTGCCATCAAAAAAGAAGTATCCTACCATTACCCCAGCAAGGCAGCTCCTGTCAACCTGTGTTATGTTACACTGGGTCTAACTCATGAACAGCTGCAAAATTAATTGGACCATTTATTAATGAAATAGAAAACTGAGACACAGAAAAGTTGGCGTTGGTTTTGTTTGTTTGTTTGTTGTTGGATTTTGGGGGCTATTTTTTTTCCTTCTCCTGCTTATTGGTATACCTTTGGCTTCACAGTTGCTGGATCTCATGTAAAGAAGAGGAGAAGAAATAACATAGTTAGGAATTATTAAATAGGGAGGAATTAGAACAGGACCACTTTCTTTAGAAGCTGCATTATGATTTGTGTGGTCAAACGTAAAAATACACTGTGGGTTATTAACCTTGTCCTTACCGTTCCAAAAGAAATCTGGAAATTTTATAGAAATTTCTCTCACTTTCCTTGCTCTCATTTTATATGAGGATTAAAAAGGGACTTTCCAGTCCACACACTTTTAGGAATTTGTCTTCAGGCTTCTGTTGCTGTTTCTTCCTATGAAGAGGACTTGCTGGCTCTGCATTTGTGAGAAAACCAGAGTCCTTTCTTGTCCTGGGTTAAATAGTTGCAGTAACTCTTCTGCTGTTTACAACTAAACATTCTTTTGCAAAGTCTGAGAACCAGTGTGTATGAACTTCCCTAGGGATTGCAGCAGTGTGCAGTGGCACGTGACAGAACAGGCAGTTCATATCCAAAGGAATTATTGACAGTGGACTGTCTGCCCCACTCTAGCTTAGATTCCTGAACCACAGATGTGATCTTTTGTGCTAATAGGATGCTACGTGTGTCTTCACAAGCAATTGCTCAAACATCTTTCTGCTTTTTTCTTCATTAGCTGAACTCCTTTGAGCAGCTGTGTATTAACTACACGAATGAAAAGTTGCAGCAGCTCTTTAACCACACCATGTTCATTCTGGAGCAAGAGGAGTACCAGAGGGAGGGCATAGAGTGGAATTTCATTGACTTTGGCCTGGACCTGCAGCCCTGCATTGACCTCATAGAGAAGCCGGTAAGTTTGTTGTTTTACTGTCCAGCAGGAAATGGCTGCACTCATTTTGTCATTGAGGACATCATCTCTGGCCCTCTAGCTTTTGTTATCCTCTGCTGGCACTGTAATATGATTAGAAGCAGGAGTAAACAGTTTCTTCTTTGTATGAAAGTGTGTCACCAAAAAGGCTGTTAGTGTCAGTTCTGTAGGAAACACTGCATGAAAATGGATCTAATTGGTCTCTTTCCCTCTCACTGTATTGTCCTCACTTGTGTAGGTCTGCATGGTGCTAGATGTATGTGCAGCTTGCCATAAGTAGTGTGAACTTCCTTACTTAACTACAGGTGTGATGAGAAGCTGTGAACTCTGTTGCTTTCATTTTGCTCTAATGAAACTTAAGAATTTACAGATTTCATAGTAGATGTTCCAATAGTAAGGACTAGTTTGTGAAACTTTCTGCTATGGCCTTTTGCATTTAGACACCTGAATATATTTAGAGAACCGTATAATAATATTTCTTCTAATAAAAAATATCTTTTCCAAAAAAAAACAACCTAGACAAATGTCACAGAAGAGACTTTTTCATAAAAATGGTCAGAATTCAGATGAGGATATTGAAGAACTATTAACAATTTATATTACAATGGAAATAGTTTAACTGATATCACACAAGAGGTGAATGTGATGTGGATCAGGCTTAGTTCTTTTTTTCCTCCTCTAGCCATCTAAAGGTGTTAATTATCGTTGTAGTCATGTAGTTAATGATGTTTTGATCTTTCCCTTCTTTAAGGCTGGGCCTCCTGGTATACTGGCTCTGCTGGATGAAGAGTGCTGGTTCCCAAAAGCAACAGACAAAAGCTTTGTGGAAAAAGTTGTTCAAGAACAAGGCACCCACCCCAAATTTCAAAAGCCAAAACAGCTGAAAGACAAAGCTGACTTCTGTATCATACACTATGCTGGCAAGGTAAAGAATTAATAACTAAAATGTGAAGGTTGGAATGATTAATTCATAAACATTACTTCTTAGAAATGGCTACTTACCAAAATAGTTGCTTATGAGAAGCCATCAGAAGATTTCATGAAAGTGTTCCATTGCAGAGGAGCTCACAGGGTCTAAGGAGGCCTAACTTGCCTGTGATTTTATCTATATTTGTAGTTCAAGACATATCAGACTGACAGCAATTTAAATTTGTTCTGTGTGACTTGGTGAGACTGGAGGTACTGCTCAGAGGAATCCTGCATCAAGACTTCATCACCAAAAATGCTGATGCAGCTGTTTTTTGTGTGACACTCTGGGTGGTACAAACTGGCATTGCAAATCCATTCCCTTTAGTGACAGAACAGAACATGCAGCTTTTTGTAAGGGCTGGAAATTCGTAGGCGTGCTTACTTAGATGGTAAATCCAGGAATGGTTAGGTAATCTGTTGTTGTGCAAACCTTGGTGATACTTTCCTAGACTGTGCCAGATGATGTTGGATACTGGGCTGCAGAAAATTGCTCATCCCAATCTTCTTGATGTGTTTATCTTCTCCAGGTGGATTACAAGGCAGATGAATGGCTGATGAAGAACATGGATCCACTGAACGATAACATCGCCACTCTTCTGCACCAGTCGTCGGATAAGTTTGTGTCTGAGCTGTGGAAAGATGGTATGTAATTAAACTGTATTTCATTTGTTTGCTCTTTTTTTGTGTGAAAAACTTGGGCATCAAAAGCCTGTGATGAGCTGTTTTGCTTTTTTCCCCTGAAGACTAAGCCACCAAGATGAGCATTATCTGGAACATCCTTTGCTTAGATCATGGTATTTTATTAAAAGTTGACTGTAACTCAAGAGAAAGGTTCATTTGCAACAACTTCTGTTAAACTTGCTGCATATATAGCAATTCTGTCTCAAAGTGAGGAATACTGGGATAAAATATGAATGCACCATTATGAGCCAGCAGCTTGTATAGCTGCAACACTCAAGATCTGAAGTGGAACCTGTTTTCAATCCTGCAACTAAGTGTGCCCTTTCTGCAGTGTTGTTCAGTATTTTACTCTATCTTCTCTGGGTTTTATCTGGTTTTGAGTCTTACTGTTACTGTCACTTTCTGTGGTAGGTTTTCTTTGACGTCTCTGTCTGTTGCAGAGATGCAGAAGGTTCAGAGAGCCTATTTCTATCAACACTTTCCTATTCTTCATCTAGAACCAGGTGACTGAGAAACCCAGCTGTCGTGTCATGTGTGTGATGCATCCTAGAGCCATGCAAGAAATGCTTCCGTTAACTTCTCTTTGTCCCTTTGTCATACCTGCCTGTCTTTCTTGTTCATTTCCTCTGCTTTGTGCTAGTAGCTCCTCATGGACTTTGAAACAAAAGTAAAACTCACCTTGAGAGTGGATACAAAAATACAGACACATTCAGGTGCCTAAAGTTGCTCTTGCACAACTTGAGTAGGAACAAATCCCTGTTAACTGTTTGAATGTAGAGCTAGCTCAGCTGTATTTCTTGCAAGATATGGAAGGAAGATCTCTGAGGCTGCATAGAAACTGAATTCCAGTTTGGCATTCGTTTTAGTACTGGGATTTCACTTCAGCAGCTGATAATTTAAAAGAGGGTTTGGCAAAGGGACTCGTCCTGGATGAAAAATGGCCATCAGCAAGTTGTGCCTAACGAGGCCTTTGCTGTGTGAGACTACTTTTGGGCTTGAAATGTCAACTGACCACAGCTTATCACTTTCATTTATTGTTCTTAGATGGATCTTCTTTTGAAGTGACTCTTCTTTTCTCCATCCTGAAGTACATTGCAGGGCTCAAGATTAAGAGTATTGGCACAGCCACAGTCTGGGATGCACTTCTGTGGACTTCCCTGTGATGTCATCTAGTAACAGCCTTCTTTTCTTTCTGATAAGGCAACCTTGACCCTATTCCAACAGCTGCTCTAGAAGTGAACAGTTTTTAGCTAATATTAGCTGTAAATGAGAATACTCTTTCTAGCTTATTCTTTTGTAGGGTGTCTCTTAGCAGCTGTATTTTTTTTTAATCAGAAGACAGTTGAGCACGAGCTGGTGTATTTTCTGAAGTGAAGATTAGGAGCCTGAGTGTAGACATCAGCCAACCACTAAAGGTGGTGAAGAGTAGCTTGAAGCCCTTAATAAAAGTGTATTGGAAGTGTGGAAATTTCTGGTGATACAGTTGGTTTTTGCTGGATGGGTGAATTTCTATCTCTATGTAGAAAAGCAGTGTGAAAAAGTAAAACTTCAGTTTCTTCTTGCCCCTGCTACTATCTAGCTGACTAGCTAGATCTAGCTGACTTCTATTGAAAAAAAAAATCTGTGGTGTCCATTCATCAAGGTGATGGTTTCATCAATGCTTGGATGTCACTGTGGCATAGTGGAGAAACTTTGGGCAGGGAGTTCTGACTTTCTCCTAGTGCTGTTGTTCATGTCTGTGTCATGGAATACTTGTACTCCAAAAACACCTCAAGCAGTGGTATCCTGAGGTTTGGGTTTTGTCATGCCTTTTACTGTGCTTGTTCAGTTTACAAGTAGATATGACTTTTCTGATCATTGGTTATGACAGTCCTGCCTGTAATGCAAGAGTGAAGCTGGGCTTTTTCTCTATCTGTGGCCCCTCCTGGATCAGAGTTAACTAACAGTTGACTCTGCTGGGCTAGCAGCTAGAGCTCTTGTTGTTTTTCATTCTAAGCTAAGCAAGTAGAAGCATCTGAAACTCACTTCTAGATTGCTCTTCCAGTGCTGCCATCCAGGGCATCAGTAGAATGTGTTTGGGATTAAGTTTGACTCCATCACTCAAACTTCCTGTAGTGAGCTGATGCTTTCTTTTCCTTCCTGCTCCTATCCCTGCACAAATTTTGTACAGGAGTGGACATCTGTGTAGAGATGAAGCAAAAAGGATCCTGCAGCTCCTCTCATTTATCCTGTTCTACCCAGATGTTCTTTGTATGTCCCAATGCTTCCTTTGTTTGTGAGAGGATTTTAATGCTCTTTCCTGTGCTCTCTCTAGTGGACCGTATTGTTGGGCTGGATCAGGTAGCTGGTATGTCAGATACAGCACTGCCAGGGGCCTTTAAAACCAGGAAGGGAATGTTCCGGACAGTGGGACAGCTCTACAAAGAACAACTGGCTAAGCTGATGGCTACCTTGAGGAACACCAACCCCAACTTCGTCCGTTGCATTATCCCCAACCATGAGAAAAAGGTAAGACATCTATAACAGCACAGCCCATGCATTCTTACATGGGCTTCCTGGGCATGTGGCTGGGTTGATGGCTTTTGTCAAGTTTTGCAAGAGATCTGGAAGAGGCCCTGTTTTCTCAGGGTATTTTTTAAGGTCATCCTAAATAACTGTATGCTTACTAAAATTGTGGGGACTGATCTTTGCAATTCTTAAGGTGGCATAAAAGCTTTCCATTCCTTCTAACTGGAAAAGAGAGAACTGGCTCCTTTACAAGAAAGGGAGGGCAAGAGGCAGGGGGTAAGGCCTTTTTGTAAGAACTTTGTGGTATTCATAAAATATACATTTTCCTCACTAGGCTGGAAAACTGGACCCCCACTTGGTCCTTGACCAGCTTCGCTGTAATGGAGTACTGGAGGGAATCCGTATTTGTCGTCAGGGTTTCCCCAACAGAGTTGTATTCCAGGAATTCAGACAAAGGTGAGCCCTAGAAAAGAATCTGAAGCAGTCTTTGGCCTGACAAAGTTAAGACATAAGTACAAAATTGGAAGTCTTTTATTGCAACTAGATTGAAAAATTGGCAAAGACAACACATCTGTACCTTGGTATGCCCTGGCTGAAAGACTCTCAAAAGCATTTTTTGATTTCTCCAGTAAGGATGTAGTTAAGGTGAGGCATAGAGGACCATGTCCAAGGCTGCTGCTTCATTCTGCTGTCTAGAGGTGCAGTGTTTTTTGAAAAACTGTTGACCTCACAATGGCATAAGAATGCAGACTGATTTCTTTTGTTTTGTTGTTTTCAAATACACTTGTGTGACTAGTCTGATGCTTTCTCATTTTCAGATATGAAATCTTGACTCCAAACGCAATTCCCAAAGGATTTATGGATGGAAAGCAGGCTTGCGTGCTGATGGTAAAACATCCCAGAAACTCTACTTGAATAGAATAAACTAGATGGCTGTGGTTTAAAAGTTGGAGTTGTGCAGGCTAAAAATAACTTGTACTCACAGACCGAAATTCCAAAGTCAAATGTTTTGTCTGAGAGAAGGGTGCAAAAAGCTTCCTCTTGGCTTCATGGATGGAGGCTCTTGTCTGGCATGAGATTCAATAATCCTAGGCAAGAGGTCCTTTCTCTTTCCGCAGATGCATACTTTGAGATGCCAGCAGTATTCATAGAATCAAAATGCTCAGAAGCGTTAATGCTATCTTTAGCACAGGCTTAAAGTATGAGCTTCAGTAAACTTTTTGTAATGGCCTGCTGCTGACAAATGCTTTCAGCAAAGGCTCCAATTAGTTTCTGTGGAATTGCCTGCTTCAAAGGAAAGCTTTGGCTCTAGCTTGATGATTAGGCTTGAATTGAGCTTGGTCATACAGGATTCCCACTTTTCTGTCTTACAGGAGTATAGCTGATTCTTTCTAGCTTAGCTAATATAAGCATTGGCAGCAACTCCTTGAAAGGAAGGTTGGGCTGGGGTGTCTTTTTTGGACAAAGATAGGATTGAGAAAAAGTAAATGGGAAGGATCAACAGATGTGTTTCTTCTAGAAAAGGAAGAGGACTCTCAGGACTAGACATGCATTCCTCACAGCATCCTTGTATTCTGAATACTTTATGTGATACCTCTATTAAATTATGCTTTCAGTCATATTTTCTGTCTCTGATTACCTCCATTTGATGCCATGCTTGGCTGAGCTTCAGCTCCTCTAATTGGGATAGGCCAGGAATTTATTGGGAGTTGGCAACTTTGGTTTCCCTGAGTGGCACATTGTAGAGAAGGGCTGTCTTAGAGCCACGAGCCACAAATATGTTTTGTGATGTTTCACATGAAACAGTCTTTGCAGGACATGAATTCTTCTCTCTCTCTTTTTAGATCAAAGCATTGGAGCTGGATTCCAACCTTTACAGAATTGGACAGAGTAAAGTGTTTTTCAGAGCTGGAGTCCTTGCTCATCTTGAAGAAGAGAGAGACCTGAAGATCACAGATGTCATTATTGGATTCCAAGCATGTTGCAGAGGCTACCTGGCCAGAAAGTAAGTACAGTGATTTTTGAAGTCATAATCATGTATTTCATCATAAACATGTATTTCTCCCATTCAAGCATAAATTTATCTTCAAAAAAATGAAATAATTGTCTAGAAATTATTTTTTGTGTCAGAAAGGCCATGATTTATTTATTGTATATAACAGTTGATGGTCTTTTAGGTTTTTCTCATCTCTGTAATGCCAGACTTCTGGCACCTGCACGAATCTGTGTGCTGTATCCCAGAAACTATCTGAGCAGTAAAGCCTGTTTTTCTCTGTAAGAATGCTATGCAGCAGATCAAGTTTTTCACAGAAGTGCTGTGAAGGTGCAAATGGACAAGTCTTAGTATGGTACTGATGCAGGAGGTGTGGGGTTTCTCTTAAGTTATCAGGTAAGGCTGCAATTGGTCCAGTTCTAAGATCAAAAGTAGTACCTGTCAGTTTGGTGGAAAAACACACCTCTGCTTCAGATCTCCCTTCTTGGAAGTGAAGATAGTAAAGCTTTTCAGAGTAGAAGACATGACAGAAATTTTGTTAAAATAGGAAATTGGATTAAGGAAAAAAGAGCCACTCTTATGTGAGCAGAAAAAACAGATGAAAATCAAGAGAAAGTTCACTGGAAACTGCTGGTTTTTTGGGAGGGAACCTTCTAAAGAAAAAACACAGAAGTATCTAAGAAAAGGCTTGATGGTGTGAATTGTGTGCTGCTCTGGGTTCCTTTGTCTTATCTCCACTTGCTTTGCAGAGCCTTTGCCAAGCGCCAGCAGCAACTGACAGCTATGAAAGTGCTTCAGAGAAACTGTGCTGCCTATCTGAAACTGCGGAACTGGCAGTGGTGGAGGCTGTTCACCAAGGTAAGAGCTTTCCCTTTGCAATCCCCCTGCCATGAGCTAAGACATCTTCAACTAGATCACTTTGCTCAGAGCCCCATCCAACCGGACCTTGAATGTTTTCAGGGATAGGGCATCTGTCCACCACCTCTCTGGGAAACCTGTTCTAGTGTTTCACCACCTTTATTGTAAAAAACTTTCTTCCTTATATCAAGTCTGAATCTACTCTTTGTTAGCTTAAAACCATTACCTTTTTGTCACAACAAGCCTTCCTAACAAGTTTGGCCCCCTCTGTTTTGTGAACCCCCTTTTAGGTACTGACAGGTGCTCTGAGGTCTCCCTGAAGCCTTCTCTTCTCCAGGCTGAACAGCCCCAACTCTCTCAGCCTGTTTTCATAGCAGAGGTGCTCCAGCCCTCTGATCATTTTTGTGACCCTCTGGACCCACTCAAACAAGTCCATATCTTTCCTGGGCTGAGGACCCCAGACCTGGATGCAGCGCTCCAGTTGGGGGCTCACCAGAGAAGAGGGGCAGAATCCTCCTCTGGATTCAGCCCAGACAGTTCTTTGATCACCAAACACTCCACCCATCAAGTCCGTATCTCTTCATTTTAGAGAGAAAGATCTTGGGGTACCATGCCAAAAACCTTACAGAAGTCCCCGTATATGACATTGACTTACTTATGACTTTCCCCATTGTATGGCAACTTTATTTTCTCACTATTACTACTTAACCCTTGAGGGTCTAGAATTTACTGGACCCTTTCCTGATGCATCCCATCCTGGAGGAGAATAAATGGACTGGCAGAAAGTGTGCTATTGGCAGAGTAGGTGATCTACTTCTGTATAATTCCCCCAGTGTTCCCCCCCAGCAAAACAGTTGATTGGTCCTTCAAATAAGAAACTTACCTAAAATGTTATTTTAGTCAATGCTTCTCTCAAGTACAAGAGCATTTAGTCATGTTTTTGTTATTCCTTATACACACCTCATTCCCTTGGTTTCCCTTTCAGGTGAAGCCCCTTCTGCAGGTGAGCAGACAGGAGGAGGAGATGATGGCCAAGGAAGAAGAACTAATAAAGGTCAAGGAGAAGCAACTGGCTGCAGAAAATAGACTGAGTGAGATGGAGACTTTCCAGGCCCAGGTGAGTTTTGCAAATGTGATGTGTAAAAATTTTTCTCTCTCTGCCTGTCCAACTGCTTGAGAGCACCTCCTTTGCTTTCTTGGTCTGACAGACAAACTGCAGGATTCCAAATTGCTGGAACATGATTTGGCTGCCTTTTGTTCACTTTCCTTTGCCCTTCTTGCAGCTCATTTCCTGCAACAGGTCTTTTTGTACAGTTACTACCTATTGCCCTTCTGTAGCCATTATAGGAAAAAAAGTCTCCTTTGGCTGAGTGTTGCAGCAAGCTGGTTGAACTCAGTCTTGTCTTTAATGGAATCCTTTTTGTTGGGAACACAGAAGGTGGGAGCAGGGTTGGTTTTTTTCCCATAGAGCTAATAATTATTTGTTACTTTTGTAAGTGGAAATAGACAATTCAAATGGGTATGGTCTTGAGAAATTTGTGAACAATTTGTGGTTGCAGCTCCTGATTTGTGAAGGAGAAGACACACTTAAAACCATGTTTTGATAGCTTTTGGTTAACAGCAGGGGACTGCTGCAAGGTTTAAAACTAACTGTGGAACAGAGGAGCACAGAACTTCACTTAACATACATTGCTAAGTGCTTTGGTAAATTGAGCTTGTCTTATTTCTGGCTTTGCATCCAATGTAGCTAATGGCAGAGAAGATGCAGCTGCAGGAACAGTTGCAAGCAGAAACCGAACTGTGTGCTGAAGCTGAGGAGATAAGAGCTCGCCTGACAGCCAAGAAACAAGAGCTGGAGGAAATATGTCATGATCTGGAAGCAAGGGTGGAGGAAGAGGAAGAACGGTGTCAACATCTGCAGGCTGAAAAGAAGAAAATGCAGCAGAACATCCAGGTAATGCCTTAGGAATGCTGTCTCTGTCAGTTAAGAGGATAGCGAGGGTTAGAGTGGTTCTTCTGCCTCAGCTTGGAGGGAAATGAAAGGGAGAAGGGGAGGGAAAGAGGCATGGGAAAATCCATCCGTGGAAACAGCAATAGAACGCAGCAGTTTTGGTGCTGAGCCTGAGGCATTCAGTCAGTCCTCTGGAATGAGCTATTCCATTCTTGAAGGTGATGGCCACTTCTCAAACAATTAGACAAATCTTTGCTTTGTTTTAGGAATGGTCATATTCTTTGCAAAATAGCATTGCTTATTCTGCTAGAAAATTTGTTGATTGGCACGCAGTATGTTGCATTAAGTCATGGCAGAGATGTCAGTCTAGGACCTACTGATATTACCTTGAAGGAAGGGTGAAGAAACCTTCCATTCTAGTATTGCTACTATGCTAGTTCCATGGATTGGTGAGCAGCACTGACAAACACCTTGCTTTTCTTTGGGTGTTGTGAAGGAACTAGAGGAGCAGCTTGAGGAAGAGGAAAGTGCAAGGCAGAAGCTGCAGCTAGAAAAAGTGACCACAGAGGCCAAATTGAAGAAATTAGAAGAAGATGTGCTAGTTCTGGAAGATCAGAATCTCAAATTGGCTAAGGTAAGACTCCCACATCATCTTCCACAAGCTAAAGATGCACTGGTGTTTCTCTTGGAGAAAACCACTACAGGCTGACCTTTTCCCTGTTACAGGGAAACTTACTAATTAACTCAGTCTTGTCTTGGAGAATTCTGACCTGAATTTTTGAAAGTAACTGCCTGCCTGTGTTCTCAACAGTCAGTATTGTATGATATGTAAATAACTTTCACTTAAATAATGATCCATGAGCAAACATTTTCTGATGCATTGTTATGCCAATCAGTATCAAGTTATTTTATGAACAGGCTTCCCTTTCAGTTTTGAAAGGGCTATCATATCTTTCATTTAAATTCAACTTTAAATTTATTTGAATTCTGTTTGTGATTCTGAAAGGATTTCTTTCTTTGAGATTCCTTGTAGCAGGAATAGGCACTCATGACATTGACATTTCTAAGCAGTTAGATCTGGAAAAATACCCTGTTATTCCAGCAACTCTTTTAACTCTTCTTTCTCAATTCTGCAGGAAAAGAAACTCTTGGAAGACAGAATGTCTGAATTTACAACAAACCTGACAGAGGAAGAGGAAAAATCTAAGAGTTTAGCCAAACTGAAGAATAAGCATGAGGCCATGATCACTGACCTTGAAGGTGGCTTTGGGTTTTGTGTTTTTTTTTTTTTTTCTTTAAAGATAGATCCTGTAAAGACTTACCTAATTAGTTTTAGGTGGTTTCTTGTTAAAATTTGTTGAACTTCAGTTTCATTTCTGAAAGAGTTTTAGTCCTCTCAAGTTTCTGAAGGGTTAAAAATTAGTCTATAGCGTGTGAGCTATTGATCAGTTTGATAGAGCTGTGCTCTTGTCTGGCTGAAGGTTATGTGCCTTGTCAGCTGAGCCCTTGATCTAAATAAAAATCCTCTCCAAAGCAGCCAGGCCAATGGAGAAGAGAGGCTGGTTCTCTTTCTTCTCCTGCTGTGGAAGTGTCTCCACTTTTCTACTTCCAGCAGCATCGATCTGTCAGGGTTGGTGCTGTTTCTGATAGCCTGTTTGCACAAGTTCTTCAGAGTTCTAGAAAGATATTCTTCTGGAGACTGCCTGTTTAGTTTCAGTAAAGGGAGAGCAGTCCTTGTGTTCAGCACCACTAAATGGGTGCTTATGCCTGCATGGTGTGAGGCTGGCATTGTGTTTGCATTGTTACAGTGAGAGTGGGAAAAGGAGGTTTGGCTGTAAGATGAGGGGAAGGGAAATTGCCCAGATAAATTTTGAGGGCAAAATAGAGTAGATGGAGTAGATGCCTCTATAGGTCCTGACAAAATAATGCAGTCCAGCTACAATTTGGACAGTTGTGTTATCAGGAAAGAAAGTATTGCTTAAATCTATTTTTCTGTGCTTGTACAATGTTCTGAGTGTGTAACGTAATGTGTCCCCATCTCCATTAGAACGCCTGCGACGCGAAGAAAAGCAGAGGCAGGAGTTGGAAAAGACTCGGCGGAAGCTTGAAGGGGACTCCACTGATCTGCATGACCAGATTGCTGAGCTGCAGGCTCAGATTGCAGAACTCAAAATGCAGCTGGCCAAGAAGGAAGAGGAGCTGCAGGCAGCCTTAGCTAGGTGAGAACTTGACCTTGGGGTTCAGGGACCACCTGGTTGGGAAGTGTTTCTTGTCTTGTGTCACTTGGAATTGGGTGAATAGGCATAAATGCAACCTGTGGATGTTGTATTTTAGCCTGTGGACTATTTAAGATCCATATCCTTGGCATTAGAGTTCTTTAGCTGCTGCTCACTGCCACATTCTCTGTCCAGAACTAGACTATGTATGCAATAGGCACTGCATGCGTTTGACTGGAGTAGTAGTCCTTAAGCTGTGATTAAAAAGTAGTGGCAGCACACTGGTGTCCCTCTGGTAGTTCCTGTGTTCATCTACTCGGTAAAGTGTCTGATTTCCATTGTAAAATGGTGCTTTCTCTTCTGCTTTCTTCTGTTGTCAGTCCCTCTCTGTCCCCTTCTGTAAGGTGAGTAATTGCACTGTCTCAAGTATTGGGAGATAGAGCTTAGGATTTGTAGATCATATATGGATCGAAGTCTGAATATAACACTGTAGAACTGATCAATACCAGCTTTTCTTGATTATTTTTGGTAGGACAGGTTGCCTTAATTTGTGTATGGCTTAAGTCTGCTCTGACCAGAACCTTATGTTGAACACAGAGTGGAAGAAGAGGCAGCGCAGAAGAACATGGCCCTGAAGAAGATCAGGGAACTCGAATCCCAGATCACTGAGCTGCAGGAAGACCTGGAGTCAGAGAGAGCATTCAGGAATAAAGCTGAAAAACAGAAGCGGGATCTGGGAGAAGAGCTGGAGGCATTGAAAACAGAGCTGGAAGACACATTAGATTCTACAGCTGCCCAGCAGGAGCTGAGGTAACTCCAAGATGGGGCTGTGTTATCTTTATTTGGGTTTGGTTTTGGCTGTTTTTAATAATTCTGCTGTATTCAGTCTCTTACAATAGCAAGCCTTTGCCTTTATCACTGGTTAGCAGCCTCAGTGACTACAGAAGGAGGTGGTGTGCAAGCCCTAGTCAGGACTGTATTACCTCACCTGATGTCAGAAAGTTGGTTTGCTCCCTAACCAAAGTATCAGTGGTTCCCCTGAAGCATTGGTACTTTCAGGCTGTTACTTCTTAGGCAGAAATAATGCTGCCAGCTTGCACTTACGAAGGATGCAGTGCTAAATGCATTGCTAAATGCATAAATGCTTTGAAAAGTATCTTTATAGCCTAAACGGACCTTGGAATTTTCATGCATTAGAGGTGGTGTTGGTGGATATGCACCTCTGTTTGATTCCCTCCTTGACATTTAAATGGAATTTGTGAAAAATGGATTTTGTGAATTTTGCAGGTCAAAGAGAGAGCAAGAAGTAACGGTTTTGAAGAAGACCCTTGAAGATGAGGCAAAGAGTCATGAGGCTCAAATCCAAGAGATGAGGCAGAAACATTCACAAGCTATTGAAGATCTGGCAGAGCAGTTAGAGCAAACCAAACGGGTATGTGGAACAAAAAACACAGGGCCAAAGCAGTCAACCTGAAATGACAGTGCAGAAGAGCACAAAGTGTTCATGATACTCATACATGTGTTGTTCTTCCCTTGGTAGATCGTTTTTCTCCATGAAGCATATATAAAGCCGTTCTAAATAGTGCCATTCATTCTTTTTTCTCCTGTTAGGCGTCTTAGACTGCTTATCCAAGATATTCTTCTCACTGCTAGCAGTTGTTAGCTTGTACAACCTCTAATTTGGAAATCTGATGGTGCAGAACTTTTTTTTTTCTGTATTGCTGTCTTCTCTGAGTGTTAGATTGTCTCCTGATAATCAGTGACAGGCTGTTCATCTTGTTTTCTGAGTAAGCAGTCTGCAACTTAACTGCTAAACATACAGCATTAGCTTGCTTGTTGGAAAAACATGTACTCACTGGATCCTGCCATATGTAAAGTCTGAGGGGTTTTGTTGCCTTTTCTTTTCCTCTTCAGGTGAAAGCAAATCTTGAGAAAGCAAAACAAGCTCTGGAAAGTGAGAAGGTTGAGCTATCCAATGAGGTGAAGGCTCTTCTGCAGGGCAAAGGCGATGCTGAGCACAAGCGAAAAAAAGTGGATGCTCAGCTCCAGGAGCTGCAGGTGAAATTTACAGAAGGTGAAAGAGTGAAGACTGAACTGGCTGAGAGGGTTAACAAACTGCAGGTGAGTGGCATGGCTTTTGCTTACCTTCAGCCCAGGGCTCAAGAGAAAAGGTTGTAGGGTGGTGTCTCCCCATGGCTAGTTCAAAAATTCTGCTCCTCCTGAGGATAATGTTCCTAAAAACAGCAAATCCATCATTTGCTTCCCAAGGGCTATGCAAACTCCTTAACTCATTGCCAGACCAGGATATTTGGATTGATGTTACTTATTTTGAGCAGCCCTGAGAAGGTGAAATAACCAGTTGCTGTTGGAGTTTGAGTTTTGTAAGGCTCAAGGAGTCAGAGTGTCTGTGCCCCCTGAAGACAGGCAGTGGTTTGCGCAGCACAGCTCTGTGAGCACTCAGCTGCTGGAGCACCTGGAATGGCACACACAGACTGGTGGTTGTGTAACTCTTGTGGGAGATGGTGTCTGGAAGTTTTGTCACATGGTTGATGGCATGTCAAGGATGATGTGGGCATTTATGGGTTTCTCCTCCTTTCTTCAAAGGAGCAGCAAATCCCTTAGAGTGACATGAAACATTGTCTTTGGCCTTCTCCTTTATGGAGGGTCATCATTAAAAGTCAAACACTACTAGCATATGCACAACCTTTTGAAGCATGAAAATCTAATTTTGAGACTCTAGATATAATCCTGAAGCAGATGGTATAAAATAGAAGAGAGCGAGTTTAATAAAAAAAATTACAATTGCTTACCAGGCTAAAATCTCATATAGGCCTTAACCCAAACCAACCAAAATCAGAAGGCTGTTGAGGTGATCTGAAATAAAAATCTCATTTCAGCTTCTCATATTTAATTCCCAGGACTGTGGAAATGATGTGTTCATTCCTTGAAAGATTATACACATGTCCTCCTGTTGAGAGATGCCTCTGTTTTCAGTTTTAGGTCTTATAGCTGCTTGCCTCTTCCTGCCTTTGTTTTTGCTGATGCATTCAGTAACTGATACTCTGATCTCTCCTTCAGGTTGAGTTGGACAATGTCACAGGTCTTCTGAACCAGTCTGACAGTAAATCAATCAAATTAGCAAAGGATTTCTCTGCTCTGGAATCACAGCTTCAGGATACACAGGTGAGAACTTTGGAAACCAAGGCAACTGTGTCTGTTACACATTGGTAAAGGGAGGAATCACTCTGGATGCCATTAAGCACTGATTATACAACAATTCAAAGGATTGGGTCTGGATTTTTTTTTTTTTTTTTTTTTTTTTTTTTTTTTTTTTTTTTTTTTTGCTAAGGGGTTTAAACTGCATGGCACTGAGAGCACTTCTACAGAAAAAAAAACTAGTTATCTACCTTCTGCTTCTCAGCCTGTGGAATATATGTGACTTTCCCTGTCTTGGGCTTAGAAATCCTCCTCTATCACTTTTCCACTGAGAGCACTTAAGTGCTTCAGCTGACTGCAATGCTTGTTTGAAGTTCTTGTGTGAGATCTTCATAGTCAAGTGTTTGACAGGGTGTCTGTGTGTGTGTGCATATGTGTGTGATTTCCAGTAAATTTGTCAAATTAAGCAGAAAGTTTTATTTCCCAGTGGATGTTGGGGAAGTGATAGATTCAAATAATTTTGTATTTTTTTCAGGAATTAAATCATCCTTAGTCTTACACTTGGGAAAATCATGCACTTACAGTTAGCAGAATGTGACTCTTAAGGTCAAGCATGGAGTGCTAAGGAGGTTGGAAGGGAAAGGAGAGCACATCAATAATAAGTAGCCTTGGACGGTCATTGATGTTCTGTCTACTTACTAGTCTTTAAAAAACATACTCAAAGACAGGACACAATACAAAAATTCTGCACTAGGTTTGAAGATTAGTTAATCTTTACAGATCCTTCAGCTCAAGCACTGGCAGCATAAGTCAGTCAATGTTGTTGTGCCCTAAGCTGGTAAATGACCAGTGCTGTACAGTTCTGCTGAGACCAGCATTGTTTTTAACCATGCAAGAGCACTTGGGTCTGTTGTGTGTTCCTTTGGTACTGGAATATGAGAGAGACACATATCAGAGTACAGTCATGCTGTTGTTGGGAAAGGTCTGAATACTTTCTGTGCTACTTGGGAGGACTTTAGAAAGGACTGTGGAAAAGCTTATGTGGTAAGGCCTTGAGAAAAGCTTGTGTGGCAAGGAGTTTACTTTAATGATTGGAGTGTAGGAGAGAATAGGATCCTTCTGAATATTTTGTTTCTATACTGACTCACTGAAAGGCAGTTATTTAAATTCTGTCTTCAGTTATCTTATCTGTGAAATTTAGTTGCATGCTTAAACTCAACTTCAGAAGCACTCCTGGAGAGAGTGGATGAGGATTGTGAGCCTTTAAATCCAACGAGTGGTGCTGAATTCCACTGGGGTGTTTGCTTTATAGGAGCTGCTGCAGGAGGAGACTCGCCTCAAACTGAGCCTCAGCACTAAGCTGAAGCAAATGGAGGATGAGAAGAATGCTTTCAAGGAGCAACTGGAAGAAGAGGAGGAGGCAAAGAGAAACCTGGAGAAACAGATCTCTATTCTTCAGCAACAGGTACAGAGTCTGCATCCCATAAACCAGTGACTTTAGAGAGGAAGGATAAGTACACATCTGTCTTGAGAGAAGTAAAATTTAAATGCAGAATTGACTTCTAGTAACACAGCCTTTCCTGAGCAAGGGTGATTTTGCTGATTGTGTGAGAGGAAATGAGGTGGTCTCTGATGATAATCATATGAACTGCTTGTAGATTTCTGTCCAGGAATTCCTTTGGAAATTTAGTCATAGAACATTATCTGAGCAGGGAGTGGTACCTTCAGACTCTCTTACTTGAAAGTCCTAAACTTCTGGTGCTGGTAAACTGCACAGAACATTTTCTGTGACTTCATATGCAATCCTGGTCCTTTAGGCAATAGATGCAAAGAAGAAGATGGATGATGGTCTGGGCTGCCTTGAGTTAGCAGAGGAAGCCAGGAAGAAGCTGCAGAAGGACTTGGAGGGCTTGAGCCAGCGATACGAAGAGAAGACAGCTGCATATGACAAGCTGGAAAAAACAAAGACCCGCCTGCAGCAAGAGCTGGATGACCTGGCTGTGGACTTGGACCATCAGCGGCAGATCGTCTCCAACCTAGAGAAGAAGCAGAAGAAGTTTGATCAGGTATGACTTCAATCATAAGCATTCAGTAGGTACATCTTATTGATAGGTCTGCTTTAAGAATACCTAAGCAATACTGCTTGGAGAATGCATATTTATTTCTGAACTAAGGCACAGCACGTAGAGTGGAGGAAAAAAGCTTTAATAGAAGTGAATTAATTTTGTTCTATGAATAGGAAGTTAAGCAATGTTCCTTTTCCCAAAGGGATAACATTTATATCAAAACCAAGATAGAGTTTGAAGTGTCATTTGCAAATCATCTCAGAGAAGGTTAAAAATAATAGGTTGGAGGCCTAGGAAATCAGGGATTTGTTTACTTGGGGTCAGCACAGTTGTTAGAGATGGAATGGTGTGCTTCATTCTCTGAAGCTGCATTTTCTTGATTCCTTCTATCCATGGAAGAACACTATTAAGAAGGCCCTGATGAAAAGATGCATGTTTACCTTGTTAGCAAATGATCAGTAATTTCTCAGAATACTGATGCTGGGCTCTTGTAGCTGTTGGCAGAGGAGAAGACCATCTCTGCCAAGTACGCGGAGGAACGGGACCGCGCTGAGGCAGAGGCCCGGGAGAAGGAGACCAAGGCCCTGTCCCTGGCCAGAGCCCTGGAAGAAGCCATAGAGCAGAAGGCTGAGATGGAACGAATGAATAAGCAGTTCCGTGCAGAGATGGAAGATCTCATGAGCTCCAAGGATGATGTTGGGAAAAGTGTAAGTATTCAGTTGAAGTGTCTGGGCAGGAAATGTCACACAGTCGATACTGTTACTTCTGTACTGCAAAAAGCTGATGCCAGTGGTAACGCAGAGGAACATTGTAGACAGTACTGGATACATTGTGAGTTTGTGAATGTTATGTTTGCATTATATCACTAAGTGGTAAAGGTGGGTTGGAAATGACCCAAATGAAGCATTATCAAAGCTGAAAATTGCCTGGTATACTTGTGGCGGAGATGAAGGTATGGTGTGAACCTGATATGTAAAATACAGCAATTAGCCAGGCAGTGGAAGACATTACCTCCAATATTTGAAAAAAAAAAGAGAAATGTTATGTTAATTAAGGAAAATAATAAATTCAGAGGCTAAGAAGTATTTTCTTGAATTCTGTCAGAACCAGAGATGTCCAGCTCTGGTAAGTCTTCACTAAGTCAGAACTGGGCTGACAAATGCTTTTCTCTTTCTCCCCACCACCACAGACTAACAACCGGAACTAACAGTAATTGTGGTTCAGACTGGCAGCGTGCATCTGCCCTAATACAAGGGACAAGGTGCAGTGTTCTTGTATCCAGTCTGATGTGAATGGCTGTTCTTAGCCTTTTTTTCTGTTAGGGTAGATTAAATTGTTGGCACTCTCTGCAGAAACCTCACGTGTGGTACTGTGTTGTAGGTCCATGAGCTGGAGAAAGCTAAGCGAGCCCTGGAGCAGCAGGTGGAGGAGATGAAGACACAGCTGGAAGAGCTGGAGGATGAACTGCAGGCCACAGAGGATGCCAAACTGCGGCTAGAAGTGAACCAACAGGCTATGAAGGCACAGTTTGACCGGGACCTCCAGGGCCGTGATGAACAGAATGAAGAGAAGAAGAAACAGCTGATCAGACAAGTAAGAACTGCTCTGTAAATCCTCAATGCATTCTGTGCACAAAGGCACTTTTATCCAGAGATGGTCAGGCAGATGGTCAGTGCCAATCCAAAGATTGCTGTTAATGTTAATACTCCAGGCAATATTGCAAAGCTGTGACAGACTTCCTCCCTTGTGTGATTGTTCCAATAGTCTTTGTCTATCACAGGAACCCGTGGGGCTTTATTAGTGAGGAATGTCAGCCCCATCCCCCTGCCAGGGAGAATGAAGACAAGTCAGGGGCTTGTACTTACACAGCCTTTGAAAGGGGAATTCGAGAAGTGGGTGCTGGGAAAGGAAGGAGCTGAAGTGCTGATGCCTCTGCTGCTCCACACAGGTTCGGGAGATGGAGGCAGAACTGGAGGATGAACGAAAACAGCGCTCCATGGCTGTGGCTGCCAGGAAGAAGCTCGAGATGGACCTGAAGGATTTGGAAAGCCATATAGACACTGCTAACAAGAATCGTGAAGAAGCCATCAAGCAGCTGCGCAAACTGCAGGTGAAGCATTGCAGCTGTTTCAGCTGTCAGGGCAGAGTTTTTATCCAGGGAAACAGGATGAAAGATTTCACCTTACCAGAACATTGCATCAGTGTCACAAGAGCAGCAGAATCTTGCAGCAGTTCACTGTGAAAGATTTTTTGGCAATCTCAAGCATCCTTCCAATCCCAATCTGCCTGTTTAACTCCCTGGGAGACAAAGTCCACTCTAGTGCTTGCTTCAAGGTCCCTGTTTTTGAAAAGGATTACGGAGTTGCAAAACTAGAGGACCTTAAATAACATTTAGGCCTACTCCTGCCCCAAGATGGCTCTGTTCTGCTTTTTAAATTCCTGCAAGCAGTTGTCTGACCTGTTCTCAGGAAAAACTAAATCCTCCCTAGACTGTTCATTCCATTGCTTCACTAGAAAGCTCCCTGTACCTTCCCTTCCCCTCTCCATTTATCTGACAAAACTTTTTTCTACAAAAAGCAATCCTGTTTGCTTCTATTGATATCTTCACATGTTACTTGTGAAATGCAAAAAGGATGAATCCTTTTGTTTTTACAGCAACCTTTGTGGTTGCTGAAGAGTAATTTGCTGAATCCCTATTTGTTTTCCATCCATGTTTCCCATAAGACAAACAAACCATGTCTCTTAGTATGAGTGCTCTGAAATTCATCCCTTTCTATTCTCTGTTTTCAGGCACAAATGAAGGATTACATGCGGGAACTGGAGGACACACGCACTTCCAGAGAAGAGATCTTGGCACAGGCCAAAGAAAACGAGAAGAAGCTGAAAAGCATGGAGGCAGAGATGATCCAATTGCAGGAGGTAATGGAATATGCATGAAAATCAAGAGTTGGTTTGTTTTCTTTGGCCAAGAACTATATGTAGCAATCTAAGCTGGAGTGTTTATTTCCTTTATTTTGTACTTTTTGCTCTGCTCAAATATGAGGTCCAATTCAAAATGCAGACTTTGGCCCTTTCCTGACAGCTGTGATAGGAGTGTGCAAAGCAAAGGAAGCTGTGGGGTGGACAGGGAACAGGCCATGTCATAGAATTAGCTTTGGATCATGCTGAGACCATACCAGCCATTACCAGTAACTCCTTTTTCCTATGCTGCATTAATTGGTAGCTTCCTATTGGATCAGTGTCCGTCTCGTTTTCATTCCAGGAACTTGCAGCTGCTGAGCGTGCCAAGCGCCAGGCCCAGCAAGAGAGGGATGAGCTGGCTGATGAGATTGCCAACAACAGTGGTAAAGGGTGAGTCATGTTCCCCGTTTGAGGGAGGAGGAGCTGCTGTGAGAAAACACTTCTTGGCCTGGTTTTTTTTTTTTTATGTAGACTGCAGCACACACTGTATCCCCTCTGGTCCCTAAAGACTGAGCTAATTTTGTGTACAAGTGGTGAGTTTTCCCCAAGGCATTGATGCCATCAGTGCTGCATTAATGCTCTCTTGACTCTGTGTTCTGTAGAGCACTGGCCATGGAGGAGAAGAGGCGCCTGGAGGCACGGATAGCTCAGCTGGAGGAGGAGTTAGAAGAAGAACAGGGCAACACTGAGATAATCAATGACCGGCTCAAGAAGGCAAATCTTCAGGTACCTGTTGAGGCTGCAGCAGCCCATGGGAGTTCTCTGGTGTCTGTGAATTGTCCAGCTGTGCTCTGAGTAATGCCAGCAGCTGCCTTGTGCACAGTGCAGGCCCTCAGAAGGCCATAAGTGTGAGCAAGATGAAACAGCTGAATACCACAGTACAGAAAATAGCAACCAAAATTATGTCAACTCCCTGGCGTTGACCATTTAAAATCATTGGGTAGCTGGAACAATCTCCCAAGTTTATTTTAAACCAAACCATCCCCCTCCCAGTCCATTTTTTCTGTACAAAGGGATATTGAGAAAGATGATCTGTGGCATGCTGCTCCAACTTGACCTGCTGAAGAGTGCCACAATGTGTTCAGAAAATTACTTTTCTGCCAGTTCTATGCTGTTTCAAATGGACTGAACATATGAAATTTGTTAGGCTGCTATAGAAACCACGATCTTGGTCTGCCTGTTGCATGCCTTATTTTGTCTGCCCAACTTGAGAGTCAAGCATGCTGTTTTCTTAGCACTCCAAAGCCAAGGATCTGGGCTGATGGCTTTCCAAAGGGCTTATTAATTCTAATAGACAAGAGTGTAGTTCTCTACATGGTTGACTATCAGCCAGAGCCCTGGCTTGAAAGTAGGCAAGTTCTTGCCCTTTTACCTCTGTAAGTCAGTATTTTAAAGCTGCTGCTTTGTACTGGAAATAGACACCAAAAAACCCAATAAATTAGTAAAGCACATGTATTGGATCCACTTGCTTCAGGATTTTTGTAATTCAGAGACTGATAATTAATGTTAAGTGCCAGACCATGGCCTTAGTCCTAGAGGGCACTGAATGTGATTGGCAAGTTTAGTTAGCCCTAAGAGGAGGTTGATAAACCTGTTATTCAAGGAATTACTTTGAAAATCTGGGTAAACTAAGATACTTTGAGAAGTGTCCTGCCTGCAGATAGCTCCCTCTGCATCAGAGTTATTCCAAGTATTCAGCTCACCCTCAGGGTCCTTGTTCTTTTTGATTCTGAGAAATAAATGAGCCTTTGAGCAGAAGCACTGGCTGTGCTGAGCAGTCCTTATCTCTGTCTCGGTGCAGATCGATCAGATGAACGCCGACCTGAATGCCGAGCGCAGCAACGCGCAGAAGAACGAGAATGCTCGCCAGCAGATGGAGCGCCAGAACAAGGAGCTGAAGCTCAAACTGCAGGAGATGGAGAGCGCCGTCAAGTCCAAGTACAAGGCTACCATCACAGCCTTGGAAGCAAAGATAGCACAGCTGGAAGAGCAGTTGGACATGGAGACCAAGTATGTACTAGAAGAAACTCTGTCTGCTTTACCAGCTTCCATCCCTTCTGGAATTTTAAGCTCTTCTTAATTCTGATTTGTCTGAGTGAGAGCTTCACCCTAGATATACAGGGTAGCACAGAAGTAAGATCCTGGCACACCTTCCTTGTTTTTCACAGTAAACACTTACAGCTTCTTCTGAATTCAACTACTCCTAAAACTGTAGCTGTGGTACGCTTGTTGCCCCTCTATAGCTCTTGTCCATGTGACATCAGCCTTTTGGTCATTTCTGGGGAACATTGTTTCCCATCCCCTTTTCTTCCTAAGTTAAGGAGGACTTTTGCTATCTTCCTCACTTCTAACTTGCCCAGGTTAGGTGGTCTTGCTGGGAACAGTGGGAGATAAGCTGTTGTCTGAGCCCCCCTGTGTTTGTGTTCAGGGAGCGTCAGGCTGCCAGCAAACAGGTGCGCCGTGCCGAGAAGAAGCTGAAAGACATCCTGCTACAGGTGGATGATGAGAGGCGTAATGCTGAGCAATTCAAAGATCAGGTGGGTACCTGATATGTCTGTGAGACACATCACAGACACCTGCAGTGTCTGAGTCTTCTGGGGGGGCAGGCTTTTCCTTCTACAACCAAGGCATTCACCATCCTATGGATTTCTCCTCTTCTTTGTCACTGTAATAATTACAAGATGAGACAGATGAAAATGTGATTCTTTTAAAGAAAAACTAGGACCCCTCAAGACCTAGGAAATTCCCTTCAGAAATGGAAGAGGGTGCTTTGGAAACTCTGCTTTTTACTGCTCTAACTACTGTGCTGCAACTCTGGGGAATCACTGAGTTCTTATTACTTTTTGCCCCATACACGCTCAGGCGGACAAGGCCAACATGCGCTTGAAGCAGCTGAAGCGCCAGCTGGAGGAAGCAGAAGAGGAGGCCCAGCGAGCCAATGCATCCCGTAGGAAGCTGCAGCGGGAGCTGGAGGATGCCACCGAGACAGCAGATGCCATGAACAGAGAAGTCAGCTCCCTGAAGAGCAAACTCAGGTAAGGAGGAGTGTTTTGTGCTACGCCTTGTCAGCCAGTGCAGCATGGGCTTTGTGCCCACAGCAAACAGCAGGGCCAGGTGCTTCCCCACCTCGTCCCAGAGCCTGCCCCTGTGAGTTGGTGGAACGTTGCTGACGTGCCGTGTGTCCTTCCCTAGGCGTGGGGACCTGCCGTTCGTCATGACGCGCCGGATGGTCAGGAAGGGAACAGGAGAGTCGGTGTCCGACGAGGAAGTGGATGGCAAGGCAGATGCTGGTGATGCCAAAGCTACTGAATAATTCCTCCCATTTGACCCAGGTTACATGTAAGGGAGTGACCCACCTACCCTCCCCTCTTCCATTGGACTTTCAGCAATCCCTCTCCTCCTAAATTGGCTGGGGATCTGCAGAGCAAGCCCAGGTCTGTGTGTCTGGAGCCATCGGGCATCTGTGTTCCTAGTTTTCTCCTCTTTCCAGTTTCCTAATCCTCTTTGTATTTAATGCCAAAGAGCCAGGGCTCCAAAATTTGACCAGCAGTTTGGCCACTGCAAAGGCCTGTAGAACTGTCTGTGCCATGTCTGCTGGTAAATCCTTATTGTTTGGAGGGAGTGGGGCTAGGAAAAGATTATTTTTGCTGTAAATCTCCTTTTGTCTTCAATTCTAGCTGCAGGGAAGCTTCATCCTGTATTCTTTCCCCTCCCTCTTTGTTTGCTTTCGGCAATCATGTTCAGTGACCTCAGACTTCTGCCTCTTTTAATCTGCCCACCCATGTGGTTTGGGAGCAGTTTCAGGAAAAACGGTGTGCTTTGGCCATGGCAATTTGCCCTTTCTTCTTTCCCTGTGTTTCCAAGGAGGGCCGAAGATGGAAACTCCTCTTGGGATAGCTTACCTGGGGGACTTGCCAAAGTTGTCTTTTTTTTTTTTTTTTCCTTGCGTCTTTTTTTTTCCATTTTTTTTCTTTTTTCCTCCCTTCTTCTTTTTCCTGTCTGGACAGATCTCTGAAGTGCAATGATGTCCTGTTTGTGTCTCTGCCTCTGAATGGTTTCATCTAAGGTAGTGGGGACCAGTAGTTAATGACAGGCTGGGGGAGCAGAGCAATGTCCTTGTGCTTGTCCGAGAATCTCTGGGGGACCAAATATATTTAATGGTAATAGACAGAATCTAGAGGAAATTAATAGGGTAGTGGGCAGAGGGTGGGGATAAGGGGAGGGAAATTCCTCTTATTGACATTTCCAAACCTCTTGCACCTGCTCTGTAACCAGGGGTTGGGATTAGTTATTGTGCACCATTGACTAAGAGTATATTAAAAACCCTTTAATCTGCACAGATATATGTAAGGCCTTTGTATTTCTTGTAATAAGTAATTAAGAAAAAAAAATAAAGGTCTTTATCACTGCCTTTCTCTTGGGACCATGGTTATATACAGATAGTCTTTACTTTTCTACACCATACACTGGTTGCTGGATTTACCTGTATTCTTAACCATATTGTATATGCTGCATTTAGACCTACTTATGAGCAAAGTAAGATTTAAATACGAAGCATCATACTGTATGCCTGAAGCACCCTAATGGAGGAGCCTCCTGTCCTGATTGTTGTCACAGAAGAATTTAAATTTTTTTATATAATAAAAGTGCCTTAGCATGTGCCTCAGCTGTGTGTCACCACTACACTCAGTAATGGTTTACTGGTGCTCCACTGATGTTACCAATAAAGATTATTGTGCTGCAGTCATGTGTGTGTTGCCCTTCCCTCCTTTCCTGGGTGCAGTGAAGACCCTGTGCAGCCATGGAAACTCTGCTTTTTGTGCATTTTTGCCAGAAATTGTGTAAGAAACTTGTGCCCATATTCTGGTCTTCCTGGCCCCTTGAAGTGCCACAAGCACGTTCTGGTCCTCCAGCCAGGGCAGGAGAAGCTGGAGTGCAGCACCAGCAGCTCCTGACTCCAAGCTCGTCCCTCCCATCCTGTGCTGGCAGCAATTCAGACCTTGCTGAGAAAGGGTGAGCTGGGCCTGGCCCTGGGTGGCAGCAATGGGGAAGGAGCTCTGGCACTCAGCACGAGGGCCTGTGCTGCCAGCAGGGGCTGCTGCCAGGGCCAGTCTGGCAAAGAAGGAGCAGGGAGGGTGCAGCTTACGGGAAACTCCTTCCCTGGGGAGCACACATGGCTGCTGCCCACGGCGTTCTGGCCTAACCAGATGTTGGGAGGGGAAAAGGCTGCTCATTAAGAAACTTCAGCGTAAGTAGAAGTTAAAAAAGCCAAGGGGCAGTGCAGGAGGAGCAGGCACAGTTAACCATGTGCACAAATGGGTGCAGTGCCTTTATAAAGGGACAGTTGAGAATGAGCTGCTTTTGAAGCTGTGTTATGTTGGCTGCAGTTTTAGAAAGTCTGGATAGGGATTAAGGCATGAGGGGCTGGATGTGGGCTTATGATATGTGGAATACAGGCACTGCTGTGCTCATGTCCTGCATATAGGACTGCTGTTAAAAACAGGAATGGACTTAGTGTCATCTGGGAGATTGCTGATTCAGCTGCTTTAATCTTTTTCCAAATTGCTTTCCAGAAACTTGCAGGGTATCTCTGAGACCACTGTGCCTTTAAATTGCATAGAAATTACTTTCCCATCATAGGATCAACTTGAAATGGCACCACTGGCCAGGCACTGCAGTGATGCAGAGCAGAACCTTGTGCTGGTGCTGTGAAGACCCTTTTAAGCTCAGGCTGCTTTTTGTGTTCCTTAGCCTTGCAGTGTGTGAGCCAGAGCACTGCTTGGCTGCCGCTCTGTCCTGTGCAAGATGGAAAGAGTCTTGTGTCTTTTTTTTTTTTAACTGGCACAGTATTTTTCTTTAGCTTTCCATTTTTTTGTGCATCCCCATGGAAGGGACAAAATTAATTCCTCCTATTCACCATTTTCTGCTTTGCAGAGTGCAACCTCAAGCCAGGAGATTCTCATGGCTTCAGGTTAGTTGCTTCTCTGTGGCTCTCCAGAGAATGCTGTGGATGCTTCACACTGGTTTTTTGTGAGATTTTGGGGATGGTGTGAGTAGGTGAATGGTTACAATGGTAATAAGCATGGAAGAGAGATTGAGCTGGGACCTTTTCTATGGGGCCTACAAAAAATAGTTTCTGGAAGTTGTTGCTGGAGCTCTGTTTGTTGTCTGCACCGTCCTGCCCTAGGGCTGACCCCAGCAGGTGGTGGAAGGGATCTAAATTAGAGGGAAGGGCATAGTGAGATTTGGAGGAGATGTAAGAGATGAAGTTGATTACAAACATTCCTGTTCCTACACTGGGCCATTTTTCTGGGACAAAGGATTGACAACCAGATAATTACAGGTAATAAACCAGCTTTAAAAAAACGTTAAATTGTTGCAGGTTACAGTGTGGCCCTCATGGGCTGTTGCAGCAGCAGAACCGAGGGGCAGAGCCACCAGCCCAGCCCCAGCCTCTGGGAAATGGAGGTGAATCACCAGGCCTGCAGCAGCATCCTGTGCAAAGAGCCTTCTTTCCTGGGGAGCAGCTGAGTGCTCTGCTTGTTCCTGCTGCAGCTTCCCCCAGGGCAGAGCAAGCACCGTGGCCAAGAGAGGCAGTTCCAGCTGGGTTTCTGGGTACAGCAGCACTGACCTGCCAGGTTTAGGGTTTAGCTCTCTTCCATTTCTTCCACAAATTGATTCAAGTAGTACTTAATGTAAATGGAGAATGAGGATGCAGATTCAATGGCTGTGGAGTGGGAGTCCTCAGTGACAGGCACTGGAGTGGGGGAGCAAAGGTGGAAATTGCAGCTTTCCCAGCCTAGGATGTGAGGGAGGTCTCAGAGCAGTGGTTTGAGTGATCTGAAGATAAAATGTAGGCTGCTGCAGCCCAGCTAGAGCTCAGGCAGCACAGCCTGTTCTGGAGATGCTGGAGACAATATTCCTAGTTTCAGGACAGAGAGGTAGTACTAGTGGACAACTGCTGTCTGTTTGGGTTTAATTTTGTCTTTTCCCCGATGCTCTAGCAGTGGGAGCAAAAGCAGAAGGAAAAGGATAGCAAAAAAACTAAACCAAAACCTTTTTTGTCCTAAATTTGTGACTTCCATCCTTGCTAGCACTTCAAGCCTGTGTGGCTGGGCAGAACTAAGAGCTGGGCAGCCATGCAGCAAGAGGAAAAGTAAAATGTGAAATGTCTTGAAGCAATGCTGGTCTGGTACATGAGAGGAGAGAGGTGCAGGGAGCCAGCTCCCTGTGTTGGGGCAGCCTCCCTCTCTAAGACTTTGAATTTGGGTAAAACATACAGAGAAGGACACTGCAAAGCCAATTAGGTAAAACTACAGCCACTCTTTGGACTGGGCTTGGTTGTGTGGGAGGAGAATTGAGGGCAGGCCACCTTCTCTGCTCACCTGCAGCAGCAGAGGCCATGGGACACGTGCCCTGCAGGAGAGTCTGCCTTGGAGGTTTCACTATTGCTCAGCTCTCCAGCCCTAAGGAAGAGCAAGGGAGGAAGTGGAGGACTGATGATGATGGAGTACTTGGCCTTACAATGTGTTACTCATAATGTGGTTGCTTGCTACTAATTAAGCTGGAATTACACTGTGAATGGCTTAATTCAGTACTGCCCTAATTGACTTCTGATGGAGTTTGTGCAGAATGTCATGGAAGTGGGTGTTGTGGCAGGGTGTATCACTTGGGACAAATAGATCACTTCCTTAAGCTCCTTTTTAGGAGAAGAGCCATGGCTCAAATCCCTGACCTCATTTAAGACTGAGTTTGAAGGAGGGCTCTGTGGCAAGAAAAAGTCTCACTAGACATGAAGTTCTGGTGGCAGAGGATGGTGGTGCCAGTGGAGAGATTTGCCTAGAAGTGCAGGGATGCTGTGCTGTACAGGCAAGAGATGTGGGGCAGCCTCCACGAGCTTTGTGGGTGAAGCAATGATTTGGTAGAGGAAAGAAAAGGAGAAAGGAAAAAATACAACAAACTCTTGGAACTGTGATCAAAGGAACTTCCTGCCTTTCATTCCCACTGTATCCAGGGAAACATCTCCCTGTGCTGCCTTATAAAGAAACAGCATCACACAGGAGCTGAGCCCACCTTTCACTTTTCCTCCCCCAAACTCCTGGCACTGAGGCACTCCTGGTGCAGCAGCAAGGGAAGCATCCTTTCTCCTAGCCCAGGCTCTTCCCTTCTGGAATGCTTCACTCAATCCTGAGCTGTCCCTGGGATTTGAGAGGACCCTGGCAAAACTTCCCAGCCCTGCAAGCTGCTGGCTGGATGCAGCCTGCCCAGGCTGCCCCATGGCCAGCAGGCATGTGTTGAAAGCTTGTTTCATTTCCTTCTCAGCACTTCCCCATGGAAGCTGGGAGGGCATGGGGGCTGCATGCATCCTGTCTGTGCTGCCAAGTCCATCCTGGATCAGAGCTGGCTCTTTCAGACACTATTTCTGCCTCCCTGAGCTGGTGCAGCTGCAAGGAGCTCAGCTCTGGAGGACACACTGGCTCCAGCCTCAGGTGAGGCTCTCTGCCTGGGTATAAGTGTTGTTGCTAGGAACTGCAGCAGGCTTTGAAGCTGAGGTTATGGGCACAGCCAAAACAAGTTTTAATGAGGTAACACAGCCCAATTTGCTGTGCAGGCTTTTGATCCTGTGGGCTGTGCTTGTGCAGCTCACAGCTCACCAGTTCATCATTTTCGGAAGCACGAGGCACCCGGCTGTCTTGCCCTGATGTGTCCTTGTGGGTAAGGCACAGATAAAGCTCTTGATCAGCTTTTGCTTGAAGCTCAGCTCACCATTTCCCTCTCACCTGCAAAGTTTCTGGGAGGTGACTTCAAGGACATGGCTCCAGCACGGAACTGCAGTTGAACTGCAGCGGGCCCCCACACAGGAAAGGTGCCAGGTTTGGGCTGTCTGTGTTTGTTCAGGCCCCTGCTATGAGGCTGGAGGGGGTTTATCTGCATCCCAACACCCCTCCTTTGCTAAGGGAAGAGCTCACCTCTGTGCTGCAGCCAAGGAATTCGGTTCAGAGGAGGGATGGCCAGCACAGCTGGCAGCCCTGCTGCACCAGAGGATAACACAGAGCATCTCTGCAGCGTGGGTGGAAATCACACCGGGAGTAAAGCCCCGCCTACCTCAGAGGTCATTGCTGGCGCTGCTTCCCTGGGCAGGTGAGAAAACCAGAACTGCTTGAACAGAAAAAGTGCTGGGGCCCAGCACCTGCATTTGTGGGGCTGACTGGTGCAGGGCAGGTGGCCCCACTGCCACCATGGAAGTGTCAGGACCTGCATGTGCAGCGTGCCTGCAGGTCTGGTCCTCTCACTGGGTATAGCACGGCCCTGAACACAGCATGGCTTCAGAGGGACACCGAGGAAGAGCCAAGCCTGGCAACACATCCCCATGAAGGGACCTGACAGGTTTGCTTTGGGCAGAGGATGAAAGGGGATTAGGGAGAAAATCACAGAGGGAGACCAGATAGCAGCTTCTCTGTGGCTCCTCTCCCATAACCTGGGAGCAAAGAGATATGTGATGGACAGAGAAAGCAGGCACCCATTCCAGGGATGTGGGACATGGCAGGGACAGGGCTATGTCCAGGATTATCATGTAGGACCATTTCAAAACAGCTTCTTTCTGAAGCAAGATTTCAAGGTCCCAATCCCCTGAATGGACAGAGCAGTTGTTTCCTGCTCTGCTGTCCAGGATCTGGCAGATCAGTTCCCCAAAATCTTCCCTCTGCACTCCCCTGGCCCCTCTATGAGCTGTGCTAGAGGATGCCTGTTCTCCATGGGGCTGCAGTACCTGTGGCTTGCCCAGCAGGAGAGGCTGCCTCACGACCCTGCAATGAACTATTAAAAGCAACAAGATGATTAAAATAAACTGTCATGGGACATTCACTCCAAACAGAACACATGAGCTGGATCCTGTCATTTCCCAGGAAAGTTAATCTGTGTTTGCAGGCTGCCATGAAGTTGGGAGGAGCTCAGGCAGTGCTGGTGGGAGGCTCCCCCGACTAATTTCTCTACTGGCAAGGTGTGTGGGGGCAGCAGCACTGCTGTGGGCAGCTGGCTCTGTTTTCCCCCATCAAACAAAGCCTTTTCCTGACCACCGGGGTGGAATAAGCAATCACCTCCCAGCAGGCGCCGTGGTGGGAAGAGCTGGCTCTGGATGGGCTGGAGTTGCCCAGGCTCTGCTCCTGCCTTGGCTGGGCTGCACAAGGTGAGAGCTGCTTGGGAGCCTGTGGGGCACCTCTTGGTCACTGTCCCGCTTGCTGGGACATCCCAACGAGGCAGAGAGTGCTCCCTGTGAATTGTAGTGGGCCAGTTGGACTTGGATCCAGCCACAGCTCCCTTCTGCTCTTAGTTTCCTCCAGCACAGATCAGAGATTCCCTGAGAATGCTCCAGCTGATCCCAGCAACACTCCCACCTGCCCAACAGGGACCCTGCCTGTATGCACGCAGGGAACCCCACTAATATTGCCACAAAAGAGGCCCTCAGGCTCCCATTTAGGCTGGGGGTAAATCGATTGCCACTGCCCAGGTACCTTTGCTGGGGGGGATCACAGACACCTGGTCCCAGGTGCCCCAGCCCTGTGTCCTCCTCACACTGCTGGACCTGGCGACACCTGGTGTGTGCAGGGCTGACCTCTCCTGTTTGAGCTGCTGGGTGAGAGCAAACCAAGCAGCAGAGATGGGCTGCAGAGGCAGCAAAATTTTGCTCTGACATAATTTGTTCCTTTTACCTGCTTAGCTTTTAGATTTTGCCTTTTCTTTTTCTGGTGCAACTGGCACAGCCCTTCTTGCTAACCTGGGCAGTTACTGTGCCAGGACAGGGATTGCTCCCACGTGGCTTTGACGCTACTGTTTTCTGATTTTCTTGAGCAGTGAATAGAAAAATATTTACTGTCTTTTCTCTTTTTCTTTTTTCTCCTCTCCTCTCCTCCCAGCAAATCCTTTGATGCCAAGAGTCAGTCACAGCACAACATTTCACAGAAAATAAGTGCTTGTGGCAATTCTTGCTCTGCAATTTAAACTTTTGTCTTCTTTAAACAAAAAAAAGGGAAAAAAAAAAGAAGAAAAATGTGGGGACCTGAGGATCTGGAAGATCTGGTAGAACCCCACTGCTAAATTACTGCCTTAGAGATGACGTGGAAAGCGTGGATGGAGAATACCAGCTGTGACTGATGGACTGGGATGCGTTTAAAAATTAAGTACCTCAGAGAACTAATGAAGAATGGTTTCAGCTGAAGAAATTTCTCGTGGGTTGAAAGCTGGAGGAAAGAGATGAATTATCAACGATGCAGCAGGTGAAGGGGGCTGCCTCATTTCTTCCCGAAGCACAGAGAGCCCGATGTGTACTTACCTGTGTTGATTGGGAGCCCCGCTGAGCCTGATTATAATTCGCTCTCCGGGGCGAGCGTGCTGCGCTGGCGGCAGGGAGGAAGTGCAAAAGGAATTTGTCTGTGCCAGGATGAAATGTGATTACTGGCTGCACGCTGCAGCAGGGGCTTGTTTCTGGGGGTTGGGGATCCCACACTTCTCAGGTATCCTAGGAGTGCTAAAGCACTAGAGGGAAGTTTATTTTTTTGGCCTGTTTCTGACTGGTTTGGTGCCACGACACCTAAGCTGGCACTCGGTCACAGCACAGAGCCGATAGTGTGAGGTGATCTCTTTGAAACAAAGCAACAGCTGGGTAATAGCTTTATATGAAGGGGAGAGCTTTGCTATAACCTAATTCTAAAGCAGCTGCCCCACAGCCATGGAGGAGCTGGAAACTGCTTTAACAGTGGTTTTAGTTAGAGCTCGAGCAGTTTATGGACGGGATTACCTGGCATGATGTGTGTGCCAGCAGATTTCTGGGCTCAGTGACAGGGGACAGCCATGGGCAGCCTGAGCAGGGATTTTGGGGACGCTGCAGAGGGATTTGGGGTACACTGCAGAGACCTCAATGGCTGTGGGGAAGAAAAGGGCTGAGCAGAGGCAGGGCAGTAAGCCCTTGGCTTGTAGGCTCACACTCCTGATAGTTCTGGGAGCCTTCAATGAGGTTTTGGCAGAGGAGGGGTGAGTTCGTTCCTGCTCACAATCTGAACCTCTGGCTCTCATTTCTCTTCCTCTCCCTTCCCCTACTAATGTCTCCCAAGGGAAAGTTCCTGCTGCAGTAACAGGGAGGAAAAGACAAATCACAAAAGCAGAGGGCTGGGGGATGCCGGGTGGGCGGGGAAGCAACTCCAAGGGGCTGGGGCCGGCCTGCTGGAGCAGACTCAGGAATGCTGGAGAGGGAGTGGCAGCAGGGACACTGGAAAATGGATATTCAAGGGAGAAAAAGATTTTTAAAATCAATGTTAGCAGGTCCAGGAGATAAAACTGCAGTGACTTCCCTAGAATGACATGGTTATAGCCTCGTACCACAATTACATTTATTTGGGTGCCCTGCCTGTGCATTCTCACTGCTGAAGAATGCATTCAAACTGCTTCCAGCTTTTCCCTCTGTCGTAAATTGCTGGAATTTGTAGCACTTACTTGGGAAACTGTGGTGATTTCCCCATTCCATATTTAACCCATGTCACCCAAACCACCTAAACTCTATCTGAATGCAAGTTGTATGAAGAAAAGTGGTATTAATAAAGTCAGAAGCCAGTCTCTGGAGGGAGTGGCCAGCATGAGATAGTAATCCTGAGTCACACAGACAATTTCTGGGTCAGCCAGACCCTACAGCACAGGGCTGGTATCCCCAGCCAGCTCCAGTGTCACTCAGGCAGGGATTTCCACCACAGTTTTATCATCAGCTTCGCAGGGCTGTGGATATCCCTTTCTGAATTTTGCATGGGCTGGTAACGTTTCATTTTGATTTGAATCTCTAGCCCTGATCAAATGGCTGTTCAGCAGACAGGAATAGGAGAAGGGGCTGGAAAACATGACTAAATATGGCTGTGTTTCTGGTTGCTACAGACTGCAGGATTAGCGGCCCCTTCTTGCCAGCAGCCACAGCTGAAGTTCCCAAGGTTTGAGGGGAGCTATAGCCCAGTTCTCTCCCTGCCTTTTAAAATTATTTCTTTATTTGTTTATTTATTTTAATTTTCTTTGTTTTCCACAGAGAAATCTGCAAGCTATTGTGTGGGCTAGCAAACTTGGCTCCCTCCAGCTGCCTATAAAATTGCATTAGGCGTTTATATTTCCTGTAGTGGATTATGTGTTGTCTGGATTTCAGATGATTCCAGGCAAGAAGCTTAGCTTTTTTTTTTTTTTTTTTTGGGGGGGGGCACTACAAATTGCATTTGAAATAATTTAATCTTCTTGGAGATAGCAGAGCACTGGCAATCAGCAGATGGATGTGTTTCGAGACAGATGCAGGCAGCTTCCCTGCCTGCGACTTGCAGAGCTGCTCCAGCCCCGTGTGCATGGCACGGGCACCAGAGTCCTTGCCCTGTCCATGAGCACATCAATAACCTCATCGATTGCAATGATATTCCTCATGCTAAAGTTAGGCAAGTGCTTGAATGTCACACTGACTCACAAGTGAGGGATTTTTCGCGCTCTCCCAGGTCAGTTCTCTGACCCAGCTGGCTCCACACACATCGGGAGCTTATCTGAAATCTTGGTATTCATGCAGATGTAGCATACGTGGGGGATTTTCTTTTCAAACTGGAGGTTGACTTACTTTGAAAATATCCTCTTGGCTTGTATACAGAGTATTTATTGTGCTTTACCACTGTTTTCTAATTTGGATCTGAAGCCAAAGAGGCAGTAACTATTTTTAGAGTGGAGAAATCACACTGAAAAAAAAAAAAAAAAGGAAAATTATGTTTTCAAATTTTATTTGAAATCTGAGCTGCATCAGCAGCAAATAGCATTGTGAAAGGGTAAAATCATATTGCAAGTGCTTAGTGGTACAATGTTAGCATAAATTCACAGAGCACTTTTCTGCACGAAGGAAAATCGATCATCTTTTACTGCAAATGTACAATCTCAGGGCACGATTTTTGAGTCATGTTTATGTGAGTGAGTTGAGTCTCAAGTCCCTGTGATGCGAATGCTGCACGGCAGGACAGCCAGCAGGTGGAGTCATCTATAATGGATGTGCTGTGGTCTGGAAAGTTGAGTAAGTACAGGACGGGACACGTGGAAATTTCAGTTGGAAGCTGAGACCAAGGAAAATATAAGCAATGGAACTGGAAAACTGTGAGCGTGGCAGATACAAACAGCTAAAACTTTAGCAGCAACAGAGGAGGGACCTGCAAAATGTTTGGAACAGTGAAAAGCTGGAGCAATCCTGGAAACACTGCTGTGGCTTGGATCCCGAGGCGTAATTCATGCTGTTGTAATTTGCACAGATGGCGGATGTCTCAAGGGAAGGCTTGAACAGCTGGGAAACATCAGGGTGTGGGCCAGCTTCAACCACACACCCTTTCTTTATCCCTGAATCAGTCACAGAAGTGAAAGGTGATACCGAGATTGCTGCAGAAAATATCTGCAAGCTATTCTCTGTGCTGGGAGATGGCTCCTCTTGCACGGTGAGTCCTGTTAAGGACCAGCTTAACTTGGCATTTTGTGTGTAAGAATGCACTTTCAGAAGCTTTTCAATGAACCAGTTAGGGAGGAAGAATCAGCCTCAACTCCAGAGATCAGCCATGTAGTAAATTGAGTTGTAGCTGAAGGGCCCTAATAAACAGGGTGCTTCACTGAAAATGAACAGGAGTTATGTGATAACCCTGCCTCCTGCCACCCTGTTCTGTTCCACGATGTGCCCAGCCACCACAGAGAATGTTTTGCTTTGTCCTTTGCTCTATCTGCCTGTTACACCAGGAATGAATGTTGCCTCCAGCAGGGCATTTGCCCTTCTCAAGCTGTGCGGCCTCCAGCCTATTTGGAAATGCGCAGTTGCAAATAATGATTGGTATTCTCTCTTTGTCTGTGTGCCCGTGTAAGCTGAGTATGTCAGGCTGCTACAGACTCCTGTCTGAGAGAGGAGAGGGTGGCAAAGCCCTGAGATGCTTCAGAGACACAGCCAGAGATGTGTGGCCAGGCCACTGGAGGACTGCATCCACAGCAGCCACTGCTGTCCCCTTGATGTGGACTCCAGCCTTCAGCCACCTCTGGTTCACTCATGACAGGCAGCCGAGGGGAATAAGCACCAGGTATTTCCCAAGTACTGGATCTCTGGCATCCAGTGGGTAGGGGAGAGCCAATGAGGTTTTTTTCTTCTGGTCTGTGTCCCCATGGAGGGAGGTACCCTGTGGTAGCTCTGTGGCTCACACTGTTTCTCTTGGTCATTATCTCAGTCTCATTTATCCAGTCAGCCCTGCCATCTCAACGGGAAAACAAGAGACCCTTCATCTCCCAGATGTGCTCTTCACACACCTTTCTGCTATTACACATTTTTAGGATATAGAGGGATGCTGTTTCATGTTAGAAGTGCTGAAGGACCTACTTTATTCCCCATGCCCCCAGGCATAAGCAGTGCAGGCAGATGGCATTTTTATGCTAATTGCATCCATGCAGGTAACTGCATCTGTGCTGCAGATGCCATTTGGGACACCTGAAATGCCACACCTGCTGTACAGCCTGATGCCCCACAGAACCACAGACCAAGCAAACAGCAACCATAAATGTGCTGCAGGGATGTTTGCAGGAAACAGGAAAATGAGTCAGGAAGGTTTTGCTCTGAGCTCTCTGGTGGATTCCCAGCTGCTGACACTGCTGCCTTGCTGGAGTGCCGAGGTGCTTGGAGGCGTTTCCTGAAGCCAGGTGTCCTCATTGCAAGAGGTGGCACTGGGAAAAGAGCAGGTGCATTGTGGTTGTTGGCCCAGTGAGTGACAGCTGCCAGCACCTTGCGTCACAGGGACATGTTGATGTTGGCATCGGGCACTGGCATCGTCCTGGCACATGGTTTGGGCCAGGTGACAAGGTCTTTGGATTTTGCTGGCTTAGGTTATATATTTTCAGCTGTGTGCTAATTGGTTACAGGAAAAGGCAGCTTCTGCTGGTAAAATTTTGTAGCAAATTGCTGGCCTGAGATAAGGAAGACGAAACATTTACTCACAGTAGTTACTACTGAAAGCTCCATCACCGCTTCTGGCGAAACCAGGACCAAAGTCCAGGCTGAAACTTTACCTTGGCGGCACTTCATCACCTGTGGGAGCACTGCTGTGAGGAGGAAGAGCATTTGGCTCCAGAGGCTTGTCTGATTGGACAGAAACAGCAGGAAGGAGCATGGTTTGGCTTGGTGCTAGACCTCACCTGACCCACTTAGCAGAGAGACAAAATTGTCCATGAAGGAGAGGAACAAAGCTGCTGGAGGCTGAAAGGGCAAGAGAGAGCTGGTCAGCAGGGTGAGATATGGTGTGTAGATGATGGAATCAGCAAGAAACACTTCTCAGTTGTGGTGGTGGAAAGAAGACATTTGCTTTGAAGTTCTCTGCATGATTTCTATGCCTTAGAGCCAAAGGCTAACAACTGAGTTTGCGCCTCTCTTCATGTCTGTGCCTTAGAACCTTCATGAGTCACCGCCTCTGCTCCATTCAAGCACCTTCTGGGACCCAGCCCTTTGTACTTCCATAGATGTTTCACACCCGGCATCCTGATGAGACTGATTTCCAGCCCAGCGGGAGAACCAGCACGTTTCTCCAAGGAATCTCTTCAGAAGGTATCCTTCTGAGGGGAGGAAACCACCACAATTTTATTCTAAAATTGTATGAATCTGTTCAGGAAAGATATACTCTTCATGCCAGCTTCTGGGAGCTCTCTGCCAGGATAACACATCCTAGGATTGCCTGTCTTTGATCTGTCAAAGGCAAAGCGCTGGTGAGCGCTCTTCAAACTTGCCCATGAAATCACAGCACATAGGAGCCTTTGGGAAGAGTGCTGTGCAGCAGTGGAAGGGTTAACAGAGTCAGCTGTCTATTTAGTATGTCTCAGATGTCACATACAAATACCTAAAAGGCAGCTGGGTTGTGTGAAAGGAAATCAACGGATTAAGATTGTGTCTTAGCTCAAAAGCTTTTTTGTGACTTCAGGAATGCCTCATATCCCATCTGTTAAATGGAGATAATACCCATCCCACAAACATACCATGAAGATAAATTAATTAATCTTATTTTAAGAGGAAATGGAAAGATCTGGATGAATGGTAGTATGCAGTAACACGGCAGTAGTGTCTGAAAGCTCACAATGGCACAGAGCATGGTGGTGGCAGCTGCAGGTCACTGAGGACTCAGCTCTTTCCACCTGCACTATAAGTCAGGGTGCTCCCCTGGCAGGCTGCATACCATAGCCAGCTGAAAATGCCTCTCCAAGGGATGTGCCTATGGCACTGCCAGCTCTGCCAGGAGCTGCTCTGCAGCACAGACCACGTGCACACAGGATGCAAGGCAGAACTGGCAGCAGCTGTGGCACCTGCATGGCAGGAGATGATGGAAATGGGGTTAGGAGAAGGAGAAGAGAAAAATGGAAGCTGGGCACCATAAGGCAACTCCTTTCTTTGATATCCCCAAGGGAAGGGTCAGATAGACTCTCACCACAGTGAGAGGAATGCTCCCAAGATTTCTCTCCAAACTGTTTATTCCTAACTTGTCTGAAGGTTGAGGCCTTCTGCAGGCCTATTGCCCTCATAGGCAATACCTTAACCTGGACTATTCATGTAGAATCCCTTCTCAAAAGTAGGGGGGGAAGGAGAAATACAAAAAAGCTGTTTTTCTCTGTATGAGCAGCATCCCAGCCATGAGAATTTCAGCTTCTTTCCAAGCCAAGAATGGACTGAACACGTTTCTTCAGTGTTGTTTGACAGTCTGGCTCATTTTATCAAACCCAGTCAAGATGAATGAGACATGTGTTTACCCTTGGTGGGTGAGCAGACAAAAGCTGCATGTAATTGTCTTTTGGGTGCCTGCCACTCCGTGGGGATTTACAATCATTTTGAAAAAAAGAGATTTCCCCCGTCACTGGAGGAGACAAGCTGGCACCTCAGCAGAAAACATACCACTTAAAATAGCTTTCAGTGTGGCCTTGAAAACTATTTTTGGATGAGGAAAAATGTGGTGTAAAGGAAGACTGGAGTCATGTATGGTAACTGTCACTCAAAACTAAAGGCTCTATAATTTCATGAAGATCAACAGATGTAGCACATACAGGGGATATGGAACACCAAGATAATCTAACTGGTCCCCAGGCTTTCTTACACATGGTGATATTCGAGAATTCAAGAAAGGCTTCCTCACACTGACCAACTCCATTTTTAGTTTCTTCCTTTTTCTCCAAATGGTTGGCAGGCAGGAGTGTCATTCCCATCCCATAATCAAGCCAACCACAGATTTGTATTATGATCTGTGGATTAGCTCTCCATCAAGTTGCCATGGCTTCCAGACTATGCTCAGGACAACGCAGGCTGCCTATGCCTTCCTCATTCTAGAGCAGATATTGTCCTTAGCGCCACCAGATAGCAGCTGAGTAATAAAATCAACTCCAAGTTTTGGTTGAGGATCCCAAATTTGTTCCTCAAGATCAAAAACATGGAGGCACACAAAAGGGCTGATGAACAGGCTTTGGGTTCTTGCAGACTAGTGTCTCCATCTGGTTGGAAGTCATATGCAGGAGAAAAAATGAGGAGATATAAATATATGTATATAAGTGCAAGAGAAACCCATGGAGGCCATTAGGGACAAGAAACCAGTGCAGCCCTTTCTCAAGAAATCAGATGTGCTCTGGGGCTGCAAGGTGAGCCCTGGAGTGAGGTGCAAGGAAGAGGCCAGGAAAAGGCCGGAACGAACACAATGCACCGAGGGATGCGAGGCTGCTCTGAGCGGGATACGGGGCTACAGAGCTGGGCAGCACATCCCGTGCCGCTGGATCCTCCTAAAGCGGGGGTCAGGTCAGTACCCGTCACCCCAGATTCACCTCAGCTCCTTAGGGAAGATCTGCGGAAACCTCACGCCGAAAGGCAACTCTGCGCCGACGGGGCCGGGATCAAGCCGGGCCGTGACGGGAGACCCGGCTCTGCCCGAGGGCTGGGTGCCCCGCACTCCTCCGGCCACCGTGACCGCCGCAGCCCCGCCGGGGGTCCCGCACCCGCCGTGGGCTCCCGCAGGGCGGTGGCGGCCGGACCCGGGGCGGGCTGGGCGCAGTCCCGCTGCCGAGCGCGGTGCGGCGGGGCCGGCCGGGCTGGGCCGAGCGGCCATTTCCCGCCGCCCCGTGCGGCTCCGCGGCGCCCGGAGCCCCGCGCCAGCCCCGCGCCGGCCCCGCCCCGCCCAGCGCCCCGCCCCGCCCCGCCCCGCCCGGCGCCGCCGCCGCCGCCGAAGGTTTCCGAGAGGGGGTCGCGCTGCTCCGGCGGCGTTTCCGGAGATTGCCGAGGGGCTCCGGCCCCTCCCCAGCCGCCGCCGAGCCCGTGACCGAGGCGCTCCGGTGGGTCGGAGCCCGGCGCGCCCGCTGCTGCTCCGGTCGCGGCGCGGGGCTCGCCGCCCTCCTCCTTCTCCTCCTGCTGCTCCCGCTCCTCCGGCAGCGCCGGGCGCCGCGGTGACAGAGCGGGGTGATCGGGGCGGGGGGCGGCCGGGGCTCCGGCGGCGCGGATGGCGGAGGGCGGCCAGCCCCCGCAGCAGCAGCAGCCACAGCCGCAGCTCCTGGCCGGCGGCGGCGCGGGGTCCGCCCGCGGCGTGAAGCGGGAGCCGGAGCTGGAGCAGCCCATGCCCGGCGGGGACGGCGCGGAGGGCGGCCACAGCAAGCGGCTGCGGACGGAGGCGGAGGCCGACGGCGGCGGCATGCAGGTAGCGGGCAGGGCCGGGCCGTCCCCGGTTCTCCCTCCCCGGGGCTCGGCCGGGCCGGGCCGGGCCGCGTTTGATTTCGGTTTGCGGGATTCGGCGCGTTGCGCTCGGGCGTGCGGCCCTTTCCCCGCGGGCAGCCAGGCGAGCGCGGCTCCCCCGGGCCGAGCCCGGCGGCTCCCGGGGCGCAGCCCAGCACGTGGGGCAGCGGCGCGGGGCCCTGGGGCAGCCACCGCCGGGTCCGCGCCCCGGGCACCGCCGGGCAGCCCGGGGAGGCCGCGGGGTCGGGGTCGGGTGCGGGACACCGGCAGCGCTCCGGGCCCGGCGGGGTTTACGCGCGGCGCTTGGGGCTTGTGCAGCGCCAGGAGAAATCCCAGGTGCTGCCTGGGAAGGGGGGAAGCGGAGCAGTGGGGCGTCTTCTAGGGTGGTTCAGAGTCCCACGTTTCTGTCGTCTCCTGCCAGCGCGGTTTGATCGTCCCCAAAACATCGCTTGTTTCAGGTGCGTTGGCCTTTGTGTTTGTGGGGTGATACTGCCAAGGTGTTTCTGCCTCCCTTTGTCTGAGTGTTGTGGAGGATTGTTTTATCATGGCAGTTGCACTGGCCTTTTCTGCTTCTGTCTCTCGTGATGAGAATATCAGAGCTCTTTGGAAGCAGCGTGATTTATTCATCTGAGCTTGTTTCTCTTCTCACCTTTTCTGGGGTTAGTAAGGCTCCTGGCTTTCCAAAGGGAGTATCCCATTCTTTCCATGGTGTTTCTTATCAAGATGCCAAATGTTGGCCAACACTCTTCCCTTTTTATTTCCTAGGCTGTCCCCAGTTTTTCACGCTCAAGAATTATTTATTTTTTAAACAGCTTGCGGCAGGAAGGTTTTGTTTGTGGTTCTGTCTGATGTTCAGCCTTTCATGGTGGTCTCTCCACCCCACAGCGTCAGTCTTTCCCAAGTGTGATGGTGTGGCCTGAGCGTTTGCTGGAGCTTTGTACCCGAGCGCTGCTGCTGCTTGTGCTCTCCCAAGGGCCAGTGCAAATCGTGTAGTGCTCCTTTATCCCTTGAAGTAGTGTGCTCTCCCACACGTAGGTGTCAGGTATGACTCAGGCAATGTGTACAATTGCAAGGAGAAAGATGCTCAGCATCACAGTGTTTATACGGTGTGTCTTGCTAGGAGTTATGAATGAGTGCACAAGCATAGTGACACGAAATTCTTCCAGCTCCTCAGAGTTCAACTGAGGCAGAGATCCTGTGTACTTACAGAAGATGCACCAGTTTACCCTGGATACAGTGGTTTAACTGGCTGTTTTTGATACAAACCTGGGTAAATCAGCTGAAAATTGCTCAAGAAGGGACTTGGGCTGGTTTAGCAAAAGTCTGTGGTTTTTTGTTTGTTTGTTTATTTTTTGTTTTTAATTGCAAATTAGTACAATTTTTCTACAGATAAAAAACTCCCTCCTGTATTTACATTGAAAAGTGTCTTGTCTGTTCAGTGAATAGTAAGATTGCAGTGTTCAGCCATGGGGCTACAACAGTGTGCGTAATGCTGGTGGTCATGATAGTAGGGATTGGTTGTCAAATTAATTAGCAGAAAGTTGGGGTTTATTTCTGTACCAGATAGTGGGAAACAGTGGAGAAATTAGGTGAGGTGCAACTAGTAGAGCCCAATTTTTAAGTGTGTCTGTAGTCAGTGTAGCTGTTCTTCAGATTAGGACACTCATATTGTACTTATTTGGCATTCTTAATTTTAATCTTTCCATATGTGTCCATATGGAAAATTTTTTTAATCCTTTTATTATAAAAGATGAAAATAAACATATACATGTGTGTATGTATGTATATATGTGCAAATACATACCATCATTTGGAACTAGGTGATCCTTAAGGTCCTTTCTAACCAAACTGTTCTATAATTCTCTGTCCAGAAGTTTCCCTTGACTTTTTTTAGTTTTAAAAAGTGTAGTTTATATATTTGGAGAATCTTCTCATGTTTGCAAGCAAGAAGTACCAAATTAGAAGCCAAACTTACCAATAACATCAGAGGTAGGAAAAATATGTTCTTTAATGTTTGGGAAATTCGGTATCTTTTTCCTTAAAAGACAAAACACAAGATTGCCCTTCATAAGGATTTCGCTTTAGATAGTGCCTTCTTTTGAAGTACCTTATTTTAGAATAACAGCTTCTTTTTAGTAAATCCTCTATGTTTAACTGTATGTAATGCTTACAAGAGGAATAAAGAGCCTATTCTTTGATGTTTTCTTTCCTCCCTCTCCTATGTACTAGAGGCTTTCTGAAAGCTGGAAATCAGACCAGCAACCGTTGTACCTTGTTTTTCCTGGAGATCCTGTCAATTTTCTACTTCCTGTTCCAGAGCTACGGGTTGCTGCTGTGTAAACTTGGTGACCTCGTGTCTCTGGGCTGATAGCAAGGAATCACGGAATGCTATGCCCCCCACCATTTCTTCTTTGAATAACCTGTACCTACCAATGGCTCAGGATACAAACACAGTGTGTAATGCTGAAATAAATCATTTAGATGTACAAATTATTAATGTAGCTGTAAAACTAATAGATTTTTGGGGGGGTCTATTAGCATGAAATATCAAAACTAGGCTATAGGGAGATAAGACAGTAGCTAGTTATTAATACCTTGGGGCTGGGGGTACCTGAAAGCTTTGAATAGCCCTTAGATTTAGTGGTGTTCTTGTTTTCTGCTGTCTCAGGCCAGCATGCTCAGACAGCTTATGCAGTTAGGGTTTCATTATCTAATCCATCTTTGATCAGGCTGGATAAATGGTGTTTGGCCAGTGCTGATCTTGTTAGGAGGGTGGTGTAAAGCTGCTTGAGTTGGGATTGGGACAAATCGGATCATGGCTGCTATCTGCTTCTGGGACATATTTCAGCTAATCGTGGCGTGGGAGGAAAAGGTCTACCAGGAACTGCTGGGTTTTAGCTCTCGCTGTTCCATAAATGGCAAAAGTCAAATGCTACCGGCCAGGAATGTCACCTAGAAGTATTTGGACAGGTTTGTAAGTAAAAGGCTTTGGAAGTAAAAGGCCCCAAAGGTACTGCTGATTTAACCGTATAAATACTAGCAAGGAACTACCTCATGCTCTGTTTGCTGACTTGGATGATTGAATCATTTGGATCAGCTTGCTGATCTGGGTAAAAATAATGCCTAACACAGGGGAGAAGACAAAAAAAGAAAGTTGTATTAGCCTGGTGAAACTGCACTGAAATGCAGTTGTTGATGCAGCTGTATTTGCTTCTTGTTAGAAAAGACTGACTGCTGCACAGATGGAAGAGAAAGTACCCTTGCAACAATCTCTCTCCTCCTCTGCTCCTTGTGTGATGAAAGATGAGAAGTGTTGTGGCTAGCTGGGAAGTGTCCCTTTCTCTTTCAAACTGCAGACAAGGGTGTTATTCTGGGGTGCTGTTTTTGTCTTCGCCTTCTAGGTGCTAGAGGTGTACAGACAGTTTACTGCTGAAAAAGTTACTAAACTATCATCCCCTTGTTTTGCATGGGGTTGAATGAGTTAATCAGCTCCTCTTTTAGTCCCAAGCTGAATTTTGATTTAACTTTTTTTGGGGTCTAGGCTGGTTAGTAAATTAAAATCATACTTTGTGGTAATACATGGGTGGAATTAGAGGCAAGGTGTGAACAGAGGTGATCCTTGTTCCTCTTTCATGAATGACTTGTGTGCTCAGTATCCCTGAGTATTTGGAGAATTACCTTTCTTGCAACCGTGAGTGTGGCCAGCTGGTCAGGACAGAAGTTAATGCAGCTGTGGTCTGTGCCTTGCCCAGTCCACAAAAACCTTTAGTGGCAGCAATGAGTGGTGACTTTGTGTTGTCATTCAGCCATGTCAGCACAGGGTTCATAAAGATGACTAGTGGTGTTGAGATCAGTCCCCTGTGACTAAAAAGATGATGTAATAGACGATAAGTCTTTGCTCCACAAGAAAGTCTGCGGTTTCTCATCCTACCGTGAGCCAGAAGATGGTCTATGACACCCTCTACCAGCCTGACCTCTTTCCAGCACAGTGACTGGAAACCTTGTACTGCAGGGTGCCACAGAAAGGGGAGAGTGGGGACATGGCTGGTGCTTCATGGCAACCAGTGTCCTTGTTCAAGCTGTGGCCTGTTTGTGGTGCTCCAGAGGATGGCAAGAAATCAGTCTGCTGATAATTTCTAGATAGGTTTGGGTTTACAAGTAAGAGGGCTGACTGGGATTGTAATCAAGATGGGGGCAGTGAATAACAGCTTTTGTGCTGTGAGGGACCCTTTGGAAGTCTGTATTTTTATATCTTACAGAAGAGAACATCTAGTTCCAGTAAATTGTGGAAAAGCTGTGTAATCAGGTTAGCTTTTTCCTCCCTCTTATTTTTCATGGCATGGCTGTCTCTGTAAAGAGATGCAGAGCAGTGCAGGGGATACATGATATTATAGTGCAAGAAATGAAGTTCCAATCTTTTGACCCCTGCCTTGGATCCAGGATGAGGTTTCCTGGGATGCTGTTTCGACAGAGAGTTGCTGATGTGATGAGATGTAATGAATCACCTCTAAGTTTGTTGTTGTTTCTCTGTTTGCTTTTGCCCTTTGTTTTTTTAAATATTTGAATGTTATGAGTTAGACTTTACACAGTCTGGGAACACTTAGAAAATCTCCAGTTCAAAGAAAACCTTTGGCAAACAGACTGAAAGTTAGGATTTTAGAGTTGTTAAGAGTGCTTTAATGTTGGCTCTTTTCTTGCCATATTCACAAAAATAGAAAGTCCAAGTGAAGTATTCTGCTTGCTTTTGTACTTCTCCCGGATCTCTCAGTATTTCTCTGTAGATTCCAGAGGTTTGTGTTTAGAGGTGATGGCCACGTTTGTGAGGTTGGAAGCCAAACAGAGATCTGGCTCCACTAGAGATGGTTTGCTTCTGCATATGTGTAGATATAAACTGTAGATACAAGCTTTTTATTTTTCCTTTCAGGATTCCTGTTTAGAAACACGAGCACTCTGGTATTTTGCAGGAGGCCTGCTCTCTCCCTTGCATGTTGGAAAGGTTGCCCACCCAGCTGAGTTTGGAGCAGCTTGCAGGCAAATCCTGTGCAATACCCTCTGTTCCTCCCAGTGATGCAGCAAGCAGGGCCCTTGCCTTGCCCTTCTGCACTGGGGGTTTGCACTTCTGTGTTCAAGACTGTCTCAAAAGATTTGCTGGTCACTGAAGGTTTGGCAGCTGTGTCCCTGTGCTCCCTTTGTGCTTTACTGTGACTGCCCTTTCAGCCCCTGCTGCTGAGGCTGGTGGCAGCAGCAGTACCAGAACACAGGAGATGCAAAGGAGGCAGTAAAATAAAATAAAATGAATCAGCTGCTTCGTTTGCACTAGAGGTAGGGAAGCCAAACTGAAGTTGAGATGGATCTGAATGGGATTCTGTGTGTGGTCTGTGGCCCCCTGGAAACTGCTGCTGAAGGACATACCCCTGTTAGCTTGGAAAAATAAAGCCTGTTGTTAGCAGTGTTTGGTTGGCTGCACAGAAACCTCTGCCCCTCTGGAAAATGTAGGAATCACATTAGTTGAAGATGTTTTAAAACCTGTCACTCTGTGCTGCTGACTTGCCTTGTGGCACTCAGCAAACCTTAGTTTTTGTATGAAGTGAAGGAGAAGGGCAGATATTTTTGTTGTCTGGAAATCTCTTATTTAATTTGCCCGTCTCTGATATTACTTGACCTTCTGTCTGTGTGTTTGCTGTTGAAATGCAGTGGCTGAGGGATCAGAGGAACATCCAGAAGAGAAGTGAGAGAAGCAATTAGAGGTAACGAGTTCCAGTTCATTGGAGCATTCTGTTGATCTACATTTTACAGTGGTATTGAGTGGACACCCGAGTGTAGCTGTCATGAGATAATCCCAATGTTTAGGGATTAGAGCTGCTTGACTGCATTTTGGGCCTTAACTCCCTTTGCTCTCCAGTAAATTTAATTTTGCCAGCAATCTTTTGTAAATTCAGTTTGAAAGATGTGTATACATTTTCTCCAGCATGCTTCCTCCTCCCTCTGCTTCGCTTTCTTGCATGCATCTCATTTTTTCCAGGTTGAGTTAGAGATATTTGTAGGAGCCAAGTGCAACGATGGCAGGGACTGGATGAAAGAGTCCTCACCAGTCCTGGAGCATGCCACCCTCCTGACCCTGCAGTGTTCCCTGTCAGGGCTCTGCCAAGCTGTCCTGCTGAGCTGTGTCTGGCTACCTCCTGCAGGAAAGCTTTGCTGAGAAAGGCCACATAGTTTTCTAGACTTCTAACCTGTATTCTGTGTTCTGGAAGATTTCCAGGATGTTTGTGAACTGTTCCAGTCTCTCCCTCATTTGGCTTGTCATACATACATACATACATACATACAGCATCTGTCTAAACCACCCCTGTCAGCTCTGTTGCTGGACCAAAGAAATGGGACTCCAACTCCTTAGCAGTGATACGAGGTATTTAAGTGGCCACAAAGGAAGGAAGGTTGCCTTGTGTAATGAGCAGCATCAGCTGAACTAGAGCTGGATCCAGCATCAGCTTGGGCAGAGCAGGAAACTTTGGCAGTTTCTGTCAGCTCACTTGGTGTGACGTTGGTGTTCAGTCAGCTATACCACTGTGCCACCTTCTAACCTTTGGAGTGTGGGCAGAGGGTACTTGTGGTTCACACTGATTAGAAAAGAGGAAATGAGATCTACTTGGATAGGACAGCGGGATTCATGCTGGCATGTTTTTGAAGTGGCTGTGTGTTACTGGGGCTATTGCTTATGTTTGCCTTTGTCTAGGAGAGTTTGTGGTGCAGAAAGATTGGATGATTGCTTCAGAGAGCATGGAATAGAAGCACTTGTTGCTGTTCTTGCATGACTTTATGGGGTTTTATCTGCTCATAATTGCCTCAGCAATAATGCAGGTATTAGCATAGAGATCAAGAAGAAGCTGCACCAGTTAAGGGGCAAAAAACCCTCATCATGTCAGCACTTTTCCCCTCTGACTGTGCATAGCTAAATTTCTTTTAATAGAGAGGCTAAAGAATCAACCTTATGTGGCTTTTCTGTGTGTCACAAATATCAAAATATGTTCCCCAGAGGCCTCTGAGGCCTTGGGATCTGTATCCAGCTCAGATTTCTTCAAGGGACTGGAGCATTGTGCACTTTAAACTGAGGCTTTCTGCACAGCTTTCCCACTGCTATTTCTGAAGGAGATTGTTGCAGACGTTTGGAGTGGTTGTCACTGTTAGGGTGATGCCCAGGAAGAAAATCCCACCGAGGCATCACTAAAAAGCCTTGATTTAGTGCTGTGTGGGCTGAAGGGAGGCTCTAGCTGGGATCCTGGTGCTATAAATTGCTGCTTGTGGTTGCCGTTCTCCTGCCCGGATAGGGGCGGGAAGGTCGCCTTTCCTCCAGCCTGCTCACTGACCTCAGGCAGGGAGGTGGGGGGAAGGCCAGGCTCTGCCCAGCTGCAGGGCTGGGCATCTTCTTCCTGGGTCCCTGGATCTGCAGGTGGAATAGCCAAGCATGTCTCTCCAAGCACCTCCTGCGAGAGATCGTGCTCCAGAGCCATCTCTGTCTGACTCTGATTTTATTCTGTTCTGTGTCTTTGCTTCCCTTTTGTGGGAAGAAGAAATGAGGGGAAGTGTAAGCAATGGCTTCTTCGTTACCCTTTGTACTCTGCTATCCTGGAAAGCAGGTCCATCAGAGGGCTCTTTCCTACCCTTATTTCATGTTAAAAGCCCTGTGCAGCTTTGGAGCAAAGCTGGACCAGGATGGAGTAGGTCTTGGAGGTGCTTCTCCTTGCCTATAGGCACTAGTTCTTGAAGCTCAGCTTTGGGGTGACCTGGGGTTGTTCCTGGGATTTAAGACCCCTCTCTGAGTGGTGCTGCTTCTGCTCCCATGAGTAGGACCAGCCACCCAGCCTCGGGAGATCCAAAAGGTTCATTCAGGGAAGGAAGCCTAGGCTGTGATGTTGCTGCAGCAGGTGGAACCATGGGGCATACCAAAGGAAGTGGGGGCTGGCAGCATGGTATGGGCAGATGTCCTGGGGCTGGTGGCATGTATGAGGGTGGGAGACAGGTATTTATGTTACAGTGGCCTCAGGAATTATTTGAATCATGGGGGAAACTGAGGCAATAAAGTGTATGCAGCACTGCTGCTGATTTGCAGCAGCAGATCTGAATGTCTCTTGGACAGCCTGCAGGAGAATCCAGCTGGCTTCTGAAGCACCTGCCCATCCTGTTATTTGTTTTGTCCAAAGCAGAAGTTGAAGTGTGTGGAAATGCAGAATGCTCTGAGTGCTCTAGTTCTAGGAAGAGGTGTGCAGCTCTGCAGTGGTGCTGGAGTTAGGTTTGTCCTGGGTGGTCTGGAACTGCAGGTGCTGTCTCCTCCTTGCAGAGGATTGAGGAGACAGAGAAGTGAACCTGGGTGAACCTGTGTACGGCAGGCTGCAACTGGGCAGACTTTAATTCCTGGTGAATCTGCACTGAAGGGGCTGGGACTCATAGCCAGTAACTGCCCAGCAGGAGAATGTGACAAGAAGGCATCAAGTGAAGTCATAATTCTGTGGTCATACCTTTTACATTTCTGGAGATGACTTCATCTCTGCAAGTGCAGCAAACAGATGGTGCTGAGGCGCTATTAAACTTAATGTGACCAGTTAAAATGGGTGTAAGGTCAGGTTTTGGACTATCCAATATTTCATTTCTTCTCTTTCATCTCATGTATGACATCAAACTGAAATATTGCAGATAACCTAAACCTTGTACTGAGTACAGACCTATTAATTTTTAATGGTCTCTTCTACAGTACTCACCACAATGGTGTGGGTGCTTCACAGGTACTAATGATTTTATTTTTTAGTTTCCTGAGAGGTAGAAAAGGTATACTGTCTTTTTGTGGAAGTGGGGGATTGAAGTACCTGGTAGCAAGACCAGTTTTGCCAAAAAAAAAAAAGATTGACATTTACAATCTAATTTATTTTTATTTGTCTTTTTGATTGTAGCTGGGTTTTTTTATTGAGGTCAGGTTTTGGTGATGTTTTAATCCTTGATCTACAGCTCTCTACAGCTTCCACTATATATATATATATATATATATATATATATATATATATGATGCCTTCTGCTTCCATAGACTGATCCTCGAGGGTGTCATGTTGGGCAAATGTACAGTGATGTTGTCTTTATCTTAAAACCCAGCAGAATACCTAGAATAGCTTGAATTAAGGAGATTGGTCAGCAACATAGTGAAATTTTACTTGGAAGATAAGGTTTGAAATCGAACTAGCTTTTAAAGTAGAATGGATGCTGCTTGTCTTAAACTACTAAACCACCTAACTTTTGGTTTCTGCAGTTGTTTATACTGCTCAGAACAGCACTTTTTAGTCTTGAATGAGGTAGGAATTAGGAAAAAGTAGCACATAATCCTGATTTATTGTAACATACCTGCACATGAGGAAACACTGGAAGTGGCATGGATAGTTGCTATTTTTTAATCTGCAGCCCTTGACTTTTGTAGTTGCTATTTTAGGAGAGAATGTAGCTACACTGCCTTTTGAGTTAAAAAACATGTTTTGGTCTGTTAAGAGGCAAAGAGCTGCTGTGTGGACAGCAAAGGCAGGAACTGGCTTCTGACCCGTCCCTGTGCTGGCTCCCAGTGGGGTCTGGCAGCTCTCCCCCTTTCCTTGGAGCACAGGTCTCAGTGTGGTTGCTTGTGGGGTCAGCAAGGAGGACAGAGGCATGTTTGCTGAGGAGTTTGTTACCTAATGTGACACATTAGGGCTGCAAAGGAATCCTGCTGCTTGGGATACAGGTGTGTCAGGTGAAAAATACCTGGTTTGATCATGGACTTGGTATTTCCTTTCTGTTTGCTGAATAATGAGTCCTTCATGCATTCCACCACTGCCTGCTTTTTATTGCCTCTTCATGGGTATTCAGTTCTCCTTACCTGAGTAAAGGGGGGGGCAGAATTGTGTTATAGGGCTGGGGTTTTGTCACTTTCAGAGAACCCCAGACAACAAGCCTAGTTTTGGCTGGATGCCTGATCTTACTGCTAGAATTGTCAGACTACAACATTGGAAGTAGTATAAAGCTGTAGGGGAGGAATAAACACCCCATCCCACTGCTTTTTGGAAAGAGGATATAAAGACTGACCTGTTAATGCCTTCTTTGTGCCTCTCCATGTGTTATGGGAATTCCCATTGCCTTGAAGTGAGGGGAGGAGATGAAGCTGGTGTCCTCTCCAAAGCTCACATGAATCCAGTGGAGACCTGGCATCTGCTAGTGTCACCAGCTGGATCTAGCAGGTTTTTCCCAATCTGACCTTTATACCTAACCACTTCTTGGAAAAGTGACTTCCTGGGCTGGGTAGATTTCCCTAAGAGTGGTGGTCTGCATGCCAGGTGCCTCATGATGTGAGAGCTGAGCTGAGATGTCACAGTCACAGAAAGAGGAGGCAAGGCCATTGCTGTTGATGGTGGGATGGACTCAGCAGGAGGTGATAGTGGCATTTGGGAACAGTGCTGGCTGTATGATGGTTGGATATCAACTATGGGCCAGAGAATACTTCACAGAAGAGGAGGAGGATGTAAAAGGAAATGGACCAACTGTGGATTTTGATTGTCATATAGAGAGGGTTACAGTGGAACTTCACTCTGTAGTGTTTCCATCTGTTGTGGTTTAATCTTAGCTGGCAACTAAGCCCCACACAGCTGCTCACTCCTTCCTGCTGGGATGGGGGAGAGAATCAGAAGACTAAAAGTAAAAAAAACTTGTGGGTTGAGATAAGGGCAGTTTAACAGGTAAAGCAAAAGCCCTGCATGCAAGGAATTCCTTTGTCACCACTTCCCATGAGCAGGCAGGCTTCAGCCATCCCCAGGGAAAGCGGGGCTTCATCATTTGTAATGTTGATTTGGGGAGGCAGACTTCACTCTGAATGTCTCCGCTTTCTCTTTCTTCCCTCAGCTTTATATGCTGACCATGATGCCATGTGGTATGGAATATCCCTTGGGTCAGTTGGGGTCAGCTGTCCTGGCTGTGTCTTGTGCAATTTCTTGTGCACCCCCAGCCTCATCCTCACTGGTGGGGTGAAGCAGAAAGGCCTTGACTCAGCACTGCTCAGCAGTAACTAAAACATCCCTGAATTATCAACACTGTTTCCAGCACAAATCCAAAACACAGCCCCATAACAGCTACTGTGAAGAAAATTAACTCTGTGAAAGCCAAAACCAGCATACAATCTGTCCATCCCTTCTCTCAGTGCCCACTTGTGACCCCTCAGTGCTGTTGTGATGGATGTGGTGAATGAGGCCAAGACTGATATTTGAGTATATATTGTCTGACCACCTGATACCTGTCTATATACCTATATATATGTCTCTTTGTGGCTTTGCCAGGAAATTGAAATTATGTTCATAGTTATGTCTGGTTTTTGTGTTTGTCCCTGTCCCCTAATTGGTTCCTTCCAGGAAAGGCTTGCTGCATTTCACCATCTTGCCTGATGTCTTCTGGCTTTCAACAGGAATATCATATGGTCAGGGCCAAATGCTACAGTTTCAGAAAAATAAGTTTTATCTGTTGATAAATCACAAATTAACACCACTAAGAATTCTTCATGCTTTGTGTTCTGTCTTGAAACCTCTCTGTCTATAGGTCCAATAACATGTCTGAGTGTATCTCTCTCTTTCAGCCAGACCAATGTATAAGTTCTCCTGGGGGTGGTTGTTTCCCATGGGGAAGGTGTTGACTTGAGTAGATGGAAGTGCTATGAGACTTCTTGTGTGTTTGTTTTCCTCCTGTTATTTATTGCTTAAAGGGTTAAGTAAGAATTCTTTCTTTGCTGGTCAGTGGGTTGATGTTTTCATCTTGGGCAGTATCAAGTATTTGTGACTGCTTGGCATGCCAGGAGTAGCATGAGTTGGGTTTGCTTCAACCATGACCCCTTTAAGGACTAGGAATTCTTTGATGAGTGATTACACTTAACTCTGGACTCTTAGTTGATGGATGTGATGGAGCATATCCATGTTCCTTGGGAAGGTTTCCTTAAATAGGCATGACCTTTCTAGTGAAAACCAGAAAATAGTTTTTGCTCCCCCCCCCCAACATGGTATTTATTTCATTTTTGGACCTCATGATTACTGCAGACATTTACCATGGGAGTAGCTCATAGGGGCAGAGTTTGGCAGCTCCATTGTTCCAGCATTTGTTCCATCCTTTCTGTAGCTGCTTGTAGCAGCAGTCTTTGGTGACCTGATTCTCCTTTCTTATCCTTTCTGGCATCCAAAATTCTGAGGCATCAGAGAAAGACTAGCCAGTCTGCATGTTTTAATATGTAGATGAGGAGTGGATAGTGATTCAGTAGATCTGGATCATCCTATGTTTTTGTTTCTGTTGGATTTCAGTAGATATGTGGAATCTGTGGGCAAAATGGAGAGAATTGGTCCTGTTACCTCAGAATGAGGAACCCTCTGGCTGTAACTTGAATGTGATGACAGTCTGCCTGAAGTTGTGCCTGTCCCTGACCATCCTTGGGAAGTGTAGCAGGAGATGGGTGTGTTTGACTCTCCTGTGCACTGAAACCTTGCAAGATGCCTGGTGTCAGCTAGTCACTGTTGCTGACAAGGTGTCAGCAAGCTCTTTTATGAGGTTTGTGATTAAATAAACATGAAATCTCTGTGCTTGGGCTCTCATGTCTATTGTAAGGTATTCTGTGAAGTTGGTTCTCTTGGATATGGTGCTTGATAAAGAGATGATGCATATAGTGTGGAAAAGGTGCACTACAGTGGACAAACTCACCAGACCTGCTGGCACAGTAGTATCAAGTGCTTTGTTTGGCTTGTATAGTTTACCTAATCCTCAGGTAAATAGAAATTTTATGTACACTCTCCTAAGCAATTTCTTATACTGTGTCACCAGTTTCTTGATGCCTGAAATGTTGGAAGTTTGCATTTAAAAATTCTGAGGTCTGTAGATCTGTCTGCTTGGCTCTGGGATTGACAATTTTTACTTTTGTTTTTAGGACAGGATTTTAAAGACCATCCCTAAACCTCTGGATCCCTTGTGCTGGAGTAAACATGTGGCATTGTTGTTCTTCCATGGGTGAATTCCTACCATTGTAAGGTTTTCTCTACCTCTGACTTCCTGGGCAGGATTTTTGATAATGAATACAGTGACATTAAGTAGGGGAGAGCTTCTTAATAGGTCACTTCCCAACTTTACTTTGCAGGTAAATATTTTTGTCTTCTATGGATTTTCCTGGGGTGCAGAGTCTGTTGGATGGTTAGCTTTGCTCTCTGAACAATGTGCTTATACACAGATGGTTATTGCATCGTGGAGGCAACTATCTTCATGAAGTTGCTTGAAAAAAATTACTGTTGCATTTGTATAGGCTGCATTTGAACAGGTGCACTGTGAAAATAAGATTGCAGTGGGAAGAGAGCATGGGATGTGGTTATCAGTCCTCTCCCAAAGGCTGCTCTGTCCCAGTGGAGCCAGGGCAGGTAGTCCTGCCCTTCCCTGGAGACTCAAGGGGTACTGTCATATCTGTTAAATTAGCCCTGGATTGGAGTTGCTGGAAGTGTATCTAGTCAAATGCTAATTCCGAATTTGACTGACATTTCACACACATTTGTGTGTGAAACTAATTGGCAGGTTAGAAAAAGCAGTGTTGCCTGTAGGAAACTTTCTTCTTACCTGCAAGAGCTTAAACAGTAAAAATGTAAAATATCCAGTATGAAAATTTCTTCTTCCTTGCATGGTTAGCAGTGATAACCAAAAGCAAATTTTTCAGTTTTATGTTCAGAGCCCTCTGATAGTATTGTCATGGCTTGTGCTTCTGTTTACAGATTTCCCATGTAGCTGAATTGAATTAACAAGACCAGTCAATTCATTGCTGCTGTATTTAAACCCCTGGGCAGCAATGAGTCTGGCAGGGATGGAGCATCATTTTCATGTGCTGCTTGGAAAGGGAGGATGTACAGTGAAATGAGGTAGTGTTACTGTTTGGGGGAGGGGTTTACAGTCATGGCTCAGGTGGCAGATGAAGGGAACTGTAGGTTCCCAGAAGTCTTTTTTGTCCACTGCTTCCCATGTGGCTCAGTCACTAGGTAGCAGGAGGTTTTTTCTGTCCTGTCTGGGCTAGCCAAAGACTAGTGTATCCAGAGTTTATTCAAGGCAGATAGCATTACAGGAATCAAAACAGAACTCTTGGTTCCTGTTCATTGATTTAATCCTTTGTTTTTAGCAGTTAAATATCTCTGTATTCTTTAGCCTAGCCTCAGTTATCCTGGATTTGAGCCCCTCTGAAATCCTAATTGCATAGTATTCATGTTAGGAAGAAAGGTGGTGTGAGGTGATGCACAGAGAAATGAACAAGTCCCAGGTCACCTGCAGAGGAGCAGAAATCTCAGAGCACTGGGTTCAGTGGCCATCTTTCCTCCCCTTGTTTGAGCTAGGTGGCCTCCTTTATTGCTGCCCCCTCCATCTAAAGGGTGGTCCTTGGAGGCTGTTTGGAACACATGGTGAACTGCACACTCCCCTTACCTTACTCTCCATCAGCTTGCTGTGTTAGCAAAAGGTAGTTTGCAGCGTTTTACAGCATCTTTCCCTAGCACCAAAATTCAAAATTCCAATTAATTACATTTATGAATCTGCATGCAGCTGTTAGATGTTTCATATTTTCTTTAGGCTTGTGCAAAATACATGATATGGTGGAAAAGGTGCTGCAGATTTACTTTTTTTTTTTTTCCCCTCTCCTATGAGTCTGCATAGCTTGTGAGACTGGAATGATACTGTATGCTTAGTTTTGCAGCTAATTTGGAATTCTGGGCTTCAGTGTATCATGTTTGCTTCTCTTGTCTGTTTCCTCTGAGTCTTTTATGTGGAGTTTACAGATACTGGTGCAGTTTGCATAGCAGAAATTGTCCCTTTGTAGCAGCTGGTGAGTGGATGATGGACAGCTGATTAAACTAAACCTTCAAAAGGCTTTTGAAAAAACCTCAGTAGTACTAAATATTATGATTTGCAAATGTTGTGTCAGTACTACTGGGTTAGACAGCTTTAGACCACCTGGTATAAGTTGGTCTGACTGGTAATACCCCTTTACTCTGGGCCACCAATCCTTGTGTTTGTGGGGTATTTACAATGGGCACAGCCTCTTTGTTGGGGTGCATGGTGTGAAATCATACCTCGAGGCTAAGCTGGGGGTAAATAGGTTCTGAAAGAAGTGATCCTTTCTCTCTGTGCTCCATTTGGCTTGGAGCTTCTTTTTCTTGATCTCATAGAAAATAAGTAATGCCAAAGAGAATAATTTATCTCTAAATCCAGCTGCCTCCACCATGGTGGATGTGTTCCTCTGCTATCCTTTTGAGAGGCAAGCTGGTGTCCAGTGCTGGCTGTGTTCATCTCAGCAGTGCTGACAGCAGCAGCGTGCAGGGTGATGTGGCACAACATACCCACAGTGCAGCTGCCTGTCACTTCTGTCACCTGGTAGTATCTGTAGCTCCTCAAGGAGAGCCTTTGCACATTTAGTACCGCCATACCACTGCCAACCCCTCTCACATCCACTTGGCTTTAGAAGTGAGTGGACATCCATTCCTCCTGCAGAAGAGGGGGGTAAATGTTTGCTCATCCACGGTTTCTCTGATCCAAGTGTTTTCAACTCTGCCTTTGTATTTGGTGGCAGGTCCTCCTTCCCCCGGCGCGTGTTTGCAACGTGCTCATGTGCCGGCACGCGTGTGCTGCCCTTGAAAACAGACCAAACTTATTAAAATCATTGCTGGTTGCCATGGCAGCTGTTGTCGCTGTGGGCTAATAGGAAAGGCAATTACTGCTGCATGCTGGGGAGTGTACGGGGAGGCTCTGGGCAGGGGGGTACAGGCGGCTGCACGCTGCTGAGTTCTGTGACTGATAGCTTGAATGTCACAGTGAGCAAGCAGCAGAGGAGAGAAAGGCAGGAGATGCCCTGTAATGAGGTTTGGCCAGTATTCCACCTCCTGGGCAGGCTCATTGAGAGATTCCCACCCTTCCTTTGATTGTCACGGGGTTGAGTTTCACGTTTTCAGCTGGGCACAGCACAGTGCTGCTCAGTGACTCTCAGCTGGCCCAGGAAGTGAAATGGAGCTGGAAAACTTTATGTGTGTTGAAGATACTCATCTAGTCCCTTTCCTGCTGTTTCCTCTCTGTGAATATTCCTCTTCAGTACTTACTTTGCTGTTTCCTGTAGGTTGAATGTCATGATATAAAATAGCTCCGATTTTCTTGAAGCGAGTAGGATCACTTAAGAAAAGTGCTTCTTATAATGAATTTAAAGCTACAGGGAAATTGCATCCTTCATCTTTATTCTCTGAATTTGGGCAGCATGTGTCCAAGCAATGCCAGCACTGTTTGTGCCAAATGCAAACATGAAAAGAACTGGGATTGTTTTATAGTGCAGAGCTTTTAGAAAATCAGTAAATTCCATGAAAGATTTGAGTTGGGGAAGTAGGTGAGAGCTGTAAATCTTGGGGATATAAAAAACTGCTTTGGCTGTGTTTGACAGAGCACTGCACTCCCAAATTGAAACCCTCTGTCCCCTCCGATTTGTTCTGCTTTCCCTTCCCCTTGTGCTAGGTAATGGCCTGAGACCTTGCTGCACAGGAACTCTTCCAAGAGGCTCTCTCTGTACATTAAGAGGTACATCATAGAAGTTTCTTCCGGCTTCCAGAATCCATGATGGTGTCAGTGAAGCTAAAACGATGGCTGTCACCCCCTTCAATAGGGAGACAAGTCCCTGGAGGCATGGAGGAGACAAAGTGAGAAGAATAAAACAATCTTCTTGGAGCAGGCAAAATTGGGATCTTGTCTGATTTCTCTCTTTCTGCTGATCTCCCAGCAGCTGTTTCCAGAGGCCCTCTGGATCATGCCCGTTGGGGGATAGCGCTGGTGACTCACCCGGCTGGGATGGTTTCCGCAGCAGGCAGCAGCGTGAGAGAGCCTGGCTTCCCAGGGAGCCGTGGCACCAGGAAGGGGAAGGTTTCTGGTGCGTTTGATCCCTCAGCGAAGATTATGCTGTGTCTGTTTAATTAGAGACTGCTGCTTTCTTTACTGGGGTACTAAATATAAATGGTGTAGCTGGTCTAATATACTTGAGGTTGCAAATGTCAGGAATCAATAGCTTTATTTTCCTCTCGCCAAATCTGATTTGGTTTTAAGTACTGCTACTAAATCTAATGATGCAGTAATTCCTGTTTGTTAAAAGGAATGAAGGATTTAGGCTGAGACAGACTTCATGCTCTTCTTCCATCTCTCATCCCACCGCTGTTTTACAAGGGAAGAGCTACTGGTTTGCAGGTGTTTGTACAGTAAGATCTGAAGGTCAAAAGGCTCAATCTAAATACACTGTGTACTGAGTTTGTATTCAGCTAATATACCATTCTTAAGGTTTTCTCTCTGCAGTTTTTGGTGCAGATTTGTACATTCCAAGCATTACCTTTGTGAAAGTCAGCAGAGTGCCAAAAAATTTAAAAAATATAAAAAATGCACTAAAGATAAAGAAGCTGCTTCTGGAGCCCAGGCTTCATGTTCTGTCTGGGATTCTTTGTTTGCTGAACTACAGTCGAAGTCCTGGCAGGCCCCAGGGAGATCTGTAATGGGACGGACATCTGTGTTTAAGATGCCTTGCCCTGTTGGTCTGCTGTGCAGGAAAAGGAATAAGTATCAAATGAGATTTTTTTCCCCCGCTCTGGGCTCCTACTGAGCACAGTGGACCCAATCTACCTCCATCTGCTTAGCCTTGTGCAGTGCCATTGCAGACACTGTTTGCTTGCGCGTGTCTGTGAGCTGTAGTGCGATGCCTGGGAAGTGCAGCTTGCTGGGAAGTGCAGCTGGTACTGCCGGCCAGCCGCCGTGTGCAATGTGCGATCCCGAATTGGTTGGGAAGTCCTTGAGAGTGGAAACGATGGAGAGAGCTCCTCATGGTGAAGACAGATCCAGTGCTGCTAGCAGCAGCGGTGAGGCTCCGCATCTTGCCCTCGGCTGCAGTAACTGCTGCTTGTTCATGCCCTGGCCGATCTGCAATGATTTTGTCCTGGCCAGTAGGATAATGTGGGCTACCTTGTCTTGGGGCAAAACTGGCTGCTGGGCTGGAGCAGGAGGGAGCATGCACATTATGTGCTGGAGGCATTTTTGCCGTGTTGCAGCATGTGCTGCGAGATGCATGATTGAAAAATGAGAGCCCCTAGAACTTTGGCCTCACCTGCCAGGTCTGTTCTGGCCTCAAGACTCAAGGTCTGGCAGAACAGTTTCAGCATTAGATGTCTCTTGATAGAATCAATGGGGAGGAAAGAAATCCAGAGATACTTTTTGCCCTTTTTGAAGTTTTCCCATTCTAATGATGGCAAGAAGAGGTTGTGTTACTGGAGTGTGTTGAATTGTAATCATTGTCTGTTCTCAGTCTGCATAGGGTAGATGAAAACTGTCCCCAGTGTTACTGTGTGCTCCAGGTCATCATTAGACTTGGCCTGACATAGACTGACCAGCTCAGAGGATTTTTTCCAAAAGCTGTTTACTCTGCTGTAGGATGCAGTATTATAAGCCTATTGCTTTGAAGGTTAACATTTTTCATATCCCCAACACTTGTATATTGTCTTGCCTTATCCCTCTTTTCCCTCCCTGCAGCTTTTTCTATTTCTGATAGACTAGTCTAACACAAACATTTCCAGGGACAGAGCAATGGCTGCAAGAGAATAGCTTTCAACCTCTTCTGCTTTAAGCTTTGGGAGCAGGGCTGATGGAGAGCACATGACGCTGCCGGTGGCTTTTCCTTCCCGGCGGGACACAGGGAGCTGTGTGTGCGAGGGGAACAAGCCGTGCTGTGTAGTGTGTCGGCGCTCCGCTCCCGCTGGTGGCGAGGGCAGGCCGGGCTGCTGCCAGCGTGGCACAGCGCTCCGAGCCGGCGGCTCTGCCGGGGCTCGCCCAGCCGGGTGCCACTCGCGCACCGCCGTCGGTCCTGGCCCCGGGCAGGAGTGCGCCGAGCGGCTCGGGGCGATGCGAGCGGGCTTCATCTTTCCTCGGCATGGTGTGAGCGAGCGGAACGCCTGAATTATTCACTCCTCCTCGGCCTGCTGTTCCTATTGAATTCCCGCGTCGAGGCACCCTGCCAGCGCCCGCTGATGAATTCATTGCTGCGCCTGCCCCAGGGGCACCCTGTGTGTTCGGGCTGGAGGGGGCGGGGGCGGCCGCCTGCGCCGGGCTGGCCCGGGGCTGTGTAGCTACGGTCGGTGAGCCCGGCTTGCCCTGCAGCCCTTCCATCCGCAGCGTAGGTGGGCGCCGGCCCCTTCGCTGCTCGAAGGATTGTTGGCAGGTCTGCGTGTGTTTTTGTCTGTCTCTGCCTTGTAGCCGTGCTGAAGCCTGCCTGGGCTCCCCATCCTGATCGTCTTGTCCCAGGTCTCCACGTGCAGCATCTGGTATTGTGTCCTATCTGTGTTTCATCTTGGTGGAGTGGATTTCTCTGCAAACCACATCCTGATGTTTCACACACCATTTGAGGTTCTCCTTACTTCTGCATCCTGAGCTTTCAGGTTTGATTGTGCTAGAAAAAAAAACCACGTTTCACAATTTCTGAGAGGAAATTTTTAAAAAATTGTTCTAATAGAAACCATTTCCCTTTTGTCTATGATGTTACTCTTAGTAGTCTGAATAATTGTTTTTTGCTAAACATTTAAAAGATCTCTACTGTTCACATTATCACAACTCATAAAAGCTGTTGAAGACACATTTTATACTTTTGGAAGGAGGTTATCGCTTCTCTTAAAAAGAACTTCTGGATGTATGTTTGGTACCATCTTCACTGTATAGATTCTCTGCTTTGTTCCTCTGTGTTTTCTTTTTTAAGCAATTACAGCAGGTGGCTGGTCTTTGGGGAAGCTTCCTTTGACCCCAGTGCTCTCTGGTCCCAGTTGACAAAGGCGGATGGAGTTTCAGGTCCTCCTCCTGGCTGCACAGAGGAGTGTTTTTTCACCTCTAATTGGATCATGTAAATCGGCTCTTTCTTTGTCTGGTCGTCTTTGTCCAGAATCTCCTTCTGGATTTTGACCAATAAATCAGCCTTGATAATGGATTGACTTTTCCTTTAGTAATTACACTGATATTTGAAAACTGGTGTAACTGATGAGTGAAATAGGTGTAATAATCAGAATTATTAATAATAATCAGAACCAATAATATTCCTCAAAAACTGATTTCTGTAGTGAGGCAATATGTAAGTGATGGAGTACAATGTAACAAGGGCTTTTTTTAAAAATGTTTTTAATCCTGCACTGTTACAGCCCTTTGGGACTAGTATTTGATAAAGTGCTAAGGGGTCCCCAGGGTCTGACAGATGCTAGAGAAAACAGAACTCCCTTCACAGAGAAACCCAGTCCTTTCATGCCTGTGCAAATGCTGGATGCTGGAGTGGTGCGCCTTTCTCCTGGGCCTTGGAAAGCTTTTCTTGCTGAATGTTGTCCCCCCAGCCAAAGGGGGAGTGTTTGAGAGTCACTGGCCACAGTTTGCAGTGTGTGGTTATGTTGGGCAATAAGGGAGGATTGATGTGCTGTCCTTTTTATCCCCACTTTGGCACTTATGCCTGGAGCAATGCAGTGTGCTGTTACCTCTGAAGTGGTGGCTACGGTATTGCTTGCTGTGGCTTCTCTGCAGCACAGAGTAGAGTAAGTCAGTGGAGAAAGAGGAGCAAAACAAACCCCAGGAAAACCTAAATCACAAACTTCATGAGCATCGACTGGCTAATGAATCAAAAAGGCTGGAAGGAAGGGAACAAAGGATAAAGTCATCTGTTTTGTCCTTTGTATAGGCAGGAATGGAGAAGAGGTATACTATTCCCTGTCAGTAGAGGAGAGGGAATGTCTGAAGCAAGCTTCCTCCTATTGCTTTTAAAGTTGAATGAGTGGGAGACATGGAGTTGCAAAGGTGTGAAGCCTTCATGCAGCAACCGGGAGAAAGTCTAGGACTGTGCTTCCTGGTTAGCACACAGGGCTTGCAAATGTGTTTTTGCTGTGGCAAAAGCATCCAGCCCCTCCAGAACTAAATACAAAGGGTGGCAGACTGGGACTCATAAATGGTGAGGCCTACAGGTAGTGAGTTGGGAAGCTAAGCCTGATTGAAACACGTGGCTTCCAGGATGCAGGAGAGCTGGAATTGCCTGTCTGCAAAATGTGGCACTCTATGCTTTTATGTTCTCTTTGTGGAGTAGAGATTCTAAATTTTGGAGTTTCTCATTTGTAGCCATTTTGGCTTCAGTAATGGCAGCAGGAGAAACGGAAAACTTTTTCTTCCTTCCTTCTTTTTTCTTCCCCCAGATTTTTGACTGTTTTCTGAAGGGAGCAGATTTTGGTCTTTTTCTCTTATCTTCCTGATCTGATTCAAGAGCAGTGGGGGACAGAATTCAGTCTGTGATTTGCATGTGTTCAATCCTTCTGTCCCAAATCTGTACAGTGTCCTTCTGTGCGGCTGATAACAGCTTTCTCATGCAGCACTTACATCTATGTGAAATTACAGTAGCCTTCTTTTTTTTTCTCCTTTTTCTTTCTTTGCTGCTTCTTCAAAGCTGCAACTAATCCTCCAGGCACCAGTGCTATCTTTCAACACACTCTGACTGATGCAGTGCTGACTTCACATGGGATGAGATTTGGGAGGTGCATTTTTTCACCCAGGAGGATTACAAGCTTCATCTTGATACAAACATTTTTACACTACAGGTGGTACTGTTGGTGCCTCAGGACTTAGTTTTTGGCACTAGAAAGATACACTGCAAATTCAGGAATGCTCCTAGACCTTCCTTTTTGTGTCATTTTTAGAGCTACAAAATCTCCATTGATGTTGGTAATTGCCTAGAAAGTTTAGGGGTCTGTTATGTTTCAGTTTTGGTCAGGTTCATATATAACTATGTATTATATATGTGTAAAAATATATGTTTTATATACACACAACCTTATCTTCTGTGGCCATCATTTAGGTGCTTTCCTGTAATGCATTAAGCAATGAGACTACTATATGAGATTTGTTTTGTTCTTTCCTATCCCTGTGAGGGAAAGCAATATATACTCTTTTAGATTAGTTTTTGAAGATTTTTTTTTTAATATTCTTCTTGTCAAAGAAAAGGTATGCATATTTTTAGTATGCCTACTATGAAGTCTTCTACATGCCTCATCCTACGATTGACATTCTCCCCAGAATCAGTGTTCTGCAATTGGTCTTGTCAAATCTGTGACATCTGTTTGTGGCAGTGGTAGATGGGCCTGTAGCTAAGAGCAGTGCTTTTATGATGGAAAAACTGGGGAAAAAGGTATTAGCATTTGTTTTTGTAAGTCTTCTCCAATTACTGTTCTGAAAAATAGCTACCAAGTGTAGATAGATTTAATTGATGAAAATGCCTTTTCCCTCCTGGATTCTCCCAGCTCTGGACATAATTAATGGACCAAGCATGACAGCTTGGTTTTGAGTACTCATTGCTACTATCCTTAGAGCATCACTTGCCTCATGAAAACTCATTTAAGCAGCTCCAGTCTCTAGTAATGCCACAGCAGACTTGCATTGCTCTGTGCTTCTGAGGGACAAAGGAACAAAGTATGAGCCAACATCACCTATATCTGATTAGGCCATACACTATTGGAGATGTCTTGGCATGAGGAAGGGAAGCCATGAAATGTGATGATATCATGACTTTCTTCTCCTGCTTTGGATGATTGCTTGATGTTTCTCATGATCAGTTCTTCAAGGGAGTAAGAATTCTGAATCCCAAAGCATTGTTTTAGATACCTGTGTAAAAGGCTCTGAAATGAACGGAGGTCAAGGACTGGTAGTTTCTAAGGAGGATTCTTGTCAGCAAGGTTCTCATTGCTGCAGTTGGCTTAAGCTGATGGGAAACTATGCTTTCATTGGAAGAGAAGCCCTGCCTTCTCCCTGACTCCAACCATGTGGTCATGCACCCTCCCATGTACAGGTGTTAGGGATTACGTGGCCTGTAGCGACCACCTTTGTTCCTGAATCTAATCCTTCTCCTTTTTGAGGGATTAGTTTCCAGAAGGATCAGCAAGCTGATCTGACTTGCAGTTTTCTTCTGTGATCCCTACTGTGCATGCAAGGGGTAAAGTAGGGGTGCACACTTGGGAACCAGAGAGGAAAAAAAACAGAGCTATTTACTTTGTTGGTACAGTGATTTTTGAGGTTAGCTTAATCTGGCTCTAAACCCATACTCTTAAAAGGTTTGTATCACTGTCTAGCTCAAGGGAGTTTGAGGTTTAATCCCTTTATACTTGGGCTGAGCAATGTGCAGAAGGAAGGAGCAAGTAGAACTGAATTTGTAGGACTGCAACTGTCTAGAGCTTTGACTAAAAATGTTGGCTATATTTTCAAAGGAACCTTGAGAAATAAAACAAAAAACCCCAAATGGTGCTTTGGCAGGGTTTTATGATTTGACTGGCCCTCTCCTCTGCTGTTTGCCACAGTGCCTTAGGTCTGCTCCCGCTCGGAGGTTTGCTACACTGCCAGTTTCTCTGTACCTAATTTAAGATGTTTGTGCGTTCAGTGGGAGGGTGGCTCTCTTTTCGTTTCCTTTATCTGAGTGTGCTGCATAGGGAAGATACATGATGCTGTAATTTCAGGAGCCCAATGCTTTTAGATCTCTTTTGTTCTGCATTTCATCTGTAGACTCAGGCAGGGAAATGTTACTTCTTAATGCAAAAAAATCTCCAGGGATTGCACACAGGAGAGAGGTTTTTAGACTAAATTGTGAAGGAAACAAGCTTTAGGTGAATGTGCTGTGACAATCCCTGCCCACACACGCACACTTAAAAACCAAGCAGTAATTTCAATTCCATTTTAAAGTTGGGGGAATTGTAATGCTATCACCTTCCTAAAAGCTTTATGAAAAATGGTGATGGGGTGGGAGAGATGCAGAGAAGTGCACCACGGAAGGCAGGGCGGTCGGGACTTGTGGATTCTGCACTCCATGTGGAGCAGCTGGGCGATCGGTCCGGCCACACCGTGGTGTTGGCTCCCTTTGCTGGAGGGACCGTGGCAGGGGACCTGGTGAGGGGGGCTGTGATTATAGCTGCAGGAGGCTGGAATGGGAATGGCTGCAGGGGGCATAGGGTACAAATCAGCGAGGAACTAGTTTGGGTTAGTTCCACTGCCTTGTTTATTCCATTGTCTTGCAGGCAGGGAAGGGAGGGGGCTTTGATGCTTTTGTGTGGTGCTGGCAGGAATGTGCATTCTGGGGGTTTTGAGACCTCCTGGAGGGGGGCGTGGGTCTTTTTCCAGTGGCTTCAGACTATCCATAAAGACAATAGGGTGGAACTGAGGCTCTGTGAGGAGTTTGTATGCTGTTCCTGAGGACTTCCTGGGCTTTAACTAGACCTAAAGCTCGTAAAAAGAGACAAATGCATTGGAGGCATGTAGGATGCTGCAGGGAAGAACTGTGTCTGTCTCCTGCCTGCTTGACAGACCCAGATCTTGCCATCTCCCAGGTTCCTGGGGTGCAGCAGCCTGGGGCTTTATTAGTGCAGTCACCACAAAGCTCTCTGGCACCTTTCTTGACCTTTCACAGGCCCAATTTCTTACTATGAGCTCGTGCTGTTTAATCACGATCTTATTTTTGTTGTTGATGGCTGTATTTACACACAGGATGTACGAGAATATCCAATACCTGAGACTGCTGGAAGTCTCTCACTTCATTTTTCCATTAATACATAAAGTTCTTGTCCCTTTTTGGCAGAATGGGAAGCAGCAGCAACCAATCCCTTATAAGCAGGGCTAGCATTCCCATCTGGACCAAACTGAAGAATTCAGACTACTCTGGTTAATTTTGCTCTCCATGGTAGCATGATCTTTCTTAGAAAAGTCTTCAGAGAGGCTTGCCTTGCTTCCCTGCAATGAAATGGAAACAGTAGCTTACTGCAAATACCTGGTTTGACCCCCATATCAGGTGGGATGGTGTTTTGTATCTTTCTCTCTTTCTTTCTATCTTTCCTCTCTCCCAATTTTTTGTTCCTTTTTCTTAAAATTTTGAAACAAAGCATGTACTTAAACTCAAATCTGTTCCAGAGAGGATGTGTTCCTCTTCTGTGAGAGGAGGAGATCTTTTGATAAGTGTTCCTTTTCTCCTTGTTTTAACAGTGTTCTAGCTGTGACCATTGCTTGCATGGGAATGCTTCATCCCTCCTGCATAAGTTAATTGCCTAGCTTGGGATATCAGCTGTAGCCTGCCATCCTGTGCAGTTTGTCTAGGCTGGGTATTTTTGGTAGCTTAGGCAGGATTTTGGTTTTTTCATATGCTTTGCAGTAGGGAGGTGTGACCACAGCTGCCATGCAGGTAACTCAGGGTAATCATGTTTAGCAAGAGCTTTGCATGAGCAGTGAGGAGGTTTGTATAACACAAGTGGATTCCAAAGAGTCCTTGGTTAATGGCTTAGAAAACCTGTTATTTTAAGACTTTCTTTTTTATTATTTTTATAAATTGCACTCTGGTTACAGAGAGCTTTGGCATGTGACCACATCCCATTCCACCTGTCTGTAGCCCATAAGAAGGTGGCAGTCAGCTATAGGGTGCATGTAAAAAGAAAGGCAAAGGTGTGTTTTCTGTAGTGGAATAGTGTTGTGTTATAGCAGGAATCACTCCTTACTTTTCATATGGAATTGCTTAATTGGGATGTTGAAAGGTTAGCTTTGATTTTGTTTTGATACTTCTCTACATTTTTGTAGGCAAATGTGTAGCACTTTGGTGTCTAATTAGAAGGAAAACCCTGAAAAATACTGATGTGTGTGGGAGAGATGAATAAAGGTAAAGCAAAGAGGGAAGGGTAAAAGCAGGCTTTATTTCTTCGTGGAGATAGGAACCCTTGCAAGGGGAGTAACCTTCTAATAAACTGTTACATGAGGATTTATTCTGGTAAAATTCAACAGTCATGACCTCTACTTTTCCCTTTTAAAATACTAGTAAATGGCACTTTGGAGACAGACACCTCCTTTGTCTTCAGAACATGTGCTGAGGCACTAAGAGGTTGTTCCCTTATCAGAAGGAGCCTGTCAGGGGTTGAAATGGCTGGATCAGTCTCTGCTGCCCTTCTGATCCTTGGTACCTCTGAGGCAGTGGGGGAGCCATCACTATGATGATGTGCTTTGCATCATGGTCCTTCTGTCCTCTTAAAAACAGAATTAGATCTTTTGTGTGTGTCTGGAATATTTGTCTCAGGTGGAGTGGGTTCTCTCAAATCCATATGCTGATTTATGGCAGAGAAATAGGATATTTCAAGGGCCGGAATTCAGGGTATCCCTGAATGTGCACAGCTCCCATTTGGGGATATTCTAGCTGTGGAATGACTTGCTGTCCGTTTTCCCCCCAAGTTGATCATATTAGGTGCAATTAGTGCCCTGGATACTCTTTGGGATGCACTTTGGGGTGTCCCTTGTAAGCAGAGGGAGCTGCCATGCTGTGCAAGTTGCTCTTGCAGCAGCATGAGAGGGGGTTCATTCCCTTTTAGAGGTGCCCTTTTGTTCCCTGCTGTTGTAGGGAGAGGAGCTTTCCAGGAGGGGGATGAAGAGGCCAGACTTAATGGTCTTAAGAGTGGATTTACTATTTTTTCTCTATTTTGCGAAGGAAGGCCTGGGAGTTGTTTCTCTCTAACTGTTTCCAGATGGTGCTGCTGGAACACAAAGATTTCCAGTGTGTTTGGGATGGCGGCTCTGAGACCCCCAGCCCCCCAGCACTTCCTGTGCAGCTCCACAATCCTGCAGGCTTAATCAGAAACAGTCCTGGCTGCCCCAAGCTCTCTGCTTTCTCCCTCCTCCAGGCATTTTAACCCCTTGCCATTACAGCTCCAGCCCATCAGCCTGCCCACCTCACTTCTCTCCTTTCTCAAGCTGGCTCTGGGCACTTGCAGTATTCCAGAGATGAAACTGCATTTGGCTAGACTATTTGAACAATTTATGTCTTTGGGGAAAGGGAAGATGGTTTGTAATGTGAACCTGGGAAAATAATTTCTGTAGCTATGTAGGGCAGCTTATGCAATCAGGCCAGTGTGTCCAGGGCACAGATAATTTCTCTTGCACCTATTTGCCTGCAGCACTTAGTATACAGTATGATTTTGTCAGAGTCGTGTGCTGTTGAGCCTCTATCTCTTTTTTGTGCCAATTTCCCTTAGAGCAAGCCAGATTTAATTTTATATCACAGCCTCTTCACACCCAGCTGACAAATTAGCTTCAGCTTTTTTCTTCTGGAGGTAATATGACAACTATAATTTCATTTGCAAAGTAGGAGTACACTTGTTTCTTTTTAGCCTTTGAGCAACAGCCTGTGAACATTTGTAAAATCAGCCAAGAAGCTTGTGATCAACTGACTTCCCTTCTGGATCCGTGGTGTCATCTCCCTCGTCCTGTTCTGTCTTATATTCTCCATCCTGTTTTTTTAGAAAACAGAACAGTGGACTGACTGCTAAGGCAAAACTCTGTAGTCTTCACCTTGTGAAAGCTTGTAGTCATCATGTTTGAGCAAGCCAGATTTTCGTGCCATGAGCATGTTGCCCTGTAATGAGTTGGCTTAGAGTAAATTATGTGTGAAATGCTTCCTCAGCCCCATGTAACAATTATGGCATCCAGAGGTGCCCCCAGTGCTGGATTTTAGAGCTTTGTTGTGAGCCCTGTCCTGTTTCTGTTGAGTAAGAGCATGAAGATGAACTGCCATTTTAAAAGGCTTCTGCTTAGTAAAAGAGGAGGGAAATCAATATTTTGTGCTATTGACTTCTGTGCATGCAGAGTGTCCTTGTATTTGCTGGATCACAGACGTCACACAGTGCAGAGTATTCCCAGGGGCTTTAACTTGCACTGGGTCTATTGTTGCCACTGTAGGTCATGGACCAGCAGAGTCAGACTGTATTTTCTTCATGCCTCGAGCAGTATGAGGATGCTAGCATATGTAGTCCAAAGAAAGTGTATGTTTTGCACATTTAAATTACAGTAAATTAATGAAATCTCATCTCTCTTCAATTATATTTGAGTAGCTGAAAACATCCGTTGGCTCATCTGGAAAATGAAAAACCTAGCTGGAGGAAAGGCTGCTTCTGACCAGAGAGCTGCTTCCGTTATTTAGGAAAAAAAAGTCAGAAAAGAGTCAGCATTGTTATAAAGAATATGTATAAAATACTTCAATTTTAGCTGTGGAAGTGCTTTTTGTGTATGAAAATCCCCTTTCTCTGCAGCATTAGACTTCTGTACTGTAACTCCATATGGACACTGTCAGCTTAAAGCCTGAGTACGCATTTGTAAACTTGTTGCATCATGAATATTTTAACAGACCTGAAGGTATTTAAACTTTTCTGTGTGGTTTGGTCAGATATGTATTTGTCTGTGTTTCATTCTGCAGTCTCTGCTATGCCAGTCAGTTATTCTTCCTATTGTATGCATATGATTTCACAGAAAAGAAGTGCCAGGAGAGTGGAGTTAAGAAAATACGTATTTCAAAATACAGAAAATTGCACTGACACCTTTGGGTGGCATCACTGGGGCTCTATTCAACGGGGATGCAGCCATCCCCAAATTGCCCTGTTCTGTCTGACCACCTTGTGGGCTTCCCTAGCCTACTGCTCCAGACTATTCAAACTCTGGTCAGGGCAGGAGACTATTTTTATTAATCTGACATCACTTTCCTTTCTTGTCTTTACTGTGTCACTGGGCTTCCCGCCCGGGGAGCCTCTGGCAGGCCTGGCCTTCCTCCAGCTGGGCTCCGCCGGGGTCCTGCCCCTTCCCGATGGCCAGGCGGAAGGGCTGCGTCCCACAGCAGGCTGTGGGCTCCGTGGGTGCCATGGCCCTGCTACAGGGCTGGGTGTCCAGCTTGGTGGAGCTGAGAGGCTGGAGTGGACACCTGGGACAGGAACCCCCTTATGCTATGGGGCTGGGGTGGATGAGAGGCTGCAGGTGGGAGCTGCATTCCCTAGAGCCCTCTGAGACACCATGGACATGGCAGCACGGGAGCTCTCCTGCCCCATCCTACTGGCTCTGCAGAAAACACAGGATTTTTAGGATATGGGGAAGTCTGGAGCAGGGTGGGGGGGGGCCTAGGCCGGAGGCTGCTGTTGCTGCAGCAACAGGGCCAGAATTCCAGGAAGGAAGAGGGGCCGGATGAGCCTCTGTCCTGGCCTCTACTGGGCTCAGAGTGGGGAGCTCGGGGGCGCTTCTCTTCTCTCATGAGCACCAGGTCCCTTCAGCCAGAGTCCTGCGCTGGCAGCTGCACCCCTGCTTCTCCCTCCCTCAAGAAGGGGCCTCAGCCATTGGGGTGGGTGTCGGAAGCCAGGGCTGTGCTAGCCAGCATTCTTCCCAGTCATCAAGGGCAGCTGTGCACAGTGTATTTGTTGTGGTGGCTTTTATCAAAATCTCAAGCTTTTAGTCCCCAAATACACTTAAAAAAAGGGGGGGAATAGGGGAGTGGATGGGTGAGAAGTGGGTGAAAAGTAAAATGTAAGTCCTGCTACTTGCATCCAGCAAATTGTACAGGTTGTTGATGTCAGGGCACTAACAAGGAAGCAAATAAATGGAAGGTCTTCTCTAGGTGATGTCTGTGTCTCTGCACATGTGGAAAACAGCCAAAGCCATGAAGCAAGTTTAATTGAAAGTGAAGACAGCTGAAGGGAAGCATCCCATACTATAGACACAGTTATTGGTGCTGCAGAGTGATTAGCAAGAGCTGTATATCAAATTAGGATAAGTATCGAGGGAGAAGGGTGACATTAAGATCCATTTAAAAACTGCTTGGTTCAGTTTTTCATTAATAATTGGTAATTCACCCTTAGATGCTACTTTCCCCATTAATTTTATCCAAAAACAAGTTGGGGTAGGAGACAGCACACACAATTGAGGAGGCACACTGAATGCATCAGATACACTTGGACAAAGAAATGGTTATTTCCTTTTTGTTTATATGCAATAATTTGTGCAAGTAAGGATCTTATAAAGAATTGCCTATTTTCTTAGCAACTGATAATAAGATCAAGGCATTTACAGTTTTAGCAGTGCTCTGCCACAGTTAAATACTAAAAAGCCTTTTTCAAGACAATCCCCCCAGCCGCTCCCCCTTTCCCCAGCACAGGATTTCTGTCTTTCCTGTATGCAAGAAGTAAAACAAAAAAGATGGTGAAACCACTGGGCTGTGATGAACAGCACTGGGATTTCTGTATGGCTCATGATCTTTACTTTTTCGCAACTGTCACTTTCAGATTAATAGCTTTGTAGCCAGTGTTTTCAGCCTTTTTTTTTTTTCTTATTGTGAACATCTTATTCACTGTGCTCTGAGAAAGTGGCTTCTGTTTGTGTAGTACAAGTCTGATAAATGTGTAGCTTGTGCTATCTCATCACTTCAAAATCCCATTTTGCTTTTGGGAGGAACAAGTAATTTCTTGTTGCCTTTTTTTCATTGCTCTGTGTAGTCCGAGGGTTTCTGGCTTTCTCGCTTCTGGTTGCTTCTTTCCAAGCTACCAGGTTGCTGCACCAGCCGTAGCTCTTGGGGGCAGCCAGAGCAGAGACAGATGAGCTGTTCCTGTGAGTTTTGCTGCTGCTGTTCGGAACCCAGCAGGTGGTTATGGAACTTGAAAGGACTACATTAACCTCACTCCACTTATCCTGGCATTGTCACAAAGCAGGAATGCTGCAGATCCAGGGAAGAGATTACTTGGCCATGTTTCTGAGATTATCTTTGCAATGGAAAGGACGCAGCACTTCAAGCTGAAGCTTGGATTCAGCAGGAATTGATTTTCTGGCTGGGGGAAGTGTGGAGGAACTCACTATAAGCTAATGATTCCTACGAGCAAAGTTTTAATCTGCAGACTCTAGGTTTCATTTGGCTATCAGGAAAGAGTTGCTGATCAGGCCTCAGAGATTGTTGCATCTGGCAAAATGGCAAGTTGTGACGTGAAATTGATTGATTCTGGGGTCAGGTTAGTCCAAAAATAGGATGATTGCATTTTTAAGCCAAAATTTAGTTTTAATTTTAGGAAAAGGGTAGAACGACTTTCAGACCTTCGATTATGTGTTAGAGTTGTGACATTTTCCATAGAGGAATGACTTTATTCCAGTCCTTTGAGGCCTTTCATAAGTTAGTGCCACCTGCAGAGATGATCACTTCTTGTTGATTGGTAGTTTCTTATGTTTTTAAGATGTGTCTAATTCAGCAGCTCTTAGAATTTGTCAAGTTGAGTGGTATCAAAACTCCCAAAAACTCCAAAGCCTGGCTGTTCTACATGTGCAGGAGGATCTACTTTGAGCTTCAGTCATCTGCAAATGACTGCACTGAGTTTATATTCTGACCTGAGGCAGTATCCGTGACTTGCAGTTTGTGGCACACCTTACTATTGCAAGTGCCAGTGGAAAAGGTCTTGTGTTTGCAAGGCTGGGAAATGAAAGAATGGGAAAACTTTGAAATAAATGGGTGGTAAAGACTTAGTGGATTTGACTGAGTTGTGACTTATCCTGTCAAATCTAGTTGGCCTGCATAGGGGCTGTCACTGGGGTACAGCCACAGTGGTCACCCATCCTATGGAAGTGTGGAAGCTCATGTGTGAGATCATCAATATGGTTTGAATAAAATCCCAATATGTGTTGCAGAAAGCTGATTTCTGGTATTAGCTTCCAGTTTTATTCTCCCTACTCTAAAGCAAATTGCAAGTGCCTGAGAAATGCCTTTCAGTGGTAAACAAAGTAATGAAACATCCCAGTGGCAGTTTGATTTGATTTTGCAGGCTAGTGCTACCTAACTCAATTTCTTTATGAATGTCTGGCTGCATGTTGGCATCGAAAGCAAATGTAATTGGCAGGAGGGAGCTGTGTGAAAGGGATGGAGTTATCTGGGGATTCCCTCTCCCATCAGGCTGCTGCCAGAAGGCAGAGTCCCTCTATGTTTGTGGTGGGTACTTATCTGTGTCAAACCTTCCCTCTCTCCCTTTTCCACTTCCATTTGGTGAGATTAGTTTTGTTCATGTGCAGTCAGAGGACGAGATTGAGCTGTATCCCCAGCCTCTGCTGCCTTAGATTTCCTACTAGCAGGGGTTTTCTGTGTGGGTGTTGCTGGACTGTGCTGTTCCAGTTGCAGGAGTTTAACGCTTTCACTTCTTGCTCTGTTTACTTTTCAACAAAAGCAAACTCCGTATGGAATAATCATGCAGCAGGCCCCAGATTCACCATTAGTGACCTGTAAAATTGGCAGCACTGGAGATTATTGGCAGGAGACGGTTTCCCTAGGCGCTTCCTGCCTTCTCTTGGAGAGTTAAGTTCAATTAGAGCAATGATACGCACAGCAGGGATTTTGCAAAGAGTCCAGTACTTGGTGGTAGCATTGCTGTATGAAAGGCAAAGAGATATCTTTGGCCTTTTTGTGACCTTAGTGCTCCAGCTGCTGCCCTCTTTCTAACCTCTGCTATCTCAGAACTCTCACTAATGTAACACTCTTTCACCTCTTCTTTTGCCTCCTGATGCAACCATATTCCTCAGACATTACTAGTCTGCATTCTGTGAGGTTTGTCCTTCAAAAAACAAAGTAGAGATTGTGGGATGTGGGGTATTTCCCCCTCCATTCAATTCTTCTTGTTTCTTTCTGGCTTCTTACATATTGTGGACTGCCCTCAGATATCTGTAATCATCTTTCTATTCACACTTTTGTGATTTTCTTCTACTTTCGAAACTGTTCTGTTTCTAGCTGTGGTTTCTTGGCATCCAGGTACTGTGATTTCAGGAAATCCCACAAAGTTCAGTTCTGTCTCTTTTCTGCCACAGCCTTGTGATGATTGACCCTCTTTATTAGTCCCTTATGTGAAGAACATAATCCTGAAAATAACAATTATATTTTTCTTTCTTTATTGTAACTTTCAGCTTGCATTCACTGCCCATATCCTTAATATCCGTAAGGGCAAGTTGTCCATTAGTTCCTTATTCTCTGTGTAGAAATCTTTCTGGTTTTGAGGGTATTGAGAGAGACTTGCACAGGAACTTGTGTGAGATACTGACCTTGCAGGTGTGTGTATAAGTACTGTTAAAAGCATGCCTGGAATAGTCTTTCAAGAGAAGACCATCTCTCCTGATATAGGGTGGATGTTTATAGTATTTAGGCATACATTGGTAAACTGCAGTTTGTGGGATAAACAATCACAGTGCTTATAAGGTGTACTTACACTGAGGGAGAAAAAGACTAACTGTACATTTCCATCACGGTGTTGTTTGTTCTTACTTAAGTTCATAGTTTAAACTTTGAATGATGTTGTAGTTGATGGTCTCCATTTGCTTCTTCCAATTTCTGTGTTTTTCTTTCTTTTTCCGAATAGTTTGTGGAGTTTTGTGCTTAACCTGCTTTCTGGCTGCTAGTATTTGAGAAGAATGTGCTCACACAGTGACCAGCCTAATTAATTACTGTTAATCCCCAAAAATTGGCTGCTAAAAGTTTTGTTGTCCTTGAAGCTTTCATACTGTGCATGCTACTGTAGCTTGAGAGCATGAGGAGAGGGTGATTGTTTCCTGGCAGGTTTCCACTGAGAATCCCCTGTGTAGGCTTGAGGTAAAGAGGAAGAGAGGGAGGATGGATACAAACTTTAAATAGCATTGCTAGTCTCTGCGCTGAAATAATAGCACCTTGCTTTTCAGCAGGAGTTGTGTTAAATTGCGTTTTGTGCAAACTGTGAAATTGTGCCAGTGGCCACAGGCTGTGTGTAGGGTAGGAGACCTCTCTCTGGTAGGAGCTGGCCTTTCACTCAAATGTCCCAGCACAAAACTTTAAACATCTCAACAAAACTTCTTTCCTGACAGTAATTGTACATTCCAGTCAGCTTCATGCCCATAATGTATTTGCTTTTGACAATTTGAGATTGTTTTGCTGTGTTTTGTCAGGGCCTCTCTCTCCCTCCTCTCCTTCCCCAAGAGCTGCTGGAGAAAGTGCAGGGCTGACTTGAGTTCCTCCTCAGAAGTCATAACAGGAGATAGACTTAGAAAGTGATTGTGGAGGGTGGCCCTTTCTTTTCCTTTCCTCCTCCTCCTGCTCCTCCTCCTAGCATTCTGCTGGGAGTTGCTTGTGAATGCACAGGGGTACCAGGGTGGAATTTGATACAGACTTTGTCTAGTTTAGTTTATCCTCTGCTCAGACAGAAAGGCATGTGTGTGCCCTTTCCCCATTCCAAAGAGGATGTGTTGGAGGGAGAGGAACCAAAAAATAAATTTAGAAACAGAAATAAATATTTAGGAAGTATTATATTATCTTAATCCTCACTGCACTGCTAAAATAGAGATGGGTCTGGGAATTTCATAGAGAAATTCCAGAAGTGTTGGAGGTTCATGTATTCCTGCAGAGAGGATGATGGAGCTGCCAGTATGTGACCAAATATGTGGGCTCAGAATCCCTTCTGGGCTGAAGAAATGATGCCTAGAGGATTGATTTCCTGTTGGGAGTGTTGAGATATTGTGCAGGCTTACTGGGATGTTTGAAGTTATATTGACTACTTTTGAACTTCATATTAAACTATTAATATTGTTTTGAAAAGGAAAAAAATATGATACATTTACAGCTAATGTTTAGGGAAACATTTCTTCAAGACTGGGCGAGGTGCACAATAGCTTCTGTAATTTTATGTTCTGTTTTTTTCAGTTTTCATCATAATAAATGTGTTTGCATATCAAAAGTTTTTGGAAAAGGACCAATATTATGCATAACTGATTTTACAGAGGGTAGAGTAGGATTAGTTTATGCTTATTTTATGGCTTTGATTTTTTTTTTTCCTTCTACACAATTTGGCATATGAAAAATGCCAGTTGAAAATAAATTTTAGGTGTATTGGCTTACATGGAAAAAAGGAAGTTGGCAGAATACTTTAGCTCATTCTTCCCCCATTTCATGCAGGGTCTTGTCTTTGGCTGAGTTAAGACAGGCCTATATTTCCTTGCTTTCTATTCCTCGAAACTCCTACATTCACTCTTTGTTTTCTTGTCTTGCAGAACGAGCCTCTGACTTCAGGTTATCATGGCTATCCAGCAAGAGACAATCAAGTAAGTGTCTGATTGCAGTAAATGTATGTGTCCCTGCATCTCTGTACACTTAGGTGTGTTTTGTCTGACAGTTTCCTGGCTGTCATGTTATGGGGTGAAAATAGTTTTGTTCTGTTGTGGATTGTTTGTGGAGACATATGTGATTAATTGACTGGGGTTTTATGGCTTCCAGCAATATGTGGCAAGGTGCCTGGTAAAGGGGTTAAATATCATCCATGTTACTAACAGCTCAGGAAATTCTTGATACTTAAAAATGTCACAGCTTAGAATCCCTGTCCTAAGGTCCCACTGTATCTCCTCAGTGTTAATGAATGTAGATGTTCAGTGCCAGTACATGCTTGGCCCTGTTTTATACTTATTGCTGTAATTCTGGCATCTGGGGAGCAAAACAACACTGAGTTTTTGTGAGAGTCTGCTTTGCTGGTGGAGTAGGGAATGACACATCCTGTTGGGTTGTTTCTAATATCTGTGAACTTGTCTTGCATTCCTTTCAAGTCCTGCAGGGCCCCTGCCCCTTGCTCTTATTCAGGATGTGTTCCTACAGTAGATTTACAGCAGTAAAAATTACACTGTTCGGTGCACTGCATCTGTAAGCATTCTCTTGCCTCCTGACAGAAGACAGAAATCCCAGTTGATGAATTTGCACGATGGAAGGAGGAGATGCTTTGGAACAAATGAAATTTAATGGTTGTAAGATAGAACTGTCACACATTAAATCTCCCTTCTTAGAATGAAGTTTTTTTCAGTGTTCTGCAGTGCTACTGCAAAGCAGAATATGAACCAGTGTAGCAGGAAATTAATATGCACGGAAAATCAATAATGCAGCACATTTCAGTAATGAGCAAATAACAAAACCAAAATCAAATTCTTTAATACTCTCAGGTACTGCTATATAAAGAAAGTGATTTTCATCATCTCTTGATGAGGTCTGGGTATATGTAATAACAGCTTAATGGGAGATGTTTTTAGGAAGGAAGTGCAGCATAGTGCAGCCTCAGCAACTGAAGAGCTTAAATCTTTGGTGCTTGGTATGCGAGTATGAGTTTATAGGAGGAAATTATTCAGAATGTCTTCTGGGATATATTAAACTGTTAACTAGCACAAATAAATACTACACACTAGGATGCTGTGAGAGTTGTGTTCCTATGCTGTCCAGGCTAAGTGAGGTAAGCTAGGCTGTGAGGCAGAGCCAGTCAGATCCTTAAAGTGGCTCATATCTTTTGGCTTTCCCATTCTAGTAGCACCTTCTGTACGTTATTTTGGTGCTTCACTTTACCTACTTGTTTAGAGGTGTTTTGATACCTACCAGTGCATCCCACTTCACAGGTTTCCTCTTTTTCATCCCATAAAAACTCTTCTGATTTGAATGTCCAGAACTATTATTGCTGGCAGATTGCTAGATCAGCATAGATGGGCATGGGAAGGTATACTACAGCCAGGATGTGAAATGAGAATTACAGCTTGGGCAGCCCTGGGGAGCTCTATATGGGTGAGCACGGGGGGTAATGAATGCTAGCAAGTGTGTATGTATTTCACGTGGCAGATAGCTTTTTCTTGGAGGACAAACAGCTGCAGTTTAACTTGTGTGCTTTCATTTAGAAAATGCTTGTAAAAATATTTTTTGGCTGTTTTTTGTTTAATTTGGTTTTTCTACCTGCTCTCTATGACATTTTTGATCCGTAGTAAGTATTTGTCCTTCTGTCTTGCTTGTGTCCCTGAAGCAGCTTAAATTCAGATCTGGTTTTCACTAATGAGGTTTCAAGGCTTTTAGCTAATCTGATTGCGAGCCTTTAACTTGATAGCAGCAGAAAAAGAAGTCTTCTGTTGCCACAGGCTGGGGCTGGCATGGGAGATCAGCAATGGCTGATCCATCACCTGCTTTTTTGCATTGGGAAAGGAGGAAGTGATGTGGGAATATGTGTAGGGGTCCTAACCTTGTAACAAAGTAATTATGAGATACAGGAGCAATTGTGTTGGATTTCCTCAAACTAGGAGCTGGATTTGAGCTGGTGAGGGTAAGTCAGTGTATCGTGCTCGTCCCCATTGCACTACTTTACCGTAAGTATTTGTACTGTGGTTTTTTTCCCCACACTGTTTTCTTAAGGAGAAGTAACAAAGCAGAACTCATTTTTAGGGTTTTTCATCCTGTGACCACAGTAGTCAAATTCTGCTCTTTCTTTCACTTTATGTAGCATCCTACTCCTCCTTCATTTGTTTGAATGCCTTTTTCATTCCTTCAGGCTCTGAATGCTGTTAAATTGCTGGCTGCAAACCTTTCACTGTGCTGTTTTTACACCCTCTAGTGGTTAAATCATACCCAGATGTTCCAGATTATTGGAGTTTTTATTCCTGCCAGTGGAAATGTGTGATTGCTTTGAGTCCTCACTTTGGCCACTTGGGAATGCTTAGGTCTCAAGAAGAGAGTTTATTTTGTATCTTTTCCCACGTATTGAAGCATTCTGTTGTCACCATGCATGAGCAGCAGTACTGAAACAAATGAGATGGGGTTCATGTTGAGGCTCTTTCTCACAGAATTCTGGTGTTGTGTGATTGCTTTATGATAACCCAAAGCTCTGGGTGGTTGTGCAGCCCCCTTGTTCCTCCTCTGCCCCATCAGAGGGCCAACTTGCTGGACTTTTTGTGGTCATAGGACCCGGGGAGCATGTGTGCTAAATCATTATTGTATAAGTTTGCCTAAAAAGGTGCTTTCTGTTTCTAGTATTGCACTACTAGATCTATGTTACACTCCTGTAAGGAGCTGGAGAGCTCTCTGAGACTGTTCTCAGAATTCAGGGTTTGCTCTGTGGGTGCCTAATGGCCATTCAGGAATGGCAGGATACCCTTTCTTTTCCCAGAGCTAGGCTGATGGCAGGGACAAAGCCCGTGGTAAAGGGAAAATGACAGAACATTGGTGTAACATAGTGTAACATTGCTAACTGAGATGAGAACTAGGTCTTTTGGTGAGGAGAGCTTATTCCCTCGGGACTATTCAGTTTTTCAGCCCTCTGTTAGGTCTGCCAACAAAATGGTATTTCTCTTTTTGTAATGTAAGCACCTGCCTAAAATGCAGTGAACCAAGACTTCTTTGCTTCATTTCCCGGGCTGTGACAAACAGCTCTGAGGTACTTTGAGCTAGTCTCAACATGGAAAATGACTGGTACAGCTACACTGATACAGCTTTTACATACAGACAAACTCATCAAGAATACATATTCTTCTTCCAGAAGGCTGTTGCATGCTGACTGTGCCAGCTCATTTTATATATAGCCAAGGCCTATATTATATTGCTCTAGTGCTTTTCATGTCCAAGTGTATTAGACATGATGTCTGAGATTTGTTAGAGTGCCGAATACTGGCACTTCCATGGCAGAATTTGGCAGCTGCACAGAATAATTTTGTTCCCCAACAGGAAGCAAAATGAGCAAGAACACCTTGTTTAGCTGCCACTAAAGGGAAGAGAGGAGGAGAGAGAGTTTATGGAAGCAGGAGGTAATTGCACACACCAGAACTGGGTCAGGATGTTAGAGCTATTATACCTCTTCTGTTATGGAAAGTGATCCTCAGCTATCACAACGGGTTAGGATATTGGTTTGAAGCCTCTTTTAAAAGCTTGTACTTCCCTAAGTACAATTCTTAAATCAAACTGAACCATTGGCTTGGTGCTAATGTGGTGGAAACATCGTTACCTATCACAAGTGACATTTCCTTCAACAGCTTAATTTCAGTGTCTGATTTTCCATCTGAGCACTTGCTAGGCCTGACCTCTTGTTCTCCTGTATGTAGATGAGGCTGCAGCCCAAGGTAGTGGCTGCCTATGGCAACTGCTAGGAACAGCTTTATCAGTATCCTCTCAGTTTTGAGTTCAAGCTTAAGGTGAAATGCTGTTAAATCCTCTCCAATTGTCAGCCTTTCCCCTGGCTCTTCACTCCGTTGCTGCATTGGAATATCTGACGGGGCATCGCCGGCTCCAGGCGGATGTGAGCGCTGCCTTCTCTGGGCCACAGGCTGGTGAGGGGAAAATGAACAGCAGTGGTGGCAGCCTGTGAGAACAGGAAGCCTCCCCGTTGCTTTTTTCCCTCCCTGTTTGTTTTCTTTGCCCAGTCCTTCTGATGTGGGGAGTTTGGCAAGGAAGACCTTCATCCTGAGATGTGAAGGGTGTGTGAGAGCTCTCATGGGGAGGCAGGACAGCAGGTCACTGGGCTTCCTGTTGGAGCTGGCTGCACAGAGGCACTGCTGCTCATTGGTGGTCTCTTGGCAGCAAACAGCAAGGATCTCCACACAGAATTCAGAGGGGGAAACCTGTCCTCTCTCATTTGTGTGGTCTGAGACTCCTTTACCTATCTTTTCTTCTTCTCCATTATGTGGATGAAGTGTGAATTTGGGAATATTGCCACAACTTGATTAGCAGCTAAGTGGCACAGCATTCATTAGTATATCCACCCAAAAAAAATCTCTTGATTTAGTACCAACAGACTTGAGATGCTCTTGCCATGAAGCAAACAAAAATGTCATCCTGGAGGAAAATGGTTTGGTCACTTGTTTGTTTTCACTTGTACCATAATAGCACCAACTCACAGTCTCTAGTGCCCTGCTTGGTCATCTTTGAAACAAAGACTCACTGTCTCAAAGTTCAAATCTAAGTAGTCTTCCTGAAAAGTTTTAGTTTTTAATTTGCTTTCCTCCTAGTAACTGACCATGAAAATAAAACCTCCAGTATGTATGTTATGTGGCTCTGTAACCTGTGAGGTGGTGGCAGGGAAGTGTAAAGTTATTCAGGAGCTAGAAAGGAGCATGATTTGTGTGGTTTTGGGTTGTTTGTTTCTTACACTCTCCGTTTGAAAAGTGTATTTAATACAAATTATTAAACTCAGGGGCAGAGAGAGGTTCTAGAGAGGCTCATATAAAGTCTTAACACCTTACTCTGTGAGTAAATAGCCAGGACAAAGATCAGGAAGCTTCTGAGATCCTCCAAGTAAAATGGAGAAGACCAGGCTTGGTGTTCCTGGTAGTTTTAAGGAGTCCCTCTTGGCTTGAAAGCAATTAACCTGAAATCTGGGATGGGACCAAGCTAATGAGGGAAAACTACACTAAGCACTTTGCTTAGGTTTAAAATTAGGTGGACTGGGGTAAGTCTGCCAAATCTGCTATGTCCTGGCTCCTACAGCCCCTCTTCAGGCAAGCAATGAAGTGTTTCTACACTGTACTGGACAGGACTGAAGGGATATTCTACTACTGATTTACCTGCAGTATCCCATAGAAAATGAGCTTCATTTCAGAGAATGTAGTCTGGGCAAAAATGTCCAATGTATTCAGGAGGTGAGAAGCATCTCTGAGGTGGCTGCACACAAAGGGGTTCAAGAGTGTGTAGGGGGAGAACTGCTGGGATGTTACTGCATCATGAAGCTATGAAGAGTTTGGGCCAGTTCAGATGTGCTTATGGAAAGCCATTTAACATTGCAGGAGGGAAGGAACCTGAGAAGTCCTTTACCAGATTGCATCCCACGCTGCTTAAAACTCACAGTACTTTCAGAAGGTAAAAACGTGTTGAGAGAGTGAAGAGAGTTAAAAAAATGTAAATTGTGGTTTGTGAGAAGGAAGATAGAGAACAGAATGTTTAGCTAAAAACTGAAGGAGGAGTTGGTTACAGATTGAAGTTTAAACAATTAAGGATGAGTTGGAAAAGCAAGATCTACTGAGATTGATCTGGTGATGCATCTCCCCTGAATCCAGAACTGTCTTGGTCAGGCACTTGCTAGATCACTTGAAGCATGAAGAAGTGGTTCCTTGTTTTCTCATGCCAGACTATATCCCTAAGATGCTGCAAGAAGGGGGATTAAAAGGGGGTTAAAAAAGTTATAAGGGGGATTAAAAATGTTGTAAGACACAAACCACCAAATAGCTTAGCTTGTTATAAACCTTCTGAAATTTCACTCTGAACCAAGTCTCTGTGCTTGTATTAGCCACATTTCCCCAAATCTCTCCTTTCCTTTGTTTAGCTGATTTCCTAGCATCAAACCTCTTAAAGAATACAGGAAGCACAATGTCTTGCAGTTGACATGAGTCTTGCAAGTAGATCACTCTGGCTGTATATTTATTCCCCTCTTCCCTCATGTCTGCTGCCTTTCTGATCTCTGAATACAAGGCACAGAATCCTTTCCTTACAGAGCCCTGAATACCTTCCAGAAACATATCTAGCAAACTCCATTGCCAGTGCATGCCTTTCTCATAATCAATAACAAAAGATAATAAGTAACCACGTGAAAAAAGTTGTAAGAGAAGAAATAGTTAAGAAGTGCACCTAATTCAGGTACATGGGAAGACTTCCTCGAAGTAAGCTCCTTAAGACCTATAAACAGCTTCTCAAGGGAAGTAACAAATACCTTGCTGATGAATAGTCTGGCCAAAGCTCTGGGGTTGTAAGGCGTTGGCAGGAAATGGGCTTGCATGATGTAATACAAATTCCTTTCATGTTTGAGTCCTCTGATTCAAGCAATTTCTCATCTCTGCTTAAGGGTTAAGGAGAGGAGATGTGAGTCATCCTTGGGAGATACCAGGAGACCACTTTTTCTCCTGTGGTGACCATATGAGTGTTATTCCATGTCTTATCCTGGAGATTCCCAAGCCCCTCAGTTCCTTTGGCAAGAGGGACAGCATCTTGTTTAGATTTTCCCTTTTGAATGATTACGCCAGAGTATGGCATGTGTGTTAGAAGTAGTCGGGATCAGTTGTAGGACTAAAACCAAATGGTGCAGAGAAAATGGCCTGTTGATAGCTATGATATCCTATGGAGGGCATGAAAGCAGCTATTCCGGGTCAGACAGAAGGTCTCTGCCTTCCAGTGTTCTGGCTTTGACAGTGTCTAATAGCAAGTACTTAAAACAGAGGGAGCAGCGCCAAGATTTGGGGATACTTCCCCTCTGCTGTGCTCTTGAAGCAATCCTGTGGCTTTGGGATTTCCTGGCTATAGATTTTTATTCTTTTTTAAAGTCACCTGTGATAGATTTTTTTCTTTATTGAATTTCTCTAAATGGTTTTGGAGCCTGCCTAAACCTTTGGCATCCACAGCATCCTGTGGCAACAGCTGCCTACTTTAGGTGTTTTTTATGGGGGAAAAGTTCTTCTGTACATCACTAACTTAAAATTGAGGTGGTTTTAAAGCTCTTGGATGAGGGGAAGTTGGGGTCCTCAGCATATACATATCTATCTATCTATCTAGATATATATATAGATATATAAATGATTTTTTTAAAACCGCTTGAATAATACCTGTGCAGCTGTTATTTCTAGGTACCCAGAGGTACCGCAGCGCATTGCTGTCGGACAGCCCGTGCTCTTGGGAGCCAGGGCTCTGTGCTGTGCGGTGCCCCGCGGGGCCGGGCGGCGCTGGCGCTGCGCTGCCGGGAGAGGGCTCTGTGCCGTGCCGTGCCGTGCCGTGCCGTGCCGTGCCAGGGGGGTGCCCCGCGGGGCCGGGCGGCGCTGGCGCTGCGCTGCCGGGAGAGGGCAGCCGGCGCACGGCCAGCCCAGCGCTGCCCGGCCCGGCTCGGCCCGGCCCGGGCCCGCCGCCTCGGGTTGCACAGCACAGCCCGCCGCACGGACACGGGGGCTCGGCCTCTGGCGTCCCGCAAGGCTCTGGGGGTGATTCCTCATAGGTGCTGCTGGAGCGGCTCTTCTGGGCGAGGGAAGTAGTGTTTAGAGGGGTGGGGAGAGGGCAGCCCCTTCGTGCGTCCTGTCCCACCGTTTGGTTCGCTGAAGAATCACAGTGGAAAAGGTTTCCACAAAAGCCTTTAATCTGTGAGCAGGGGCAGATCCAGGAGGGTCGTTGGAGGAGGAGTGCTCATAATAGCCTTCCTCTAGAGGGGAGCCTAAGCAGGCACTCTCCAGGCTTTCCTGGCTTGAGCAGAATCCTGGCCCGAGCTGGTTTCTTCCAGAGGGAGGGGTGCTGCCCAGCACTGCTGGCACTGTGAAAGTTGGTCCCTCCTTTGGGCATGCAGAGCCTGTGCTTCCGTGGTGGGGTTTCCCCAGCGTGTATTCTGCACATCATGAAATCGCACAGCTTTCAAGTGAATGAAGAGCATGTGCGTGAATAAATATTATTCTTGCATCTTAATTTTTTTAAAGGTGCTTAGAGATCCCAAGAAATTCAATTGGTCAGCGCAGTTACAGAATGTGGAAAGATGCTGGGAAAGATCAGATGCTTATGGTCAGATCCTTTACTAAAGGAAATTAAGCCAACAGCAGACATACATTGCTAATTTTTAAGGGCTAATCATGTCAGATCAATTTTGTTTTTTTGTTTGACATGGCAGCAGGCCTGGCAGACAGAGAAAGCTACTGGCTTTGGACATAGTCCCACATGACCTTTACATAAACTAGACAAATGAAAGGTGAAATTAAGAAGGGGCTGAACACCTCATTGGAAAACCGTATGTGGAACAATTATATCATGCTTTTCTGTGTGTGTGTGTCTGATCTGGAGTCTTAACGTGGTCTGGCTTGCCTGCTCTGCTGTTCTCTAGTGCTCATCAAAATTGAGGGTAATAAAACAGTGACTGAACATATGTATGTGCAGGGCCTGGCAGCCTTTGGAAGATAGGATTAGAAATTGGAAAGATCACCGTAAATTCCAGAAATGCCCTGAAATCCAACAATATGAAATTAAATAAAACCAAGCAGTATTAACAAAAGGAACTGTTTATGCAGTATAAAATGGAGGCTAACTGGCTAAGCAGTAATATCCAAGGAAAGATCTGGGGTAATAGGAGATAACAAACTGAGTATGTGGTGCTGGTTTTTGTAATCTTGAAAACCTGGAATGCATTTCCAGGTGTGTCAAGTAAACTGCAGAAGACAGTTATTCTTTGCAGCTTAATACAGCAAGTGGAGCACTGTGCCTACTTGTACGCACTTCAGGACATTACACAGGTGAAATCTAGAAAATGTCCAGGGAAGACCAAGAAAAGGAGGCTCAGGGAGCCTGACATAATAGGAAAATACCAAGCTTGTTCCTTCTTTTAAAATGGACAGAATAGACAATATGGAGGATTGGGATTGATTATTTACTATGTCCATTGAAGACAGCTTAATTGGTATCAAGAAAGGCTTAAATTGGATATTGTGGAGTAAACCAACATTTTCTGATTCAATGTAGTGAAGTAGTGGAAGGGTAATTTAGGGGATCAGAGTTCCAGTTTCTAGGAGTCTGTAATAACAAGTTAGGAAATTCCTGATGGACGTTGGTCTAAACATACTCTACTCTGTGCTGTCCCTGAGCATGGAGGACCTCTTGACTCCCCTGTCCTGCATTTGTGTTATTTTGTGACAGTTAAAAGCCAATTGTTAGCACTGACATTATTCCACAGCCACATGACTGGTCTTTCTCTGTTTTTTTTTTTTGGGATTTTTTTTTTTTTTTTTTGTGTGTGTGTTTAAATTGTAAGATAGGAGGTTCCTCTGCTCCTATATGATCTTGAAAGTGCCCAAGATCCTTTCTTTGTAACAGCTGCCTCAGCTCTGTTTCTTCCTGAGCATCCTTATTACTCAAATAGTATGGGGTATTCAGCATCTCTGAGTCAGTCCTTCATTTTGTCTTAGTAATATCTGCTGTGTATGGACCTTGGACTGGTCTGATGTTTTGATTTCCCTGTAAGCTCTCTGGTCAGATTTCCATTATGAATGTATTTAGAAGAGAGATCGTTATTATTATTTTTCTTTAATCAACATAAACAAACCTGTCCTTGCTACCGTACTTGCATGAAGAAAGGACTGAGAGGACTGAGGAGGAGCATTTGCTCAGGCTGGGCAGGGAGCGTGCCTCTGCCTGCCTGCGGCTGGGATCTGCACCTCTGTGCCTTACACCAAGTCCGGCACAGCTTCAGCGGGACCCCGAGTAAATGAACAGGATTGCTCTCTGTTCTGCTGGCTTCTCCTGCATGGTGAGTGAGCAGCTCTGCATTGCCTGGGGAAGGATGCTGTGTGCAAGCAGCCTACCTCAGCCAGCTACGCAGATGCTCCCGAGACTACCTGGTGGATGGAAGATGGTTTCATTCTTCTTAGTATTAAGGGAGAGGTATTTCCAGCAGTAGCATAATGTTGCTCAGAGTAGGCATTTGCCAGATGGTTTCAGCTCCCCCGAGGTTTTGGGATGTGAAAGGGAAGGGTCCAGGAACACACTTCTGATTCATTCCATTAGTAGATTAATCGGCACTGTCCTGGCTTAATAAGTCTCTTAGATTTCCCAGTGGAAATGGCACATGTAATTCTGCCCAGGTCACGCTCTGCACCCCTGCGTTGGAGCTTTCACAGCAAGATGCTGTGCTGCCGCAGGCAACATCTGCAAAGCAAGACTGGGAGTGGGAGGGGGCAGGTTTTCTGGTGGAGGGAGAGGTGAGAAAAATCTTTTTAGTAGAAACTGTTAAATAATGCCTGTGGGAGTGAAATAGGTTGTGAGAATCTGCTTGAATTCTGCATTTTGGTGGGGACATACTTAAAAAATATTGGAGTGATAATTTGATGTTAGGAGGCTTTTTTCCCCCCTTCCCCCCTTCCATTCTGTATTAATTGCCAGCTAGATTGCATTTTCCAGGAAGTCTGTGATTAGAGGACAAGGGTGCTCTTCCTGATAAAGGTCAGAGGCTGCTGTCTCCAGAGGCTGTTGATAAAATGATGAGATCTGTCTCATGGATTTTAACTGAAAACCTCAGCAGATGCTGTGCTGCTGTTTACCTGGGGGTGAGGGCAGGCAGTCCCCCATGACCCGTCTCTTCCCACCTCTGTTTCCAAAGGCCAGCCAATTGTTCAGTGCATTTAGTTGCTGCTGCTGCCCACACGAGAGGTTTGTAGCTCATGGAGTTTTAGGAGGAATCTGTGGTTTTAACACTTGCTGCCTTTGGATTTCAACAAACTGCACTCTGATGTCACAGCAGCATCAAGCTGGCTTGCTGCCAGGCCCTATAAAGATTTAGCAATAGGATTGCATCTCATGAGACCCACTGAAATTCCTTTGCAGATGGATTTTGTTGAGGAGACACTTCAGGTACTACCAGCAAACACGTCTTCGTGTTTTCTGGTCCATTGTTCCTGCTGCTACACCTGGAGAGCATGGGCTACCCTTTCTTACAGGTCAGGAGGACAGCAGCGGCTTACATTGACAACAATTTGATCCTCATCTTTATTTCTAGGGCACCTGTCACCCTGGCTCCTTGCCATGGTCTCTCTAAGCTAAAACAGTGCTGCTCATTTCCAAGTGCTTGGAGAACAACATCTTGTTTTCCAACCATTTATGGCAGCTAGCTCCGATCCTTTGCGGGGTCTGGAGGAAGACTGACAGGGGCCAAAGGAGTAAATGTCATGAGACTCGAGCTTTCTGTTGAAAGCTGAGATAGAGATATTTTACATCCCGTGGTATATGTAGCCGGATTTAGGCTCCTTGGTATTTCCAGTAGAATGGCATTTCAGAACTGGGAGCTGAACTCTTGACAGCAGCGTTGTCCCCAGTTGCTGTCAACTTCACCCCAGACAGAGAACTGCTGTTTTTCTCGAGCAGCTGCTGCTGCAGAGCAGAGTACGGGAAAAATGATCGTCACTGAAATAATTTGAAATAGACAGATAGAGCCAGCCATCTGAATTTTACTCAAGAATTAATCTAATCACTGTGTAATATGTTCTTACTGGTTTATGCTACCTAAAGGGCAAAGTTAACTACATTAAGCACAATTTGGAGCATTTGATTTCCTTCAGACTTAGACTTTGGATACAGCTGACTATCTGTGTACGAATTTCGAGGTTTCTGGGCATCTCTAATCCAGTTTGTAGTGACATTACCATTAGATAACCATAGAAAGGCCTTTATCTGAAAGGGAAACTGCATTCTTCAGGTCGCACAAGGATGAAAAAAGATTGTTCTGGTCACTGTTGCTTTCTGGAAATTTGGGAACAGGGAACAATTTAATATATTGTTGCTTTGTTATCCAAGTGTGTAGTTTCTCTAGCAGTTACAATACTTATCAGATGGCATGGTTACACTTCAGAGCTTAAATCTGGATTCAGATAAAATAAGACTATATTGCATAGAACCTAGGACACAATAAATGCATGTGTTGACTAGCCATAGTTACTTCAAACCATTCATTTCATCTAAACTAAGTGAGTTGCTACTCATTCTGTCTGTCTTTATTAGAAAGGGATTGGAAGAATAAGGAGGCTGCAATTAATACCTAATGCAAGAGTCTGATTTTGCCAGGATTTGATCAGAAAATGCAACAGAATGGAATTCACAGTACTTTTTCTTTGGGTGTGGGGTTTTTAGGTTTGCTTTTTGTTATGGTTGCCTGTCAGAGAAAGAAGGGAAGGTGGATGAGCCTTAATGTGAGGTGTTTGAAGGTCACAGTATGTGACCTCACAGACTGCAGTGATGCTGAATATCAGATCTATAGCCAGTCTGCTCCTACAAAAGCCAAAATCCTCCTGATTCAAGTACAATCATTGACACAAATGCCAGGTTGTTGGGACATCCCATGTGACAAAATGTGAGTGTTTTCAGTACTCAGTGCATGTGAGATCTGTTAAATCATAGGTAGGTATCTATCTGTATGCCTCTTGGAAGTTCCATGTTAAGTGTATAGACTGAAAAGACTTTGAAGAATAGATTCTCTCTTGTTTATAAAGTGGGAGACCAGTAGTGCAGTCAGTCTTTACACACACACGCTTTTCTAAATAGTCTTAAGCTCATAGCTCCCCTAGGGACGAGTCAGATGGAGGGAACTGTTTGCTGCAGCCATGAGAGTAATCCAGCTAGATGGTGGTGGCACAGGTATAGTTAAAGAGTGCTTTGCTCAGAATGAGATCAGAAACAGAATTGCATTTCTGACAACTGACCTTTGCTGATCATTGTGAATTGAAGTTGGGGATATTATATTCTATAACTAAAATTTTCCGGTGGCTTTTCTGTCATCTCAAAATCTTTCTCTGTTTTATATCTATTTATACCTCTTTTCTTATGCTTTATTAATGCCTTTTACATTTGAACAATCTGCTATTCCTTTATGTGGCTTGACAACTGCCAATACCCCTGTTGAAATATTTTGCTTTTAGTTCTGCTAATGGCGATTTTGCCTGGGTTTTCTTACTCCCGTTATGTAATGGAAATATCTGCAGTCCTTAACACGTGTGTTTGGTCTCTTTCCACCCACCCATACTTATCACAGGTTGTGTTCCACCAAAGTCTTTTAGCAATTGGGTTTTGTTGTTTTTCAGGAGATGTCATTCAGTGTTTATTGGTGTTAGCTCTTCATTAGCTGCAGTAATTCCTTTCTTCTTTGCTGATTATATCCTTGTGCTATTTCCCACGCTGAAGCCTTATTTCAGGCATTCAGCTATTTTGTCTTCATTAGGTACATAAGGCTGCTAGGGAAAGTCATGGATTTTTCTTCTTCTTAGAGGGTCAAATGAAAGAACGTTATTTGAATAAAAGAGAAATAAGAAATAAGGTATCTGTGACGATAAGGATAAAAAAATGGGCAGATTGTAGTATTTGTTAGCTGATTTCTTCCCTCTCATAGGTGTATTTACAGTTTACTTTAAGGATTTATTAGTCTTTGAGTCTCTAAGTTTAAGAGAATGCATTTTATACCCTTAAAAAGGGACATTAAAACCCAGTTTTCAACCCAAGCAATAAAGGATAGAATTTTATTCCTCTCTCTAGCAACTTTACTATCCCAGGATTTGTAAACTGCTTTCTAAGCCATAGTAAATTAGATCCCAGCAGTACAGGGCCTCTGTAGATAAATATAGTAGCCATTATACCTTGATATAGTCATATTGCCTAGGAAAATACTACTGTTATTGAAAAGGAATTTGCTCAGGGCAAGAAGGTATCCATTACTTCCTGAATAACTCACTAACATTGTTAACCTTCCTTTGCACAAACAAGCCAGAAGGAGTCCCTTTCTGCAGGATGGTATTACTCTCCATCTGTATTCCCATTTATTATCAACAGACCTAAGCCAAAGTTTCAGCATATTAGTAAATGCCCCTGTGGTCCAGGCAAGAGAGCTATGCTCTGTCTTCTCCTTTACCTTCTGTTGCAATACTTTCATCTTCATACCCTTTCTTAATTTCTGGCATGTTGCTGCGCTGATTAATCGCTGATGCAGTGCAGCCACTTGACATGGTAAACACAGAGACAAAAAAAATGGGGCAATGGTGCTGCAGCTTGATTGATAAGGTTTTGGAAGCAGTTTCCTTCTTGCTACCTGAAGTCTCACACCTTGAATTGGATGCCATCAGCTTCAGTTCATCCTTTGGTATAACTTCCTCTGTGGACTATGAAGAGATGAGTTGTTGATGTAGGAGCTGAGCTGATTTTTTTTTTTTTTGGGTTTATGACTTCCTCTTCAGAATCCACAGCCACAGAAACACCCTGTTTAACACTGACAAGTCTAGGGCAGAGAGAATCTTTCTGCCTTTTATCAGTTCAATTGGATATTGTACTCCTGATTTGACACTAAAAATAGACTTCTGTTGGAATTTGATGCTGTGTAATAGCTTTCTGCTACTCCATGGAAAAACTGAAGGGAGATCAACTTTTTTCCCTTTATGAAGGTATTAAGGCAGTTATTAACTAACTGAGCTTTAAAAAAGTTATGTTTAAATACCAGAGTTGGAGCTTACTCTGTTACCCTCTTACAAGTACCTAAGTATATTTGCTCTGTGCCAGTTCAGTGTGGACTTCAGACTAGATCCTTGTGTGATAGAATGCAGAAGAAACAGCCTGAAAATCAGGCCTAGGGTGGCAACACAGCAACAGAGAAGCTTTTTCTTCTGTAGATGTTCAGCCAGCTAGATTCTCCTCAGAAGATATTGGAGGATTGCAGACTTCACTCCTGATCCACCACAGTAAGGCTGACAGGTATAATTCATGGAAATTCCCACTTGGCTGCCCAACTCATGTTTGCTATATCCTGGGAGTGGCTGCATAGTCATTCTGTTTCTGCAAATGAATGCCCAAACTGGAGCTGTGAGAATTCCTTACATCTAAATGTTTGCATGCTCTTCAGTGTTTAACTTTGAATTCTCTGGCTTCACAATTTAGTTTTGTTCATGTGGGTGTTCTTGGTTTTAATTTAAAAGTGTATTTTTGGGAACATGTTTTCAGTGAAGTACCTTTCCTAGTTACTAAGCTTTTTTCTCTTGAAGAATTGGCAGTGCCTTCCTGAATGGTGCTCTTGAGCATAGTTGTGAGGAGAGGAAAATCCCAAACAAACTCGAAAAAGCTTTTAGTGGTATCCATTTCTTTTTTTTTAACCTTATGTACTTGAATGATAAGCCTATGAATTGAGATCTCCTGAAGTTTATTTAAGGACTTAAATTTAACTACTGTGATAAGTCAGTAGCAGGACAGTCCTTAAAAATTGTTGGGTTTGTTTGCATGTCAGGGTGTTTTATTGTTTCAGGCTTTCTGCTTTTTGTGGAAGATGAACTAGCCTTTGATAGGTTGCTTTAAATAAGTAATCTCTTTTCTGAAGCCTCTTGTTGTACCATACATGCAGAAGAGAAAACAGGGAATCCAGTTTTCAGTAATGAAATGGGTTGCTCTATAACAAAATGTTGGATTTTTTCTTGTAATATGCCAGTGTTTGGCTTATTTGCTTGGCAAAACATCTGAGAGGAATTGTGGTCTTTTTCTGGATGATTTATTGTATGCACTTTGTATTCTTGCTTCCTTTCATAAACAGGATAATGCAGAGTGAGGCTTCCTGTAGTCCTTTTGGATGCTGAGAGGAAATCTACCTTGTGTCTCAGAAATTGTGATAATCACAGATAATCCAGCATCCTGAGCAGAGGCAGTCTCACAAATGAGCAGTACTCTGCCGCCAGGGTAGTCTCCAGTGGCACCCAAAGGAGCAAACTGACCTCAAAGAAGATCCTCTTATCTCCATAGGAACTGCATGTGTGCCCAAGGCTGCCTTCTGTGCCTCTCCCCAGATAGCTTCCAGCCCCATCTCTAATCTTCTTTCAAAAAACCAAAACAAACCCCAAATAAAAATCAACCAATCCAACCAAATAAAACCCCCCAAGACACAAGGGATGCCCAAACCCAGGACTAGCAGAGGTCTGATTCCCCTGTTCTCTCCCTGGGATCTTCTGCTGGAGTCAGATAAGCCATGGAAAGCAGCCACTGAATTGGAGAAATTTCCCTCTAGATGCTGTAGAGCATGTTGCTGTTCCAGTCTCAAGTCAGACCTTTTGTAGATGGTTCTTGAAATGTTTGCTGTGGTAGGACAATGATTGAGTCTTCATCCTCGGTCTGAATCCAGCTTCTGCATAAAATGTGGACACAGTGTGGCTTTTGGCTGTGAGGAGCTGCTTTCCTTCAGTTTGAAATTAAATTTCCCTGTTCAGCCTTCTGCAGTCTCATTCCTTTAGCAGTAGTGCTGCTTTCCTGATGGAGTCTTCTGGTATGATGGGGGCTGGCCAAACTCAGCGAGCAGCAGCAAGGCTTTAATAATAATGGGCTGCAAGAAACACCTGCATTTGGTGTTGCCATTGCATCACAGTGTGCTTTTGGCCTTATGGCAGGTTTAATGTTAGTGCTTGTAGTTAGGGCTTATTAGAGCTCAAAGTGCAGGTGATGCAGTTCAAAGCAGACTGCAGAGTGTCCACATTTCAATATGTCCACAGCTGTAGTACAGTTAAAACCCACTTGTTATCTGGTTGCATCCCTTTTGTTTGCAAGCTTGAGCTAGATAAGAGAGCCACAGAGCTGTTGGGTAGCTGTTGGAACATCTTCCTTAGTTACTGTTGGAATGGAAGGCATTTTGTTATCACAGACTGCAACAGCTGACTTTTCTCCAAATATAGAACAGAAATACGTATTGAATGCTTTGGCTCTTCCTTCAGTATTGGGAATGTTTCTACCTTTTCCCCATAGTAGCGGATCAATGCAGTTGCTGGGGTTTCTATTCTTGAGAAGCTTTAAAAACACATTATCATCTTCCAGCTCTGACTATGGATTTTACCTCCTGTCACTAGGATTCCCTTGTAAATTTTATTTTTTCCCTTTCTAATTTCCTTTCTATTTTCTTCTCTCAGCTTTTCTTTTTTTTCACTTGCTAGCATATATACAAGTGTTCAAGTGCGGGGATGTGACAGGGAAGCCCGAAAAGCAATCTGTCTGTCTAGGAAAAATGTGCCACTGTACCTCTGGTCCCACTCAAGTGCTGAGTATGTATGTAGGTGCATTGGTTTGGTCTCTATTCTCCTTGCACATATCCAGATGCAATTGTCACAATCACTTTAACTAAGCTACCGCCAATTTATATTTTTACAATTGATTGCTCTTTTCTGTCAAGATGGCATCTAATATGGACTTACTCATTTTCAATGTAACACTTCATGAACTAAGAAATTGTTTTCTCTAATTTAGCAATCTGGAGGGTGTTCTTTGATACCAGCCCCCCTATGCCTCCTGCAACTGTTGTCGCATTAGAAATTCCAGCTGATCAGATGGGATTTTCCCTGTGTTATGAAGAGGTGCTCATCTAGCCACTCATCCTGTGTGCTATCTAATATGATTTCAGTGGCGTGTAGCAGACACACCAGCTCGTACCATTTCTTGAGCTTTATCTGCTAGAATGTTAATCCACGAGCATTTGAAATCATACACCTCTGAGACACAGTCAGCTAGAAACAGATAACAACTCTTTGAAACTGTGCCGTGCCCATTCCCTGCTTGCCCACTCAGATCTTTCCTAAATAGGCTAGAACTTTCTGTAAATTATTTTTTAAGCATTTGTCTTATTTGAAACTTATATGCCAGCAGTATACTTGGGTTGAGCCTATGCACATAACTGAGTGGTCACAATAATTCTTGTATGTAATTAAAGCTTTTGATACTGGTACAGAAACAGGTAGATTTTTTTTTTCATTTTTCCCAGTGTCTCTTATTTTTCCAAATTTCTTTATACAATATTAAATAGGTGGTTACTTGCTCCCTTTTTTCTCTTTCCCCTTTTGTTACTTGCTAAGATCTTCCTTACTTCTCTAACAAGCATTAAAGTCTTTGCAGACTGCTTTCTTCCCCTTTCACTTTGATTTACACAACAGCCTCCCATCACAGAAGAGGGACCAGTGTTTCACTAAGCTACAGTTCTCTGAACATTTTTCTCATAGCTTGGTATATATTAATTTTAAAATCTTTTCCTTTCTACTTTTAATCCTGCTTGAGACATGAAAGATCCCTAAGAGATAATGTGTATTTCCACACACAGCAGACTTTACAAGCTCCCTGACACTTATCCTGTAAACTACTGTTGTTAGGATTATGGCAAAACATTTGTAGGGGATCCTAGCTACCTGTATCAGAAGCCTGTCTTAGTCATGTCTGTCTTTGATTTTCTGGAATAAGATGCATTGATGTACTGTTGTCCTCTTGCTCCTTAGAGAATATTTTGTGTTCTTTTAGAAGAAATTTTTCAGAAAGAAATGTCTTGTATGGATACTCTTTATATACCAGCTAATGTAGTTGAAAAATCTGAAAAAAAGCATAATGATGACCTAGAATGAAGAATGAACAACATCTAGTTGTTCCTTGCCTCCCCCAATTGTATCAGCCAAGCCAAATCTTTTTCTTGCTTGTAATCTGAGGCTAAAATGGCACTGCTACCAGTTCTGCAGCTGTGGATAGTCGTGGGCATGTGCTTCACGCTTGTTGTGTTGATTTGAACCTCTGGGCAGCAGCAGCTCTCTTGAAGCAGGGTGGTGGTGCCTCTCAAGTCCTCCCACAGCCTCATTTCCTCACCTGCTGGGTACTCCTCTCACTGCTTGAGAATATTGGGTGTAGAGAAACCTGCTCTTGCAGTTCATCAAACAGGGTTCCTGCTCCAGGACAAAGGCATTACATCACCAGAAGTCTGCTGCTCTCAGTAATCTTTCTGTGTGCCTTCCATGGGGAGGTGATGGCCTTGTAGCTATAGTGGCAAATAAATTTTGAGGTGGTATTTAGATGGTTCAAGGAGGGTTCACGGGTCTTGTTTTGATTTGGAGCTGAATGTGACCTGCACAATGTGGAATTGCTGGGATGATTTGTAACAAGCCTCAGTTATTGAAATTAATGAGTAGGCTTATTCTGAAAGTTTTTATTTTCTTTCCCAGAAGGTGGCCTATAGGATGAGAGCTTGGGGAAGAAGGGGAAGAATTTTTTTCCTTTTTGTTTCTTTTTCTATGTTTTTAATTAGGGGCATTTTTAATAAATCTTCAGCTTAGTTTTAAGACTCATCTTTTTCGAGTCTTTTATATGAACTAGGATTTATTTGGGTTTTTTACCTGGTCCATGTGTCTTCTCACTTTTTCCCCTACACACAAGGAATCTCAGCTTTCATTTAAATGACCATAAGATCATTTTTGAATTGTGATTCTGGAGCAGAAGAAAACCTTGAAAATGCCATCAAGGTTATCTGGTGCAGAAATGTCTGCTTCAGTCTGCAGGCTGGCTGAACTAGTTGCTGCTGCTGGTGTGACCCTACTTCAGAGATGTTAACAGAAGCGTCTAATCGTGATGCAAATGTCAGCGTTGCTGCTGTTTCGCTCCTCTCAGAGCCTTTGAGAACAGGTTTTTGGATCACATGCTTCACTCTTTGGAGACTGTGGGGCATAGGCTTTAGTGCAGTAAGTGATTTTTAGGAACATTGCTTTTCACCCTCTCAACCTGACCCATTGTGCCAAAAGGTGAGAGCAGATGGGAGACCTGAGCAATGCCATAATGGAACAACCCTGTGCAATCCCAGCTTTCTGGAGGAGCTCTTGCTCCTTTCCCTAAGCTGCAGGGCTTGGGTTTTCTGGGCTGGAAAGTAGTGTTGTCTTGCTTGTCTTTAACCAGCAGATCCCTATTGACTGCTTCCTGGTAATGGGAATAAGCCTTTTCTCCAGGTTTCTATGTGGGACTGCACTGACAGTTATGTATTTATTTCCTTTATTGCCATCCCACGTGCTCAGGGTCTGTTCCTGGGACACGCCTGCCCTGGGGTGTGTCTGTGGCTTGCTGAAGGTGAGGGGAGCCTGGGGAGTGTGGAGCACATCTCGGGTGTCTGGGCTGGCTGTGACAGGGGGCCCATCCATTGGTCACCCCATGTCAACAGGGCCTTGTGTGGAGCCCGACACGTGCTTTGCTCCAAGCCCCCTGGATTGCATTTAAGTAATCTGTAAGTAGAGGAAGCAGAGGTGATATGTGGAATAGCACAATTTCTATATCTTTAGCTGAGATAAAAATATTTCTTCAAAACTCATTTCCAAGGAGACCAGTACCTCAATGAAAACACTTTTTTTTTTACTTTTTTTTTTTTTTCCCCATTTGAGATGAGGCCATATTTAACTTAGCATTTGGAAGCAAGGGAAGTCAATTCTTCATTTTGAGCTGGGAAGGGAAGGGGGCGAGAAACCCGTTTTCCTAGTTTGGAAGAGCGGTTTAACTGATTAATGAGATGCGAGGTGACACTCATCCTGTGGCATCGCGCACGGGGGATGGGACGAGGATTTGCTCGTGCGGGGAAGGGCTTGCTGGTGCTTGTCGAGGGAACTGGGACGAGTGTCTTTCGCTCAGCGCGCCTTTCCTGGGGCTGCCGCCCCACCAGCAGAGCTTTGCAGTCCTGAAATTGGAGCAGGCTGGGAGCACAGGGCTGTGAGGGCACTTGCCCCAGTCAGACTTAGGGGGGAAGCTGCCTCCAGGCAAGTGGGAACCCGATACACTCTGAGGAACCGGAGCCAGCTGCTGCTTTCCCTCTAGCAGTATGCAAGTCTGTAAAACACTCATGTGGAGCCACCTGCGAAAGCAGATTAACCCCTTTATCTGTGTCGCTTCTCTTCCCCAGCTCATGCCGGCAGTGGTTGCTCTTCCTGAGGGAGCTCCAGGGCTGGCACACACGGATTTTCTCCTTAGCTTCAGGATCCCTGTAGTTATGCCCCTTGATGCCTGTCAGTGGTTAATGATTAAATACAGCTACTGAATTGTGACCGAATTTGGGGTGTTGACTAAGGGGGTAGATGAAGATGTGCAGAACCTGCCTATGGCACCCTGCGTGGCTCCTGCATCTACGGATGATTTCTGGAGGAACAATTAGTGGGTGGGGGGGAATGGGTCCTCACCCCCAGTGACCTTGGAGGACAAGGTTTTTCTCTGCTTCATTCACGGCTACAGTTCCCTTTTCTAAAGTAAGCGCTCTCCAGCACTGGAAGCCGGGCTGCATTTATTACTAACCCCACCCATCCCTGCCTATTGCAAGAATCTTGTGAGGCTGAGATTGTGTTTTTAGAAGCAGAATGACAGAGAGAAATTCCCTGGAGGCGAATGCAGAGTGTGTGCTGTGCACGCCAGTACAGACACACGGGGCTGGGAACTCCCAGGGAGAGATTAAGTGCGAGAGAAGAGCGCAGAACAGCCAGAGCTGGAAGAGGGGGGTGGAGGAGGCGAGACGCTTTCTAAGCCTCAAACTGAGCCGTTTGGATTTTTTTTCTTTAAGAAAAAAAACAAAAAAAAACCACCCTCGACCAACCTCGGTCTCGTCAGTCTTACTGAAGTGCCTCTTGTGTTGCCGGATCATCTCACTGCTGGGTTTGAAGGACCCAGGCTAACATGATGTACCTCTGGGTGAGTAGGAAGCGTGTGTGAGGGCTTGCACACTTTGCACATATAAGGAATGGAAAGCTGAAGGACTCTGCACTAACGTGAGCGGCCTTCACTGTTGGGCTTAGCTCTGTGCAGCCTCTACTCACTGTGGGCTAGTTTTCCCTTTGAAAAAAATAATATTTTGAGCAAGTACTATTAACTGGGTATCAAGCAGGCTTTTCCTGTGGTTATAAGTGCCTCTAGAGAGAACAGTTTTGGGCAGGTGCCTTGGAGACAAAATTTTTGGTATAATGCTGCTCACTCTCTGCCAACTGAGAGACCTGTGTGTGTATATATAATTTTTTTTATGCATAAAGCTGTTCCCATGTGCCTCTGCTTTATGGGATTTTTAGTGTTACTGAGAGACATCCCAGGTAGTGAAGGAGTGCTGCTGAAAGGGATCTGTAAGTCTCAGAAGGCTAGGAGAGGAGCAGGAAGGGTTTAGATAGTTTTGCAGTTTGGGACTTTGAGGATGGGGGGAGAAACTCTTTTGAGAAAAGCTGGATGCAAGCTTGTTTTTCCAGAAGTGGCGCAGTTACTCAAGTTTCTGGTGGAGTATGGAAAATGTCAGGAAAAAAAAATATGTAAAGTGTTATATAGATCCAGCAAGCAAAGTAATAGCTTATACAAAGGCATATATATTTTCAGCCTTTGAGCAAGGACTGGAATTTCCACTGGAGCAGTCAGCTTTTGGACTGCTCAGTCATCAACGTATAGTTTGTCTGCTCCCGGGCACCCTTGAGATCAGCAGTTTGCCCTTGGGTTTCCTTACCCTGATATGTGAGGTAAAGAATAGTTGGGTCCCAAGTTTTTGGTTTGATTTGTTTTGTTTGGTTTTTTTTTTTTTTAAACCCTTGTTTGTAACTCAGAATGAGAGGGTTCTCTCTGCCTCTGGCTGCTTTGAGTCCGGCCCCCCATCACTCCCAGGAACAAACACTGGTTTATTTTAGCAACAAAGCAAGCCTTGGAACCCAGGCAGAAGGATTTGACTTCCCTCCTTTGCACATACACACACTATCTTTGTTGCAGGGTAACCTGATTCTTCACAGGGGTATGCACACTTGCCTGGTTTCATCCAGCAGGCCCTGCTGGCTGGCACGTCCACCTTCTGCACTCAGCCCCTGGTCACAGCCTGGTGTGTGGGACCCCTTCTTGGGGTGCTGGTTTTTAGGAAGAAAGACTGGGCAGCACCCATGGCTCAGCTAAGATTTGTGCTTGGTTTGGTGGGTGGGGTGAGAGGAGAAGTAATTCAGCCAATGCTGCTGCTGATCTTAGATAAGGAATGAACAATGGAGATGTTCCTTACTCTGCTGAAATGGGGAGGATGAGTGTGGGAGCAGAGGAGAGCTGCCCTGCTGTCTCACCTCCTGTGCTGAGAGAAGTGTGAGCACTCTAGTATAAAATATAGGCGTTAGCCTGCCTAAAGACCAGCTTTGGCCCAAAACGTGAAGCACTGACCTGGATTCTTAAAACAGGGTTGAGTTTTGGGATGCTTGCCAATGGATGAACCCCATTGGCTGCTGCTTCTGCCTGCACCCTGAACTTCAGACAGCATTACCGCTGTGTTTGCATTGCAGTTAAACTTCAGAGAAGTGGAGAAAACAAGTATTAAATGCTTGAATAGCTGAAGGGGTTTTAAAGTCATCATCTGGGCACTCTGCCATGATAATTAAAAAAATTAGTGAATTTTTGCTATCTAGATATGATCTTTCCCTTCTCAGTACAGGTTACACTATTACTTTTGGGGAATCTCCTCCTTGGACCTTTCAGGGACCTTTTCCTTTGTGCCCATTTATGTTTCTGCTTTAAGCTCTTTTTATCCTGGCAAGCTACATAACCTTTAGCTGTAAGAACAAGGAGCCTCAACTGACAGATCTGGTTTGGTGTGGGGTTTGTTGTGCCTCAGCTGTGCCAGTTTGTTGCTTCCCTGCTCACAGGTTCCTCTCTGCCTCTCATTCTCTTCTTGTTGCCTGTGCTATCTTCTTTTCTATTCTGTGCCTCTTGTCCTTGGGATGTCAGGACTTCAGTAGATGCATGGAGATTTGTACTGAGTCATTCCTTAATTCAATGCATGAAGCTACATTAATGCAATGTTAAATTTGAGGTTTTAAATATGCAAGTCCTGAAATCCAGAATTAAGATTCCCACAGCAACCATAATGTTTCTCCCCCAGCCCCCCATCCCCCAGGGGTGCATGTTACAGAATTATCTTCTTTGAAGTGATTGTGCAATATTGAGTGCTGTCAGGTTTGACAAACAGTAAAATAAAAAGGAGAATACACCTTCCTCTGCAGCTGTGGCCTGGATACTGAACCTAGACATACAGGCTACCTGCAACATCACAGTCCTTGATTATAATGCTGTCTCTAGAATGAAGTGGTGGTGTAGCCTTGGTTCAGTCTGACATTCCTGCTTGCTGAACTGTATTCCCTCGGGTGAAACTTGTTGCAGGATACTCTTAAATATTTGAGAGCCTTGTAGACTGCAGGAGATTGTGGGCTGTGGAGAGCTGGGGAGTAGGAAACTTAAAATATCTGTTGTGATGATCTAATGCTTGGCGTTGTGAGCAAAGTGAAGGGAGCAGACTATCTGTGCCATTAAATATCAAGAGAGACTATTTATCTTAACACTTTCATTGTGTAGGATGCAGCTGTATAAAGTCTTTCTGAGGCAGAGATGGTGCGATAGTCTCTCTGATGTTGCAAACTGTTTGAGTGTATTGTCAGTGTTGCAACTCAAGGTGGGTATTTGCCTTATGTATAAGAGGTGCATATAGGAGTTCTGTTTTTGCAGGCAAGTGTTTTGTTTGTGGGGGACCATCTAACTCTAGTTTTGTCTCTTCTCACACTCATCCCCATTTGTGTGCAGCTGTCTGGGCTCTTGAATTGCTGAAGAGAGCTCCTAGTCATAAGTTCTCTAAATGGGACATGGGTAATTTGGGCTGTGAAGGCAAGAGGGTATTTGTGCTGAGGGCGATCAGGAGTGACAGCATGGGGGCAGGTGTTGTGCTGGTGACAGCCAGGAGCAGAGTGGTTTGAAGGTGGGAAAAGCATTAAACCCTTTACTGGATAAGAAAGACGGAGTTTTTTCATTTATGAGCAGATGAATCTTTGTGTACTGTGAGTCATGAGATATAATCTAGAGTCATTTCATTTCAAGTATTTTCTAAAGAGCATGATGTGTTCTGAGAGTTACATGTATGAATGTTGCCTTGTTGGAGGTCTGTTGTTACAAGAAAGGTTGAAAGGAAGGGGCAGCAGCAGCCCTATGAAGCAATTTATCAATCATCCTTCTCCTGTGCTCAAAGACAGCTGAAACTATCAAAGGCAGGAGGGACCAAGGTAAGGGAGGTCCATGCTGTTGCTAGGCTTCTGGTAGGAAAGCACCAGATTCATTGCTCTGTTTATAGTGGGTATGGATAATTTCCTCATTTCTCGCAGCCGTGTACAGAGTACATGCTGAGTGTTTGTCAGAGGGCTGGCTGCCTCTTGCAATGAGAAATTATTTCTTTCTCTAGAGCCCTATGAAAGTGAAGATCCTACCTAGACCCACTAATTACCATAGAGCAGGAATAGTGCTAGTAAGCTTGCCAAGCTCATTTTGAATTTTTTTGTTGGTTTTCTTCCTGACCTGTCTTTTACTTGCCTTTTTGTCACTTAAAATCTCTCTTTGCATTCACTGGAATAATTTTTCCCTCTAGGCTCCGAGCTCATCAGCTTTACCACCAAGGGATTGGAAACCCAACTCTGCTGCCAAACTTGAGTCTTAGCAACGAGCTCTTCCTCATGCCAGGTCTTTTTATTATTTGTTTGGTCTTTTTTCATGAGAGGTAGCTACTGCCAGTGAAAAGTATGGACATAATGGCATGCGTTTGATAGCAGCAAAACAAGTGGCTATCCAGGAAAAACTGCCTGATCTTTTCTGGTACGAAGCCTGGGGCAGCTCTTGCTGGGGAAGTCTAGCTGTGCCTCTAGGTCTTTGGCTGGAACCTGTTTGGTAGGCATGGCTAATGAATGTCAGCATCACCCAGAGCTCTGACAGGAGGGAGAGCGCAGGTGCTGCGTGTGAAAGGTGTGCACATGGCATGGGCACTGCTGAGAGAGGTGGAGATTGAGTTGCCTCTGGGAGACTGCGGCTGTGAGGATGGAGAAAGGTTTTCCTGAATGAATGTTAGAGGTCAGGTCTGGGTGAATTTCTGTGAGTATGTTAAAAGACATTTTGTGTTAATACAAACACTGATTTTTGGATTCTTGCTCTGGAGCAGAAAAGCCCTGGAAAATCATAAAATGGAGCTCATGCGAAAATCCTCGAGCTAGTAGCCTGTAAGCTGATTCCCCAGCCTGCAAGTCCCTGTGGTGCCATGCTGTGGCATGCATACGTAGCAGCTTGAATCCAGAAGTAATATAGTTATGTTTGTCCAGCACTGCAGCTGAGATAATGAGTTCTGCTGCTCGATAAGGTTTATTAGCTTTGGTGCAGCACCTCATGAACATGGTTATACTGCTTCCACACTCGAGCTGCTCTGTGCACAGCTGGGTTGGGGATGTCTGCATTGCGTTCCTCTGGGGCTTTGTGTGACAAAGCAACTTGCATCTATTTGCATCTAGGGTTTTATACAGGCTTTGGAGATTTAGGAAACAGAGAAAGAAGAGTGTATGAAAGAGATTAATTATATAATGTGACTGCCTGTGTTATTAGAGGACTAGAGCTGATAATCCAGGTGATCTTTTCCAATTCTGTGTTCCTGCAAGCCTGTAATCGTGGGAGATGCCAAGGTCACTACTGAGACAAGAAAGCCCAGTGCAGTTCAAAAAGAGAAGCCATTTCAAATTAAGGTACCGGCTTCAGAAGATGAAGATCCAAGATCAGGATGCGCTGTTCTATAGGCTACAGTGATTTTATCCAGTTTTGTGTAAATCAGGTGTACAGCACATTGCTGTTCAGGAATTCCCTTCTCTGATGAGTCTAAACAAAAGAATTAGGGGTATGTAGGTTTGCTTAGTTGGTGTATTTCTCCAGTGGCTCTTCTGCCTGACTGCTGTATTCCCACCTGTCCAAACAGTGGTGAGCACAGGGGACTCAGTTTGCTGTAAGCCTGTCCAAGTCTTGGAAGACTGACAGGGGCTGGGTCCTGTTTAAGTTAGTTTTTCACAAAACAGCCTGTTTATCTTGGAAGGAAGAGAATAAACAGTAAGAGAATAAGGAGAGAATAAACCTCAGCCTTTGTGATTTCCAGCTGAAAGCTTGAGGAAGAGTGCAGATAATAGCAATTTGAGACTGAACATCTGTGTTTCCTGCACTTCCCATGGTGCTTATTTGCTAATCTTAATTCCATTTGTGACGGAACTTTGCTGTTTTCACAGAATTCTTAGGCTTGGAAAGGACCTCTGGAGATCATCTAATCCAATTCCCCTGCCAGTGCAGAATCATTTAAAGTAGGTGACATAGAAACATGTCCAGATGGTTCTGAATGTCTCTGGAGAAGAAGACTCCATGACCACCCTGAGCAGCCTGTTCCAATATTCTGCCACTCTCAATGTAAAGAAGTTCTTGTTCATCCTGAAGTGGAACTTCTTGTGTTTTAGTTTATGGCCATTGCTCCTCATCCTGTTGCTGGGCACCACCAGAAAGAGTCTGGCAACAACCTCTTGGCACCCACCTTTGAGATATTTAAATTCATTAATGAGATCCTCTCTCAGTTGTCCCTTCTCCACACTAAACAGGCACAGCTCTTGAAGTTTCTCCTCATACGGGATGGTCCAGACCCCACATCATCTTTGTGGCGTCTACTGAACCCTCTGTGGTATCTCCTTGTCTTTCTTGAAATGTGGAGCCCAGAACTGGGTACAGCACTCCAGGTGTGGCCTCATAGGGCCAGCTAGGAGGGGGAGGATCAGCTCCCTTGACCTGCTGGCCACAGTTTTTCTGATGCACCTCAGGGTACCACTTGCCCTCCTGGCCATGAGGGCACACCGCTGATGGTCAGGTTGTCATCCACCAAGAGTCCCGGGTCTTTCCTGGGAGAAGGGAACTGGTCTCTAGTAGGTCCTGTACTGGCCTAGGTACAAGACCCTACACTTGCCTTTGTTGAACCTCATTAGGTTTCTCTCCACCCAGCTTTCCAGTCTATCAGAGCTGTCCTATCCCCCAAGGTAATGGCAATCTTATAGGAAAGGTCTCTGACTGGACTGAATTGGGGTGGCTTTTTTGCCACAGCTCTAAGCAGTCACTAGAGTAACAACTGTGTATGTGGGCATGCCTAACTAAAAATATGATTGGACAGCTTATGCAATTAGCTGGAAAAGATCCCTTCATACTTCAGCAAGGGCTACTGAGTACAGAAGGAGCTTGAGTGATGTAGAGGGGTCAGAAAAAATGTTCTCTGTATGGAGTTGTCAGTTTGGAGAAGGAGCTGCAGTCTGTATCTGCAGTACCACAGCTCTGGATGGTACCCCGTACCCAAGGCAATGTGATTCACCTTGCAGCCATGCACTGGAGAGGCGAGCTGTGCTGGTGGACCAGTGCAGATAGTTCCACACTGGAAGTGAAAACAGGCTTGCAGAAAATTAAGAAATCCATTGAGGATGTGCTTTGTGCCCTCCAGTGCTAAATTCTTTTGCTAAAAATGTTAAAGATTCCTCAAAGCTGTGAAGAAGCTTAAACAAGTAATTAAGTTTCCTTCGTCTGTCCCTTAAATTTAGGTTTCATTGTTCTCAGAGTCCTGTGTCTCATGACTAATATACTGCCTGCACAATGCGCTGGCTGATTTTTTACCAGATGGTTCTTGGGTCTGAAGCTGAATCCAGGGCGAAGGCAGTTAGTTTTTCTCCTGCCTCAAATGAAAGATGCTGTCCCCCACACAATGCTCTGATTGAATCTTGGACATAAGACAATAATGAAGTGAAAATATTTTGACCAGATGACAGTTTTTCAAGATATTCTTAGGGATTATTATTCATGATATTTAAGGAGCTGGCATAGGATGATACTAGAACACTCCTCTGTGCATTTTTTTTACAATTTATAAATCATCTAGTGTTGAAACAAAGTTTAAATGCAGAAAAATGCTGGAATTCAAATATGTATACGTGGCTAGAAGATAGAAAATGTGCAGTGCGAACTGCCTGTTCCTATTTTTTCACTTTTCATTTTTGTTGTAATGGTCTTCTTTTTCATTCCACCCTCAATCATGATGGTGATGTCTCCTTGCATCCATTACATACCTTTTGGATGGAGAACCCTTGTGAGTAAAGACAAAACATCTCTCAGGAAGGTGGAGCATAAATGGGGTGCATATCTCCATGGGGACCATCTCAGCAGCACTGCAGAGCAGATTTGCTCTGAGACCTGTTGGATCCAGCAGTTGTTCCAGCTATTTTCCCTCCCCCTCCCCCTGATTTATTACACTGGGATTTTGGCTGCTGCTTGACTGAGGAGGAGCACTGAATGGCGATTACTTTTTTTGGACCAACCAGCTGAAAATAAGAAGCCCATTCAGTGTAGGTGAGGATACTGACTGTGACATCTTTTAAGAAATGGGTGGTATTGGCATTTTTATATTTTAGCGCTGGGGAAAATTTTCTTCTGCAGAAGAAATTTGGGTGGAGTGTATACAGTGTGTGTGTAACTGCTGTTTCTAAACACCTTTTGGACTGAGAAGTGCTGTAGAAATGAGATCCTTTAATGCTTTTTCCTTGCATAAGGAATGTTGCTGTTCAATGCAGCTGTTTAGCTGTTGCGAACAGGTGTGCAATAAACACCCCTTCCCTTTTCAACCAAGTGTGGTGGTGATGGATACCCTCTCATTTAAACATGCGTGGCTTTCTCTCCTACAAGAATTAAAAACTTTAAAAATAGCTTACATATCTAGAAAGAATATCTAGCCTTGTCCTGTTTCCCTCTTCCCCTCCCCCTTGCTACCAACTCAAATTACCGACAAGCACTGGAAATTTCGGGGCAGGGGAACAGAAGTGCAGCTGGCCTGCATGTGTTGCACCAGCTGTAATGCAAATGATACATGCTGAAAGAGGCTTTTCTCACTTTTGTAATTCTTGGATATTGTTGTGCAATGGGGACATGCGACAATTTGTCTTTAATGTGTTTGCTGATATGTTCTGCAGAGTATACTGCGTCCTTTGTTCCTTGCCGGCAAGAGACAATATCAAAATCCAATTGCCTGTTGGCAGCATGTCTGATTGCAGCTGGGACTGTTCTCCTGCCTTCCCCATCCATCAGGCCTGGGTGATCCCACCACACTTGATACCAGTTAATGTGGGGCTGGCCAGAACACAGACTATGGTAAATCCTCAGCTTTCTTGGCTTTTTGGACAATTTGTAATAAACCACATTATTTTTGTTCTTTATTTCTGAAAGTGGCATTGCCTATTGCTCTTCTGCCTGAGAGAGCCAAAGGGGAAGTGCTTGGCTGCCTGTGCCCTGGTTGTTTGTGGGTACCAGTCAACTTTTCTGCTGCTTATCTGAAGCAGTAAAAATACAGGCGCTGGAGGTTCAGTTGTGTAAAAACAAAAGCTGATGTTGATTTAATCCCATTACACTGCGTTGATCTCTCAACCACTGGACTCTTAGTAGGATTCCAGCTTTAATCCTGTAAGGATCAATCTGGCCCATTGCTTTTTCTGTCCTGATCCTAAATCCCCCTTTAATCTTGTTAATTATACCAAGCCTTTTTTGGTTTCATTTTTTTCCCTTGTGTACCAGAAAAAGCACACTAAATCTTCGTGTTGCTGTCTCTGACCTGGTGTTTTTACCCTTTGCTCATCCTGTTGAGGAGCAAGGTTCCTCCTGAAGGCTGGTTTCATCATTCATAGCAGTGCATTTGGTGGTCTGGTGTCTGCTGCTTCAGTCTCCTGTGAAGTCAGCTGGTTATGCTGTTGTGTTGAATCCCTCCTGGTTCTGTCAGGAGCTTTCTTTTTTTTTCATCTGTTGTTTGATACTGTGCTATCTGAAGGGGGTGGGGAGTCATGGAACATAACACCCACTTTGAAATTGTTTTCTTATGTTAAAGAAAAAGGGTTTTTGGAGCAGAATTCCATCACTGGAGGAGAAGACAATGTCAGGGAATATGGAGCACTGCTCCGATGACGAGGCACATGCTCTGAGAAGACTGGAACCTGTGTCAAGGCCTAGGTAGTCCCATGGCCCACAGATATATTCTGAAGGTCACAGAGAAATTCAGCTGCTTAAATCAACCTCTTTATATTTATGTGTTTTCGGGTGGCTTGAGGAGAGGAATAATGTGCATTCAGACTTGAGGCTCTTTATCTTCATATTGCACTGTCTGCAGACCTCCAAACTCAGTGCTGCCTTTTCTGTGTAATGCACAAGGCTAATTTCTCACTGTGACAATCTGCTCCTGGCACTTGCAATAGAAACTAGCAGTGCTTAATCTATTCATCTCTGTTATTTCCTATACTGTAAAGAAGAAAACCAACCCAAAATTGCACCTACATTTGCTGTAACTCGATCAAGAGCTGACAGATCATTTCTGGAACATGTCTGTGCTGGGATCTTGACTGTTCTGCCAAATTTTATGCCTTTATCTTGCAGTGTTGCTCCTTTCCTCTCTCCTGTCCATGCTGCTCTGCCTTCCTCTGCAGAAGCTTCTACTTTTCCAGCCTTTCAGCCAAATTCTGATTTCCCACCACCTTGCCAGAGCACTATGGGGCTGAAATCTCTCCTTGCCAGAATGCAGGCTGTAGGTGTGAGTCTGCCATAGAAGTAGCCAAGGTGATTTCCTTTTAACCAGATAGAGGGGAAACCAGGTTGGGATCACAGAGGAAGTGTTTATTCCAGTTGTAGCAGCCCTTGTGCTTAGTTTTTGAAAAACACTTAGAGCCATGACAAGGACGTAACAATTGCTTTTAAGGAAACGTGGGCATTTTCCCAGCACTTCTAGGGTTAAGGAAATTGTAGAGGGGTGACATGGTGACAGTGTTCCCTATTTTTGTGTGTTGCCAGTAGCGAGAAGAGGGAAACTTTGATTTCTAATCCGCTTTGGAGGAGGCTCCGTATCAGGGCTGCACAGAAACATCCAGTCAAGCAGCTCCTTTATCATAAAGGGGATTTTAATTAAAACTGTTCTTGCATCATGAGCGAAATGAGCATCAGTGCCAGCCAGCCCTGTACTGGGCATTTATCTCCTTCAAACCACATTACCAGTAATTGCTGCATTAAATCAAAGTCGGGGGAGATTACAGGTCTGAATTGGGCAGGCGGCCGGTGCCAGCGTGGGGAGCTCCGTGCTGCCGAGCCGCTGATACGGGAACCCCCTCGGCCCCCCAGCTGGGGGTGAAGAGTTGGAGGGCTGCTGGATCCCAAGAAGCCCTTCTCATTACAAGACAGGAATTTTTGTTACAACCTAGGAGGAGTGGCAGGCTATATGCTTGGAGCATTTTAAGCTGCTGGTGTTTTTCTATTAACTTCCTTTTAAAACAAACAAAACCAATAACAAAACAAACCCTGTGGCATTGCCATCCCACTTCTGTCTCCTGTCTGGATCCACCACAGACGTTTCCTTTTGTTCATCATCTGCTGCTTATTCCAGCCCTGAAACTTAAAAATAAATCACCTCTTGTCTTGATATATCCCTTTTTCCTCTCATTGCCACAGCTCTGTTGTGGAGCTGCTAACTTGGTTTCTCTCTGTCCCAATATGGGGGGGGGGGCCTTCTCCCCTTCTTCACCTCTCCCCCCGCTGAGGAATTGTATCTGCCTTGACCTGTGGTTCTTGGCTCATTAGTTCGTTTAATTATTTTTCTAGGTTTTTAAGCATTCTGTTGTCTCTAGGTCTAGAGCAGCTGTTTCCCTTCTTCTTGTCCCTATACTTTAACCTTGGTCACTCTAAAAAACATCTGATCATCCTAGCACTGCTGTTGCTTTCACTCTCCAAACTTCTGTCAGGGCAAGGCTGAGGAATGGCTGTGGCCACATGCGGTCTCAGGCATGTAGACTGGCTGAGGTAATTAGATCTGTGTGGGCATTCACTGAATTATCAAAATGTGACAGCTGGACTTTTGGTGGCTGTTATTACCTCTGTCCCATAATTACAAAGAGGGTAAGCCAGGAACAAATGTGAAGAAAACATGGGTGTTTTTCCTTTTGAAAAGTGACTGTCATTTTCTTTGTTTTTGTCTTGATGGTGGTTACACATTTTCCTGTTCCATTGCTGACAATCTTGGGGCATTTGGGTGGCAGTGATGGTTTTTCTTCGATTTGCCCAGAGGTGTTGGCAATCTGCCATTCTGAAATTTGCTTCCTACAGTGTTTGCACATCTACTATGTTCCTATGCTGCAGAATAGGGTCTCATTCTCAGCACTGTACTGAGAAGCTGGTAATGTATGTGAAAGATGATGCTGCAGCTGGATCTGCCTGCTAAAACAGGTTGAACATTGTCATGCTGTATTAGATTTTTAAGATTCACACAAGTTTCTCAGAAGCTGTCTAGTTCAGAGCAGTTGCAGGAGTGTGCCTGCTGTGCCCCTTCAGAGCTTGAAGTTGCTGCTTTTGCTTCATTACAATGTGAGCTTGAGATGCAGTTTAAGTATTGCCCTACTTTAACTCTGGCCTATGCATGAATCTCTAGCCTGAGATAAGTGGTTCTTTTAAATTCTTGCTAAGAGACCTGTAAAGCCACAGAGGCTGAAGGTTGAGTGCTGCTGATATCCCAGCTGATAATGCAGAGGGGTTGCAGTTAATTTTTGCCTTAGTAGCCCTGTTACCACAAAGTGAGAGTAGTCCCACTGCAGAGTAACTGGAGAGTTGTGCAGAGAACATGAGCCAAGTCTTCGGTGGAGATTTCTTGATAGCAAGAGAAGGCAGAGATAGGGGTTTTCATGGGAGCCAGGAAACCATCTGTATGGCATGGTTTTGGGACAGAGAATGCAGATAGTGTGGCAGATTAGGGTGAATGAACATGAGTGATTTTTTAAAATTTATTTTATTTTTTAATTTTTTTGTAGAGGTCACAGAGGAGCAGGTATCTTGATTGTGCAGATAGTGGAACCAGAGCAAGCCCTCAGTGGTTGTTGGTCTGGGGATTTCAGCTGCCGTGGCCTGTTTTAGAACTTTCTGGGAGCTGAAACTAGCCTGCATGAAAGGGCTTTGGACTGAGCCATGTCAGCCTTTATTCTGTTCTTTTGGCTCTTGGGGAGAAGTGTGGGTGGCAGTTATCTTAAGTGCCCATGGCAGGCCTCTGTGCCCATGTCCTGGGACTCTGTGTGAGAATAAAAAGATTTCCAGAATTTTTCTCTCTCCTGCTTTCTTAAAACTAGATAGGTTTCAAAAATCCCAGTCAAAATGTAGCTGTTTTCTGCCTTTTACTATTTTTGTCTTAGTCTGAGGCAGAAAGTGATGTGAAGACAACTTCTTGCCTCTGAGCTGGCATAGTCTTAACATACCTCTTTCTGTTCTCCACCACAGCCATATACTTCTCTACTGAAAGCACTGGAGAAGGGACACAGCAATAACTAGCACCTCTGCCTCCAGATGAGTAATCCCTGGGGTCCTCCCCTACATTAAAGCATGACTTGCTGCTGTCACCATTCATTTAGCCTGTCTTGACTCTCCTCTTTCAGGGTAAACTGCATCATTTTCGCCAGACCTCAGCTTTGCATGCTATTTCTGGATCCCTTCTGTGCACTCAGCAAATGCACCAAACTCTTAACTGCAGCACTTCTGGTATTTTGCTCTTGAATTTCTTTTGGGTTGCCTTACTGGGATTTTAATTTTTTTTTTTTAACAGGAATGGGGGAAAAAACAGGATTCATCATCTAAAGCTGAGCAGGTGGGCAAGATTTTGAACTGAGGACTGCAGAAATTAATGGACAGATGTAATTCTATCATGAAATTAGCTTTGCAGATTTATTCTGAAAGTGTCATATTTTGTATATTACTGTGCTGGAGCTGTTTCCAGATGACTTCCTGAGATTTATTTGGTGACCTGGTGTTGTGGCAGCTAAAGGTCCTGCTTGCATGATGTTCTCCAATTCCTCAGTTCCTGCCAGTAATACAGTCTCAAACTCAGCTATCACACATAGACAGTGCTGCCTGTTTATTTCTCTCTTACTTTAATTCAATTAAGAATTTTGTTTAGTATTTTTGATGTTTTTTGCCTCTTGCTTACACAGTTACAGGATGTGGGCAGCTGCTCTGCTATTCTTACTGCACCAAGCTGGGCAGGGAGTGCTTTGCTTCTGTGTTGGAACAGCAGAATGCTGTCCCAGGAAACCTTTCCCCCAAATTCTGCTTTTGTTTGTGTAGCTGGGAAGCCATACCACTCTAAAGTAGGGATAAATTTAAGTTCATACTAGCATAATTTATTGTGTGGCCACTCGTTAACTTGGAACAAGTACCTTATTCTATTTTGGTTTGTCACGTGGAGGCAATTTGATAAGCTGGAGGCGAGGTGGGGAGGAAAGTCCATACCAAAACTGTCTCTGCTGGGAAGCAAGTGCTCTGCTAGATGAGTAAGCCACACAGCCATGTTCTGAAATGCTCTGCAGTGGTTGTTCATGTTCTCTCTTCACCCCAGGCAAAGGAGGGGCAGAACGTGTTGGCTCAAACCCTTGTTGGAAGTGGCTTATCCCATGAGCCGTTTGCTGGGATAGACTGGGAATGCAGGTGGCATTTCCAGCAGCCCCACATGGCCGCTTGCTGGTGGCTCTGAGGTAATGGCAGAGCTGTGCTTACACTGCCTGGGAATCGTCAGTGTGGTCCAGCCCAAGTCTGTGATTCATTCAATTAAAAATACTTGGTGAGAGTATGTCTGATACTACCATCTGGTGACTTTTAATAATATTTATTCTTAGGAAGGTGGTTCTTTAATTAAAGAATTAACCTTAATTTTTGTAGGCTTAGCATAGATCTGAAGAAATGCTGAGACTTAAGCTGCTCTATTTCTAGAAGAGTCAAATCTTTCTTTTTCGGATCTCCCTGTTGTCCTCTTAAGGATCAACTAATTGAACTGCTGCTGCTGCTTGTTAAGTGAAAAACCAGGTGGGACCGTGAGAGACAGAATGGGCAAAACTTTTCTCTGACTGAGGTTCTGGAACAGCTTCTGAAGTGAAGGAAAACTGCCTCCACTCTATTCTTTTTGCTTCCTCTTTGTCCACTGCCCCCAAAGGAATATACAAAGGCAGTGTGGCTGTCATGTAATGTCTAAACTACCAAGAGAAAACTCCTTGTCTTCTTTGATGTTGAAATTCTGCATCTGGACACCTTTTTGTTTTCTCATGTAATGAGCAAAAAGCATTTTGATGGACATGTAGTATTACCAAGATCAGTGCTTATATAAGTGGTCCCTGAAGAAAGCTGTGATATGATCACCTTCATTATCAAGTGTCTTAGCCCAGAAGTATACTTATTTGCTTCCTAAAGCAGTGCCAAGTATTTAGAATTCTCCTTGAAAGAAGGCCCAGACCTAAGACACAAATAATTTCTTTCTGGGAAGTCTGTGTATGCTTTCTTTTCCCCCTGTTACACTGATACTGAGCCTTTGGTAATAACTAAGGTGATGGAGCCCACCTGGTTTTAGAAGCTTTTTTTGGACTTGCTGCATGTTATATTCTAGTATTCTGGAGTTGTCTCAAGATTTTATAATTGAAACATGTTCTGTAGTGCATGTAAAGCACTGGATTGGGGTAGAAAGGAAAGCTGAAGTTGTTGTCTTCTATATGCTGCTGGTGTATCAAGACAACTGGCAGGTTTATTTTGCAGCTTAATCACTAATAGAATCTTGTAAGTTATTGTTCTGTTAAAGCTGCCTTGATGGGAGCCAGCTCGTTAGTGTCTTGAATAAAACCTCAGTTCTGGGAACACAGTCTTTTGACAGGGGATTTTTCAAACTTCAGATGAATGTTCATCACTGCCTTACATTTTTCCTTTCTAGTAATTTCAGAGGTAGACTTTGGGTAATCTAACTCACCTGAATTAACTTGAGTCCTTGTCTGGCAGCTGAAGGTATCTGGGCAGGATCTGTACTTTCAAGAGTGTTTGTCTGTCTCTCTTGACAGCTGTGACGGTGTAGGCTGGGCATTGGAAGAGTTTGGTTTCTGGTTGAAGAAGATCCAGGCTTGTGATTTCATGAGTCTCCTTTGGTATACAGGTTTCTGGAGTTTGCTAATGTTACCATTCTACTGGAAGGCTGTAAGAAAGCTGAACAAAATAAAAAGTGCCAATTGCCCAGCAGACAGAGGTCTTGCAATATGCTCCTTTAGCAGACTGACTTTGTATTATTGTTCTGCCTTCTTTTTCCATGTCCTTCCCTAAAGCAGAGTTTGTTGAGGCTTTGAAAATAAGCAGTAGTTAAGTTAAGAAGTAATGACTTCTAATTCTGACCTGCTCTCCTCTTATGCTGTGTATTTGTTTTTTAAAACTGTTCTAGTTTTCCAGTCTAGACAAACCATTAATATTTAACAGCTACGTGTAGATGATGCAGTGAAGACTCAAGGGCAGAAACAGGATGCAGGTTATCTTATGTCCACAATTTAGGGTGGGTGTGGTTATGCCACTTTAGATCAGTTTCAGTACTATGGAACTTGGTTGGAGAGTGTTTAGAGTGGTAGTGGCACATGTAAACAAACTCTATCACTCTTAAGTAAATTGCCTTGCAAACGGAGAATGTGTGGCAGAAAAAGATGGAAAAGGGAGATCTCTGGCACTTGGAGGAGAAAAGACATGAACAGGAGCTATTTCAGAGCTCCAGTTTTATTTAGTACTATCTTTGGAATTTTTCTCTCTCCATTTTTTTTTAATTGTGTGTTTTCTCCATGAGAGCTGGATGTGTAATGACTGAAGTTCTGTTGTCTGCCTGAAGTATTTCTTTGGCAGAAGCAGTGGGTATGATGGGGCAATCCTTGCTGCTTTACGTTTTTGCTCCTTTCTTTAGCTTTGGGTTCCTCGGGCCTTTTGCCAGGGGGCTTTTACTTTTCTTGGATTCAAAGTGTATTTTTGGTAATTTCATTTGTGCTAATGTGTTTATGGACTATTAATCCTAATGAACATGAGGATTCAGTAGCACTAACTAATCAGATATGGTTTCAGGCAAGAAATAGCTCCTATGGCTTTACCAACCCATTCAAATTCTTTCCTGTGATGTCCTTATTATGCTAATCCAACACACTTTGGTTTGCTGCTACTCCACATCCCCCAGTACTGCTGGTTTCATTTCTGCTTTAATGTATCTTGTTCCTATCTGTGACATTTCCCTACTTAGTATGTTTCACTTGCAGAGAAGGCACTGGCTGGGTGCTGAGTTATTCACTCACCTGAACAGCTGATCCACCACCAAATCTTCTTGCTCTTGAGATCAGGACATCTATATAAAACTGGCAGGTTTCTGAAACGTGAGAAAAATCCGGTTTCTGCAGTCACCCATATGTTGTCCTGTTTGCTTCTGCGTGCCATTTTGGAATATTGAGCTTTTCTGTGCGTGCTCTGCTTACATTTATGTCCTCCCCACTTGAATCTCTTATGATTGCAGGGTCAGAATAACACCTAGACCATAAGTAAGTTTTCTAGTCATTGGTGATATTAAATCTGTGAAGAAAAATGAAAATCACACAGCTCTTTGGAAACCATTACATCCATTCCAGCAAACAAGCAATAATTGCTGCCCTAGAGAGAGGAATGGGGACTTTCCAGTATAAATTCTCACCTGGAGTGAGCACAAGCCACCTTTGTGCTCAGGGCATGGGACCTGCTTTGGTGCAAAATGAGAGTCTCTTGCAGCTCTGTTGATGTAATCTTGGTGCTGTTTGTCTAACACTAGTATGAACTGGCTGAGCTGCTTGATCTATTTAGCTGCTATGGAAATCAGTGCATACCCAGCCAGAAAATGCATCCTTGCTTGCTGGCATGTTTCCTACATTTACATCAGTCTTTAAAAGCAGAGACATATTGTAAGCTGCTCATCAGATCCCTGATGACCTAGTTTAGCAGATGTAGTGATTGGCTAATTGTTAAAGATGCCATTTTTGGTGGGTGAGAGGAAGAGCATCAGCCAGGCTTCTAGCGATGAAGAGTTAGATTCAGCAGAGGTAAGAGCCCTTTAGTGGGAGTAACTAGATAAGGCTTGGATTAATTTGTCTGGAGACCAGAAAATTATGCAAAAGATTTATAAATGTAGTTCATAAAATGAAACTGTTGGTGTAATTTCTTAGTAAAGATCAATGTGTGGTAATGGTTATATATCATGGAAATATCTCAGATTCCATGCTATATTGCTGTGTCCCCACAGTACCACAGTTTTTAGCAATTAAAAAAAAAAAAAGTGTTAAATGTCTGGAACTTCCATGGCTGCACTTCAAGCATCATGAGAGTATGGCTATATTATGTTCTTATAGCTGTACTTGTAATTGTGACTTAGCATGCTTGCTATAAACAGTCTGAACAAAGCAGCAAAGCAAAGCCCAGGGCTGTGGTCCTGGCATTTCCCAAAAATATTCCTCTGTCTCCAGACATCAAAGAGAGCACTGCATGTGAAGCGAAGTACTGAGTTTTGAGAACACAGGGAAAAACTTGTGTTATCTCCATGCCTTGCTTAGTACACAGAAAGGGGAAAATTAGGTAAATGCTGCTACAGTGGCATGTAAAACAGAATATCTAGAAAGAGTGATGGGTAGGTAGGAGCTGGAAAAAACAATATTAAGTGTTAATAAAGATCAGCAGTAACTAGATGGGTGAGAGTTGAGAGAGTTTGGAGCTGAGTGATCAATAAATGCAAACATCAGAGTGCTGTGGTTTTGTTGGTTGTTTTTTGGTTTTTTTTGGCTTTTTTTTTGTTTTGTTTTGTTTTTTTTTTTGTGTTTTTTTTGGTAGACTCCTGGCATTCGAAATAACAAATAGAAGAACCAGAGCTACTGGTGCAGAACATGAAACTGGATATTATAGGGATAATATCAATCTGCAAGAATAGTAATCATGGCTTTAACATGCTCTCAAGATTATGTATGGTTCAGATAGGGTAGATGTAAAAGGTGATAGGCTGTATTGTATGCAGTAGACTGTAAAGAAGAAAGCAGAGTAATACTGATAATGTAGGATTTGTTTCTGGTCATATTGATGTAGGGAAGAATGGTAAAAGAGGTCCCAGGGGAAGTACTGGGAAGTACAGCAGTGAGTCTGCTGTAATCCCTCATAGGATTGGATTCAGACAGAAACTTGAGGCTCGAAAATTATACTATTCCCAGTACCATTGGAGAGATAAATATTAGTATGAGAAATTTTAATTTTTCAGATACATCTTGGAGAACAAATGCTGCTAATATTTATCAGATCAAAAGATTTTGTCATGGTAGCATCATCACCTGTTGTTGGCACAGTTAGTGGATTATTGGTGCTATGACTTTTACAGGAAAACAAGCTGTTTAGGAACCTCCATCTCCCCACCCTTGGATGGGATGATCATGATATAAGCTTTGATCCATGAAGCAATATATTTAATGAAGTCAGTGCAGCCCTGAATGGTGTGGTTTGGAGTTGGTGGGCTTTTTTTTTGATTGGTTGGGATGTTTTTTTAATTTCTTTTTCAGAGGCACTTGGGATACAAATTAGTGATAGTATATGTAAAGGGGAAAATCCTCTAAGAAGAAACTTTAGCCTAACTTTATAAAGGCTGTTAGGTGAAAAAAGAAGCAAATTTACAAAAGAGAATTTATCAGCAGAGATTGCTGTGCCTTTAAAATCAGTAGGGATGAAATAAGAACTGCCAAAAATCAGGCTGAATTAAACCTTAAAAGTGTTGCTAAGGAAATGGGTGACAGTTTCTCAAAATACAATTAGAGAGAAGGGAGGAGGTGGGGCCACTTAGTGTTGAGAATAGGGTTGTTAATGAGGATGCTCTTGTGGTCACAGAATTGAACCAGTCTTTGTTGTTTTAAGTAAAGTTGATCTTGGGAGCAAGGGCAGTATTGCTAATGGGCATGAACCCACCATAGAGGCAACCACACTGGACATTTCAAAGATCTTAGTTAGTGCAGGTAGGCTGGGCTGGGAAGCAGGGTTGCCTGGGGAAGGGGGGTGCCTATTCCTGAGAGTGAAAGAACTGGTTCATGCAGTTACAGATCTGATAGAAGTTTTAATCTATCAAATAGGAGTGCTGTCATATGTTTGGAGAACAGGAAGTGGAATAGACCTATTGCTGGTGGGGAATGATCTGAGTAAATCAGACCTAACCTCCACTGCATGCTGGCACACAAATATTAATTAAAGGCTTGGATAAAAATAAAGAATGTGATAAAAGGCAACACAAATCCATTAAAACTGGTTGTGCCTTATCAGTCTGTCTGTTTTTAAGATAACCAGTTTTCTTACCTTGGTAATGTGTGTTTTACATAGTGGGATGACGTCTCTTACAATAGACAGGTTCTACAGCATCTGATGTGGTGCTGCAGAGGAAAGTACTAATGAGACTAGAGAAGATGCACTTTAGTGCTGGAGATGTGAAACAGAGCTGATGTTGTTCTGGGCGATGTCTTTCAAAATAAAGATGAGGACAGGCTAGATCAGGTGCAAGAACATGCTTCTAGAGGTTGGGGAGTAGCCAGCCTGTCATGTGACAGAAGACTGGAACAGCTGCTTGTTTGGATGGTTAGAAAGGGAATACATGAGGAAGGTTAATTGTAAGGGAAAAATAAAATACGGCTAAGCCATAGGACAGTACTGGCACAAGAACAAAGGAAAGACAGAAATTGCTCAGGAATAGCATTAAGCTGAAGAACACAAATCCCAGATATTCTAGAACAGCCTTTTGGCTGGGGCAGCGTAGCTGTAAAACCCAGCTCTAAGATGCAGTGTGATAAATTTCATGAAAAGTTAAGATGATGTTGTATGATTGCAGTTGATCTGATTCTGTGTGTCAGGACATCTTTTCCAGTCTTCATATTTCTGTAAATTTAAAATTATTCATAAATGTAAGCATCTGCAGGAACAAGGCCATGATTTTATAACAGTTACCTTACCTAACTTGTGTTACTGGAAATGCATGGGCATAGTAGGTTGCATGGTAATGTAGTTGGACTAATCCAGAAACAGAATTATGGAGTGTAGTGCCCTCTTATATTTGGCTAATATTTGTTGCAAGTCAGTGTGCAGTAGTAAACCAGCCCCTGTGGACAGTCTTGCAGAAAATTCAGTAGTTTATTACTGGTCAGCAAAGTCCTGCTCTGTGCACCTTGGCACATATGAGTTTAAACCAAGCTTTTGTCATTTAATTACCTGAGGGACACAAGAAGTGTGATGCTTTTTTACCAAAGTATCACACGAATATCTTAGTGCTGGTTAAATCACAGTATTTAAGTTTGCATCAAAAACTTTAAAGCATGGGAGTTTTATTGGATCTGTAGTTAAAACAGCAGAGGAGCTTAGGCGATGCTCCCCTTCCTTGTTTTGTTTTGCCCATTTGATGGGTATTTATAGATAGGAAGATATCTGTACTAGGATTTGGAAATGTTTTATTCCCCTGAGGCCTGGTTGGAAATGACAAGAACTGGATTGTGAAATAAATGTAAGATTTTTAACTTAGTTAGGGATTTGGTTTTAAAACCTGGGGCAGTAATATGAAGTAGCAAAAACAGGCTGTGGAAAAGTCTTTGGGTTTGTATAAATTAATGCCTTTTCATAAAAATATTTTATTGGAGATACTAAATTGCTTGAGTGCATAGTAATGAGCTATGCAAAAGAATGAAGGGCGGGCACCTTTTGAACATGTAGTTACAGAAAAGAGAAGGAAATAAAAAAGTATTGGTCATTCAGAGGAAACCAGATTCTATCTGTGCCCCCAGGCAGGGTATGCAGGGAGTGCTGAGAGGTAGCCAAAAAGTCCTCTGGTGAGGAAGAAGGGGCATAATGGTGAGCCCCAGAAAGCTGTTTTGGGTCTCTTTGGGGTGAAATAAGTTGGCCAAAAGGCAGAATGAGATGGAAGTTCATTGTGGGAGCCTCAACTTTTTTCCCCAGTGAAGAGATCTAGAAACATAGCAGCTTTCCCATTTATGGGCAACTAATTTCTTTGTCTGTGCAAATCTTCACACAGAAACAATGACTATAGAAACTTTTATTTATTTATTTAAGATGTAGAAAATGTCATGCTTTATACTCCCCAAATTGGTCATGCTCCTTTTGTAAGGAAAGAGGGCCCTGTGCCTCTAGGAAAGATGATGAGAGTGGGCGACAGCTGCTATGAGCACTCACCCAGCTCATAGCTGTCCTTTCCTGAGGCTCTCAGAGGGAAAGGGCAGTGGGAGCTGAGGATGAGCCAAGAGATGTCCTGCTGAGCTGAGTGGGTCGGAGGGCTGTGGATTAGGCACCCCTTACCTGAATGAGAAAGGTTTGCACATGCAAATTGTACTAGATAATGATCCACATATTTAACTCATGAAGAAAAGTAAATCTCAAGTTTAACCCTTTCTGTGGGGGAGGAAATTATAAGTGACAATAGAAAGGCAGCTGCCCTAGAGCTAGGCTGAGGGAGGCTGTTTAGTGGTGCACAGCAGCACTACAGAAAAGTTAAAGATTAGAAATGCAAAAACTCCCTGACTTTATGTATTTAAAATGGTGTGTAGGGGGGAAATTTGGCTAGCCCTTCTTGGGTTTGATCACTCTAGCATGTTTATTTTTGAAACCTCAGAGGGAGGGGTTTTATCCCTGCTATCCTTGAGAAGAAGGTGGGAATCTTTTGTGGGCTTAGGCTGTTAACTCGTTGAGAACCCAGGTTTGGTCCAGTGTCCACCCATCACTACAAAAATCTTGGTGTGGTTTTTTTGTAATGATGGGTGAAACCTCATGCAATTTTTTGTGGGAGGTCAGGCCCCCTCGGTGCTCCCCCTGGCTATGGTGTATCCTTTAAGAATCAGCAGCGGGCCCTCGGATGTCTGGTAACGTGGCTGGCATGTGAGGCTGCTGGGGTGTGAGCCTGCTGGCCAAGCAGCTCCCCATCTGTCCCTGTCGGTCAGGGAGCAGATTCCTCCCGGGGAGTGAGGAGGGTGAGCTTCCTAAAATGGGCACAACAACTGGCCCTGCCCAGTCTTGCCCCCTTCTCCCTGCTGCTCACCGTCCCATGTGACAGAGTTAATCCCCTCGCCGCCCCCAGTTTGACTGGAACAGCTGAGGGGGACAACCCACCGGCCCAAAGCTGGGGCAGTGGGGGCCATTCCAGGGCCCAGCTCCCCCCGCCAGCCTCGGTTCCGGCAGCTGTCCCTGCTTGCCTCAGCTAGGGAGGGAGGGAGGGAGAAGTGTTAAATGATATGGGCATACACTCCCTTGTGAAAGAGATCCCTTCAGTTTGAGATATTAGTGTGGCTTCTCTCCTCTCCCTCCCTGCTTCCCTGACACCAAAGGGTTTTACTATGCTAATCCCAGCACCTGTCCCTGCAGAGGACAGCAAGAAGGGTATGGTGGTGGGGGAGGAACAGTCCCATATGTTTTTCCCTGTCCTGGATTGGGAGTGTTCCCTCTGACGCACCTAGAGCCCAGAACATATGCTCTTTTCAGATCCTAAATGCTGTTTGCTTCCTCCCATCCCTGGCAGCAGTGGCTGCGAAGATCCTGTGTCCCCCTCTTCCTGGCAGTTGCTCTGTTTGCTGCCCGGGAATCGCAGGACACTCCTCAGTCGAGGCTTGCAGGGCCGTTTTCAGTAGAGGATTTCTAATTTTAGGAGCCTCCACCGCCTATGGTTGAGCGCTGCCTTGCTGGATCCCAGAAGAGAGGGGCCGAGCTGTGCCGAGCCAGGCAGCTCCTTTTTATTTTCAGCTGAGCTAGTGTCAACCTGAGTGGCCCCAGAGGCCCGAGCCAAGCACTGCGCAGGGCTGCCAGAGTCCTTCCCACAAGGCTGAAAGACGGAGACTCGGATTTGAAGCTTCCAGTCCTGTGTCCATTTGGCCTTTAGCTGGAGGATCTTTGGCTATGTATGGTGTGTATTGTATGGATTACCAATACCCAGTCGTCCAGGTAAGCAAAAGGACAGTGGTGACTTTAGGAGTTTTGTTCTCTATGTTGTTTGGACAAAACTGGAGCTTACGTGCTGGTTTTGTAGAAGGACACTGCTTCCAAGCTGGGCTTCTTGTGTCCCAGGCCTCTGCCCAGAGACTCTGCAGATGGCTTTGAATCTCCTGCACCTGAGTAGTACCATTTGATACTTTTTAACTTCAAGATTTGTCTTGTTTGAGACTTGTGTATTCTGCTTCACATTTCTTGCCTTTTTCTTTGATCATTTGTTTATTTGTAGGGGATGTTGAACTGACAGCAGTGCTGTGCTCTGCAAACTGGCGTGTTGTTGTGTGTCTCACTGCATTGTTGGGGCACATGTGACCTGTATGTGTGACTGCAGCCTGTCCCCACAGGGATGCTGATCCACCCAGAGCAGCTCCTCACCTATTCTCCTCCTCCCTCCTCCAAAATCACCCACAAAACCTCCGCCACAATCTCATTTGTCTCATTTTTGCTTTTGGAGGCCCAGAGAGGATGTGTAGGGTGAAGGGAACGGGTGGGTTTGAGAGCAGCGCTCGGGGCTGGGCGCAGTCTGTATTGCAGCCTCTGCTGGGGGAGGGGGCTATATTTGGAGCACACGTGACATTTGCTGGCCAGTGTGTGGAGTCTTGGAGAAGACAGAGGCTGTGTGGGTCAGGCTCAAATACTTTTGGAGCCAAGTGAAAGATGATGTTCTCTAGGCAGTCCTTGGCTATTCAATGTCAGCACTCCATGTCCTTACAAGCACCACGTTTATCCAGAAAATGTGAAATGTAGACTAGCAATTCAAGATTATCTACTGTGAGATACATCAGATAGCCACTAAATAGTATTTTGTTAGGTTACCTTGTATCGGGGGTTTTATTACGCAGATGAATAGAATCCACCAGCAGAAGTGTGTCTTTTGGTTGTTAAGATTTCTTCCTGATAAATTGGTTCTTTGCACTTGAAACTCTCTTTTTCTTCCCTCTGGCCTTGGTCCAGCTGGCAGGTTTGCTCCATCTAAACTTGAGCCAGCACAGAAATGCAGGTAATGGGATGTTAAAATTGAAGGCTATGCTTGCTTTCCACCCTTAGTAGCAAAGGGTGGTAAATAATATAGCCAAAAAAAGAAAAAAGGACAATATATCCTGAAACTTTCTGAAAGCAGAGTGTTTGTGGACTCCTCCTCTTTGTAGTTCCATAATTTCTATGAGTGTTAAACTAACCCAAGTATTTAAGAGTGTACATGTAGACTACTTAGTCAAACTAGAGGTTAGTTCTTAATCTGTGCTCTCATCAGTGTGATTTCAGTGGCCTTGTCCTTTGGCCTGCTGCATAAACATCCTTCTCCAGCTTCTTTTCCATTAGGATTTAAATGGTAGGAGCTAACCAGAAACCATCATGTACATCTCTGCAAACACAGAAGAGAATACAAAAGTGTCACAGACATGCTCAGGTGGGAGCAAGGAGCTTTGCCTGGCATGATGAGGATTATCAGCTGTGCCCTCGCACTGCAGAGACAGACTGGTTAAATTTGCCCATAGTTATTTCAAAATGTTACTTCTACAGCACACTAGCAAAGTTTTGATGCATATGTGCCCATGATGTATGAGAAACCGTAGGAACTCATAAGTATTGGCATCTAGAGCTGTTCTGAATACATTGCTTTTTGAATAAATGCAGTAAGTAGGAAGGGGTGATCTCGTGGCTCTGAGCTGTGTGTTCTTCAGGCTTCCAGCCTTCAGCTCTGCTCATGCTTCTCTGTTCTTTTCAGCAGCAAGATTTGCAGTTTGGGTTTTGGTTTTTCTTGATAGAGGTTGGCAAACTGTCGTGGTAAATTCAGGAGTGGTTCCATGATTCTCACGCAGGAGAAGCTAAGTGGAGGTCCACCAAATTATTCTGCATGGCCGTGACACAACATTTGGACCCCCATGCCTCAGTGAGGAAAGATGAATTGCACAGATCCACCAACTTTTTGTAGGCCTTGTTCATTATCAGACGTGGCTCCTGAGCTCCAGTGAGACAGCAAAGATCTCAAGTGTCGCCACCTCTGGTCATGTTGCATGGTGTGTTTTTACCTTTTGAAACTCTGTAGCAGATACTCACTTCAGCTGGTTTTGCAGCAATGGGAACTCTTGCAGATTTGTGTGTCTTGTTGACTGAGCACATCTACTGAATATTGGGCGTTTTTTCTTGCTCAACAGGAGCAAAGGTGGATATATTCCAAGCATGGGGAAGGAAATGATTGGAGATTAAAGAGGGATACCAGGGATACCAGCAGCACATCACACTGAAGGGAATTCCCACTCTGCTGGCACATGAGCAAGGCAGATGTACCAACTAGGTGGTGGGAGGCAGTGCAAGGGAAGGTTCAGGGCATCGTTGGGCATCTCGTTTTCCTTAGAAGACTCTTTCTGATGGCATGTATTTCTGGAGGTTCCTCAGGTGAAGGCCAGAATGGAGTAGAAATGGTGCTATTCTAGTGCTATTCTGGTAGTGGGATGATGTCCGGAAGGTCTACGGTGCTACAACCCTACATCTGGGACAAGAAGGTGCTACCTCATGGCACAGACAAGACCGAGTGAACACAACAGTTAAAGTGCTTAAGTGGAGAGAATAAGAAGATTATCCTGAGTGATTTGCAGAGGTCTGATGAATGAGATGCACAATGCTGAAACCTGGTGCTTTGTCGTGTCAAAGGTTTAAGGAGGTCACTGTGTTTTTTGCCGTTTTTAAATGGAATTTACACTTGACCTAGAACTGTGCTCCAGAATCTCAGGTTTGTAATGGGGAGAGAGAAACCAAATCCACTACTTTCCCTGGTTTTGCAACACTGCATGTAAATATTGTAACTTGCAAGTTACCAGAGAGGATGAGATAACACAGAAGAACGTGGACTCTGACTCAGAGACTTGTAGGCTGCAGCCATGGAGGCTGGCTCCCTCCCAGAGGATCCCACACCACGGTTTGGTTGTGTTGGGTGGCTGGCCCATGACTCTCTGCCTCCATGTGCTGGTAGCATGTAAGGGCTTCTGGTGTCTTGGTCTCCTGCTTTTCACAACGGAGGAGAGACTGGCTTGTGACACATGCTCCTGCTGGCCTGCTGAATGAGGAGAGAAAGGGCAAGGGGAGAAAAGGAAGAAGGGAGGGAGCCAGAGGTCAGTTTGCAGCGAGTGAAATTGGGAAACTAAAAAGCATCGTGGTCAGCGTGGGCTGCTTGGAGAGCAGTACTGTAGCAGAAGCCCGTGAAGCAAAACCACTGGGCTTTTTTTTTTTTTTCCCCCATGTAAATTATAACTGGGCATATTCATGCAAAGAACACATGGGGATTCAAGGTGTTACTGCACTGTAATTTAGCAAAAAAAAGCAGCTAAAGCCTTGGGAGTCTCTTGAGTACCAGGTGTCAAGAAGAGATACATCAGAAGCACAACTTGCCTGAGCTGGTTTTATCTCTGCGTCATGAGCAGTGGAGCATCAGTACAGTCTTCTTGTCTAACTGTGGGATTGGCAGACCCCTGCTCAGCCCTGTCCGTGGGTTTCCATGGGTGCAATGTTGGGAAAAATCAATCTGAGCATCTCAGATCCCGTCTGGCAAATGGGGTAGCAGTGTATCACTCTGTTTTACGGGGTCGCTGAGAGAACAGATGCTGTCAACCGTGGCGTGCTCAGGTGCTCAGGGCCAGATGCTTGCTGAAGATAAATGGGAGGGGAAAAAAGCAAGCTGGGAAGGAGTCCAGCGGTCTCCAGGTTTTATGATGATAGAAATGCAGATCCTGGCACGGATACTGCTTCCGGTTCAGCCAACACACCGTGTAACCCACGCGTTCTCCCTTTTGTGGGAGAAGGGAGGTCTGTGCAAAACTGACAGCTATCTCTCCAGCATCCTCCAGCCGGGAGATGCTTTCTCCCGCCTGCTGAGGTGCAGGCGGGGGAGGCCTGGGGCGCTGGGAATGGTAGGTGCGGAGGAGCTCGGGCCGGGCCGTGAGGTTCTGCCGGCCGGGACCGGCGCTGCACGGGGCCGCCACCTTCGCTTTTGTTTCCAGCTCGCGTTTGCGCCTTCGCTGAGCCTCCCGGTTCCCGGGAAGCAGTGGGGAGTCCCGGCGGGCAGGCGAGGGAGCGCCTGGCTGGGGCGGGGGCTGGCCGGGCCGTGCCGAGCCCAGCCGGGCGGGGCGGGGCGGGGCGCGGCGGGGGCGGCCCCGGCTCGCATTAATTACCTTCGGCATTCGGGGCGGTGCTTCCCGCAGCCATCTGGCTGAGCCGGGGGGGCGGCAGGGGGGGAGGGAGGGAGGGGGAAGAAGGGGAGGAACACGGGAGAAGAAAGAGAGGAAAAAGGGCTCGGGGAGCACCGCGCCGGCGAGGCAGCGCAGCGCAGGCAGCCGCCGCCGCCGCCCGCCTCCACGGGGCTGCTGCTTTTTTATTTCGTTTTATTTTTTTCTCTTTTTTGTAAATTTTCCCTCTCCCGTGCGGCCGGCCTCCCCCATTTTGGTTTATGGAGAAAAAGAAAATGGTAACTCAGGTAAGGGTGGCGGGAGGGCCGGGCTCCGGCGGCTGCCCGCCCGGCTTTGTCTGGGCGGGGAGCGGGGCGCCCGGCGCGGTGCGGAGCGGTGCGGGAGGGAGCCCCGCCGCGCCGGGCACCCGCGGTGGGAGCTTTGGGGAAGGGGTTCCTGCGGTCCCCCTGCCCGGAGCAGCCTCGCAGTGCCCTCTAGAGAGAGCAGTGCGCGAGGGGCACGGCTTGCCCCTGCTTCGAGTTAGGCTAAACCCGCCTTTGAACGGCCGATCCCGAAGGTGTACGGCTTCCCCGGCACTTCTCCATCCGGCTGCCGGTCACCGCGGGGGCCGGGAAGCCCTTGTAGGTAGCTGTAGGCGTGGGGCTGCCCGTGTCTTCTCGGGGGAAAGCGGCTGACGTTTCCTGAGGAGCGTGCCCAGCTGCCAGGGCCATCGCGCATCCACCGCAAAGGGTTTTCGTCGGACAGTGCTCGCCTTTTAAGGCTACTGTATGCTTTTGGATTTTGAATTTTTTTTTTTTTTTTCCTGGCATGGCATATGCAACTCGCCACCGGAGGGAGCGGGCAAAAGGAGGGAGGAGTAGGAAAGCAGCATCGTGGAGCTGGAATCCTTTGGAGTTAGGCATTATATAATGTCCCCGCAGTGCCTTGCAGAGCTGGAAACCTTTGGGGGATATTCCCAAAGGGGGTGGAGGGAAGGACTCTCAGAAGGAACTTTTCTTCAAAACTGGGTTTCACAAGTGCTTTTTTTCTGTAAAGCTTTGCAGGTCTTCAGAATAGATGCATACTGCCTTTTTGGCTTTCCTTAACTCTGGCTGAAGCCCCCTTCACTAGCTGCTGCTGAGATCCTGCATGTCCCACTACAAGGGGCATCTCTTTCACTGGTGCCTAACTCAGATTGAATCTGCTGTGAGAAGTAGCACCCACTTTGACCCTTTCCCTCTCTCCTCTCGCATTGATTGTCAGCGGCTGCAAAATAGGTCTCTGTCACTCTAAAGGTATCTTCCCAGGCTCCCAAGCCCCACCTTCTGCTTCTGCTGTTTAGTCCCTTCCATTAGAGAGTCCTTTTTATCTGGACCAAGGCTTTCTGTTCTGAGACAGACGAGCTCTGCAGAAATCTCGTGGGGCTTTCTGTACCTATATTTAGTTTAGCAAGCGATGCTGGAAAGCTGTGTCTCTGCAGTCAGCGTCCATTTGTGTTTTGCTGTGTGCTGAGTGTGCCTGGTCAGATGGAGGTGTGTGCCCTTAAGCTGCAGGTGTGCACATTTCAGAGAGTTGTTCTGCACAGTCTTGTGTTAAAATGTGCTTTCAGCCACAGCCGTCATGCTTGGAGCCCGTGTCTGTGCAGTGCAGTCACCAGGACCCAGGCTTGGGGATGTGCAGAGCTGGGAAGAATGAGATTCTACTGAAGTACTGGCTGAAACAGGGGAGGGTATAAACTCATTTAAAGGTTTAGGATATCCTAATAGACTCCAGGGAAATCTGTCTTCCACAGAGACTCTTAATTTATTGACGTGGGGAAGGAGGTATCAAGACTTTGTGTTATTGTACTATTTGACCTTGAATTACGATTGTCTTAAGAGTATGTGCTATTTAGTATAGGTTTTCAGGATTTGCATTGTGTATTTACATGCTGTGATGCTGGAGAAGATGCATATTAAAAAAACAGTAGGAGAGGAGAACTCGGACTGTGTTTCAGTTGGGGTTCTAGATGAGCGATGGGTAGCCCTGGTACACAGAGTTGAGGAAGACAGCACAGGTGAATTTGGCTCTAGCAGAGTGCTGCCTTCTCTCAGGGGAATCATTTGGCTGCTAGTCTGGTCCTTAGCAGTCACTGCAGGTTTGGCCAAGTGTGGGGCTGAAGGAGCGTGGCACATTCAAGACAATATCCCCAGCCACATTATTCTTATTTGGCAGTTTTGTTTGAAGCAGTGGAGTGCCATTACATAAACCTGTGAACTTGCTTCCTTGGGGCTCTGTCTCATTTATGAAAAGTAAATATTGTTGGTATGTTAAGCTGGTAATTGCCACTGAATGAATTCAGCATTGCTACAATCTTGCTCTGTTTCGTTCAGTCTCTAGAAAACATTGCCTACCTGGTCTGAGTTCTCTTGCATTGTAAGGAGCGAGCTTGCTGTCTTCCTTGGAGATCTGGGAGATGAGCTTCTTTCTGCATAGGCATGACAAGCTGATAGAACAGAATAAATAAGAGTGTGTGGAGTGGCAAGACTAGAAACAGCGATGGAAAGAAATGGGAGATGCTGGAAAGTAGAAATATGCTTGAAAAAGAGGAAACAAAAATTGCTAATGAGAGTAAGAGCTCAGATTCATTAACAGATAGTACCTTAGCCTTATCCCCCTTAATCCTAAATCAGTGAAAATGAGTGTTAAACGAGGCCCAGTACATTATGTACTAATTGCAGATAAAAGAGAGAGTCTTCTGTGGATGGGCATTATATGCTAAAAGGCTTTTTCTCTGTGTGGTGCATGCTGAGGTTGCTGGCTTGTGTGGAGCACAAAGCCCTCCCTTTCTTGGACAGCCCAGTGCCTTGCTGGCGTTTTCCTCCAAATCTGTTTCCCATCAGGGCTGGGAGAGGGGGAAGGTGTCGAGCATCTCAGAGAGTGGGGAGGGAGCTGCTGCCTCCTTAAGGGGTCCCCCCAGCCCATGTGGCAGCCGGCAGTGCTGAGTGTGTGTGTGTGTGTGTCTTTGTAATGAATCCCCCCGCCATTGTCTGCTCCCCTCCCTGCTCTCAGCGATGGAACCTTTCACCTGGGCTGCTGCCCGCTGGCGGGCCTTCTTCCAAGATAGGAGGAGGAAGGGCTGCTTGTGGTAATTAAAGCCAGACCTTGGAGAACTGCTATTTTCTGACCTCAGCACCCCTTTTTCCTTCTTTATCTGTCTTGAGTTCCCAGCTTTTGATGTGGGTGTAAGCAGAAACATCAGAAAGTCTGCTTTTGTGCAGCTGTAGAATCACCAGTCTCCATTTTGTGGCACCATTTGAAGCATCTTTGCTGCCCTGCCTGCCAGCATGCCCCCTCTTGTTCCCCCCAGCACCCCTTGGAGGCTCCAGCCAGTGCCGTTTATCTTGGCACGTGTTTGACTTGCTACACTCTGCCCAGGGCTCAGGGAGGTGATGGCGTTTGTGGCTTTGAGACTAATTTATGTCCTTGTTAAAATGAACCAGCAAGCAGTCTCATTTTTTCCAGAGGTTTTCTTCCCTTTCCCTTCCCCCTTCTATAACCCTTTCCCTCCCAGACCCTGCGTGTAGCTGTGAGACAACTTGTGCAGCCAAAAGTTGCTTGCTTAGTCAGTGATTTGTTTTTTTAAATTAAGAAAACCCAACAATTGCAGTGCTCCTTAAATGGAGATCTTATTTAAATCAGAGCAGCGGCTGACTCATTAAAGGCTGCTCTGTCTCCTTTTCGTTCCTCTGCCTCATTCCCTTTCCCTGTCTTTCTCTACTTCCCATTACAGTAATGGTGTGATAAAACAGATCTTTGTGTTCCATGTTGGAATCATGCAGGGGTGTGTAGTTGAGGGGGGGAGACAGGAGATGGGGAACCCTGTCACGACAGCCACCTTGTGCTAGCTAAAAATGTACAATGCATCCCATTATAGGAGACCATCCTCCTTTGTCTGAACTGTCTGCGAGGGAGACTGAGTCCCAGAACAGCCTCCCCCCTCCCGTCCCCTTACGGCTGCTTTAGGTTCTGTTCCCCTCCAGGCAAGCTGGATGCTGCAGAATTCCCCTGCTCCTTTAAAAGAAAGAATTAAGAAAGAAAAGCTTTATCTGTGTGTAGTAGAAGCCCCCCCTTTTTTCCTCTTGGACTTCTGTTAGGACCTACCATTATTTCCCTGTCCCTTTTCCCTGCTTTGAGGATTGCATGTCCCTTTCCTTTCAGTTCAGTAGTCCTTGGTGCTTGCTCTGTCTTTTGGTGTTATCTTGCAAACTTGCATGAGCTGTCTGAAGGGAATCGCTCTCTTCTCTGTCTGTGGACTTCTGCTCTTTCTTTGCTGTTCTTTCTTCTGCCCTTTCTTTGCTGTTCAAGAAATGGTGCTTGTTTACATGGTATCTGACTCAGTGCCTATACCTGTCCCCTAGTTTTTCATTCCCTTCTGCTGTATATCTTAGGGCTTCTCCTTAGTGCTGCAAGACACCATGTCAGCATCAGAGGTTTGTGTGAGAGAAATCCTGTCCAATCACTTTTCCAGGAGACTATCCCTTGGGAATGCAAAGATTAATCTGCATCTCACTTTCCCTGATATTAGGACATAGTTGCTTGAGGTGGGGCTATGGGTTGTGTTTGTAACTGTTGTTATACTTAGAGATTTAACTGCTGGTTGAGAAGGGCATACACTTAAGGGCCTAAAAGTCAGTGGGGCCTGTCAAAACCTGGTTTTTTAGTATTTTTCTGTTTGCCTCCTGTGCTGAGCACTTTGAGATGCATTGGAGTAGAAGTAAACCACTGCAGGTGTTTGTAGACCTGCCTTGGAATGGCAGAAGCTTTATTCAACATTTCCTAGGCAGGATGGAGAAAAGCAACTTGATACAGCACTGCCATTTCCTTGAGTCCCGTCCTAGAAATAACCTCGCTGCTCCCTAGTGCATGTCTTCTGCAGGTGACTAGGTGGTTATCCCCGGGAATTGAGAAATGAGGATGCCTAAGTTGTCTGTGATATTTGATTGCCAAGGCTGTGTAAATTTAACATACCGTTTTAATTGTATTTTAAGAACTATTAATTTATGAAGTATCTGGATCAGTAAAGAGGTTGTAGTGAGCTACCAAAAATTACAAAAGTTCAAGGTTGCAAAAATGGGAGGCTCTTTAAACCAGCAGCATCTTTCCCTTCAGGTTATTAATTCATGATGGCTCTATTGCAATTAGTATTGAGCAGCCTTCTACTATAAAATTCTAGCACCAGTGCAAAAGGGGTCTGCACTGGGTGTCTCTGTGTGTGATGTTTTTTAGACGTGGATTCTGGTCTTAGTGACTGCTTCAGGTAAAATGCTCCCTGTTCCTGTTTTAGACCCATTTCCAGCAAATGGTGTGTGTAGTTGGGTACCCCTTTGCAATGAGTTCTTTAATGTACTTACCTCCCAGCTGCAGAGTCACAGACTTCACTAACAGGCATTCCCTGGAGGTCTGAGTACCAGGGAGGAGATGGTTAATTTGCCTGTCTTCTTTTAAATAGAATACTATTTAAAAGGATGTAGTCAGTATTCTTTCTATCAGACGTATTCTCTGGAATCAGAGTAGAGAAATGTTAATTTTCCTACCAAAAGTATTTTGGTATGCTCCTGTAGAGTCACTTATGATCCTCTGCTGTGTAGGATGGTTTTTTTGCTGGGCTGTTGGAAGCTGTGCTGTGACCAATGAGGGCAGGAGATGTATAGGCTGATTTTGTAGGGTTCATAGAAGCCAGAGTAATTAATGCTCGGCTGTAAGCTTTTGGAAAAAATAGTGTGTTTTGCCTGCATAAAAGAAAATAAAACAAATGCTGTTCAACAGTGTGCTTTACTTAATACCTGATCTTTTTTATTTTTTCTCTGCAAAACCGTTCATTAAGCAATATTATTCTTAAACTGAATTGAGAATGATCAAGATGGTAATGGGGAGGCATTTCAACTACATGGCATTTCTGTATTTTAAGTTGGGAAAGAAACCTTCACTTGTTCTCTTTATTTCTGTGGCTATTTATGATAGTCTTTAATCACATGTTTGTATGCTATTTTTTTCTGCAAGAAAGAAAAGAAAAAACAGACAACCCTCTAACTGTCCCCATCAGCTTCAGTGTATGTGGCACCATGATGACCCCTGCAAGTTATCAGTGGCAGAGTTGGCCGTCCCAGATACAGCCCACAGACCTCTGCCACTTTGACTGACTATGTAATTAGCTGTCATTTTCTGTGCAGACCAGCTTGATCTGTGTTTGCCAGTTGGTTTTGTATATTTGCTGACAGCAGAGGAATGGTGACGTTTTGCAATATTAGGCTCTGGTTTAGGCTTTGGGGGTCTACACTGGTATGCACATTTTGCCCTCTCTTCCACCCCTGTGTGATCTCTCCTGTCTCACCTCTGCCCTTCATCACTGGAGGACAGATGGTTGCTTCTTCCTCTCACCCTCTCCCCATGATGCCTGGTCAGTAGCTTGTCCCATACAAGCCATACCATATCCATACTCTCCCAGTCTCCATTCCTCTCTAGTTATGTGCCCTCCTGTTTTGCCAGACGACTACTTTACTTTGATCCCTTCAGTTCCTTCTCAGCTGATTTTTAGACCTGCTAATTCTTTGCTTTTCTTCCTCCTCCTCCTCCTCCCTGTCCTCACTATATTCTCCTTGTCATAGGCTTTTTTAACTCTCCACCCACTCCCTTCATTCCTCATTTAGTTTGCCTTTTCTGTTCCTATTGCAGTCATACTTGTCTGTTCTATCTCTTTGCTCCCTGTCGCTGCCTGTGCTGATAGTGCTCAGGCTTCTTGTCTCAATTTAATTTTCTCCTGCTGTACTTACAGGTCTGTTTCTTGGTTTTTTTGGATTTGAGGTGGGTAACTGCTCCTTGATGTTACATCATCCCTGCAAAGGAGATGGTGCAAAGTACTGGAGGTGGATAATTTCCCTGCTGTCAGTGATCTCCAGACCTAGATCTGACCTGGCCAGTATCTCCTGTGAAGCTGAGGATGATGTCCAAATCAGAGCATAAAATCACAGAAAATGGGGTGCAAGGGGCACTACCAGCCACCTGTAAGAGCATCTCTGTTTCCTGTTAGAATAAACAGTATCTAAGCTATTCCTGATGACAAGTAACCTGCCTTAAAAGTATTTGCAATGCCACTGCTGGCCTTTCTGAGCATTGTTAAGTCTTTCCTAGTGTCTAACATAAAGCTTATTGCCACCATTTGCTCTTTCTGTGAGAAATATAAAGAAGGGGTTGGTTCTTTCATTTCTGGCAGGTTTTGCATACTGTTACTTCTTTCTTTTCTATCTTCTAGCCTTTTTTGACCATTGCATATAGCTTTACTGGGAGATTGATTAAATGTAAGACAGGTGCTGTAATTTTCCATACTTTTGTTATAATGTTGGCATGATTTTGGTGATCTAAATGTAGATTCCTGAAATGCAAATTTTTGTGTAAGTAATAAGTTCTCTTAGACTTTTGAAAGCATATGTGGTGGTTTCCTCCTCTCTTAATCATAAACAAGACAAAATATGCCCCCTACTTTTTTCTTGGATTGGGTTGCTATGGCTTAAGTAACAAAAGAAGTCACCAACTCCAAAATCATTTGTAGATAGCATGAAAAAAATTCAATTTGAATGGTATCTTGGAATTTTAATAACTGAACTTTGGGTCCTACAATGGGAAGTAAACAGCCTGGCTTTACCAGCCCTGCCTGTAATGGAGATTTTTACCCCAAGTAGTCTCTAAATACCTAACTGGAATTGCACTCCAAGTAGCCTGTAATCTGAGGGTGCATGGATGCACCAAAAATGTCCAAGTAATTGCAAGGGTAATCTTTCTAGCTTCTGAAGTCTGCCCTCAGGCTTGGAGTCTTGAGTATGGTTAAAACCCTCTGAACTGTCCTCCTGGTTATCCTGCTTAAAATTCATAGTGTCTGCAGTTGAGGTCCTGTGGAGTTTAGGATTTCTGTGTGCTGTATATAAGTCCTGTCTCCATGAGTTACCTGACTTGGAGGGCATATTTGACTTTCAGATAATTGCTTTTGATTAGCCAAGATGTAGATAATCAGAGTTTGACCTACGCAGTGCATAGACCATCATTCACCTATCGGGTCTCACTGAAGCTTCTTATCTAGGCCTATGCTCTCCCTCCAGTCTTAATAGCAAAACCTGCTTTAAATTACTTTAAAAGATTGATTTAAAAATGCCTTGGAGAGGAGTTTGGATTTCTTAGGTAGTACTAGTCCTCCTTTGTCTAGTGTACCCTCCATGAAGAGTGAAACCATTAATTTGATTTGTTGTTCTTTGTAGCTTTTCTCATTTTTGCTCTAGCATCATATGAAAGGAGGTTATCAAAACTGAACAATTATGCAAAGTACTTCAGAATATTAGAGAGCAAGAGTATGAAAGTCTTTTGTTTTTGCAGTGTGTGTTCCTTCCTGCTTTATAAAATGTAGTTAAGATAAATAGGGCAGCAAGTGAAAGGATTTCATTTTCAACAGGCATAGTTTTAAATTGATCTAAACTTAAAAAGGATCCTTCCAGCCTAAATCAGGAGGTATAGAAGGAATAGCATGTTAATTTGGTGAAATTAGTGAATTAATCAATTTGTTGGCTGACTATAAGATATTGTGCTGTGTTAGCTTTGCTTTGTACTCAAATATTTAATGCAGATTTGTTTGCTTTAACTTTCCCTTTTGCTTTTCTTTGTGCGTGATGCTATTTAACGTTGCTACATTGGCTTTGCAAATCCTTTCTCAGGTCTGTTTCCACCCTGTCCAGGATGAAGCATTCTATCTTGAAGCAGTGGGAAAGGGAGGCAAAGTAGTTCCAGGAGTCCTTTTTATATGAGTTTGGTTGGGGAGGTGTAAATACTTTTTCAGAATCATGTTAGACTGTGTGATGGAGCCAATCTGTGGGAAAGAGTGTAGTATGGTGAGATAGAGGAATGAGGAAGGTTGTGACTGAAGGCTGTGGTGAGAACTTTGGACAGTTCCTTGCTCCGTGTGTCCTTCACAGGGACATGGGTGACAGACTGTGAATACACCAAGTGTGACTGATGAGGTGCTGTAGTCAAGGAGGGGCTGACTCTCTTAGTGGCAGAAAGAATTTAGGTCATCCAAAGCCAGTTGCAAATCTTCATCCTAAGAGAATTTTTCTGAGGGACTCTAGCCCTTCAAAGCCTCTTTTGATCAAAATGCTGCAAGGGTGTGAGAGTGAATTTATCTGGGAACATGGACTTCTGAAGGGTGGAAAAAATACTGTGGAGATCTCAGTGCTTCATCAGAAAGCGAGACTTCTGAATACTTTTTCTTATTCAATGAGATGAATCTAAATCGGGTTTAAGCAGATTAAAGATCCATGATCCTTGTTCTCCATCAAGTCTGAAACTGTAGCTTTGAGCAGCCTGATGGTGACTTTGGCCCTAGACAAAATGAAGGTCTTCTAGCAAGCCCTGCTGTGAGGAGGTGAGAAAGGCGGTGACTTTATTGTCCCTTTCAGCTCAACTGTGATTTCTCAGGAACTTTTCTTGGTTTTTGTTAGGAGTACTCTTAATTGGTTTTGACAGTGAGCTGCAGGAGTTACTGCAAATGTTGCACAGAAGTCAAGAGAAAGCTGCACTGAAGGCTGCAGACCCGAGTGTCTCCGTTCAGATCCATGCCTGCCTGGCCCTCCTGCCTGCCAGCTCCAAGCCTCCCTGCCTGATCAGTGGCTGGGGTCCTGCTTAGCAGCTGACATGGCCAAGAACACATCTCCCAGCCAGACCTCTTCTTAAAGCAGAACTGTGTAGAGAGCCAGTGGCTTTTTTTTTTTTTTCCACAGTGGGTGGGTAGGAAACTTTGAGCTGTGTTATTTGTAACACAGAGAAGAAGAATAGCTAGAACTGAGTAATAGGAATTTGCTAATGTTTTGGAAGAGCGTACAGGAAGATGAATTTCATTCTTCTAGGGCGTTTGTAGAGGGCTGTAGTGGCTTTCAAAAGTGTAGTAGGCCTCTAGGTTAGCTGTGAGGCTGTGTGTGTCACTACATAATTATTCTGAGATCCAGTGACATGGTTTAAATGCAGAGTTGTGATGAGCCTCCTGGCTACTGTTCAGACAATCCTAGCAGAAGAGTGTTCCTGTAGCCAATCATAAAACCTTAAAATCATAGGATGATTTGGGTTGGAAGGGATCTTTAAAGGTTATCTAGTCCAACCCCTCTGAAATGAGCAGGGACATCTTCAAGAGTTCAGCTGTGAAGTGGTTCAGGAATTGCCTTCAGCTGTGTCTGTCCCAAATTTCTGCCAGGGGATTACTGTGCCTGTGTGAGCTGTTCCTGTGCCCTCATGTGAGGTCAGCTGTGGTGGCCCTGCTCTTGCAGAAGTGCATGGAGGTGAATCTGTTGATTAGGTGTGATGTTGGTAGTACCCAGCAGAAGCAGAGCACTAAACTTTTTCCTTTATGATCATCAGCCATGGCTGTAAAATGGAGGTGGTCCTTGTGCCCTGTGGTGCCAAATACCGAAACTCTGAAAAGGCTTTATGTCCTAGACATGCAAGAGGAACCTAAAAGAGTAATTTTCATTGCAAAGAACTTAAAGGAAGTTTCCCAGATGTATCAGTCTTCCTGTGAATCATCTAGTGGATGTTGAAGGCCTAACAAATCAAGGACACTTCTGTTAACAATGAATATATTGGCTACTGTGGGCTACTACTCATGTTGTTGGCCACTTTTGAGTAGAAACCCTTCCTAAAAATTTAATAGGACAGAACTAAAGCTCAGTTTGTGATGATGGGCTGTTCAGATCCCATCAAATGAGGTTGAGTTAAAAGCAAGTGTTGAGGGCTGATGCTGAACAGCATTTCTCAGGTTTGACAACAGTGTCTGTGGGCTGTGCTGGCCCATCCAGAGAATCAGACTATGGAGCCCATACAGCAAGCTGGGTCTCTAAATTCCCAAGCTGAGTGTGTTGGGTTGCAGATGGACGTCTGTTTTCAAGGAGCATCTTTTTAGGACAGGGCAACTGCCTGTCTGTTCCATGCAGTAGCCTCAGACTGTGGAGAGATTATTCTGGTTCCTTATCTCCTCATTGCTTTGCATTGAAAATTCTACATCTTCAAAAGAGCAACTCACTTCTGCTTTGTTCTTGTTTCAGTTAATTGGGCTCGTTCTTAACGTGGTGAGGATTATTATCTGGACCACTTACATACTTGTGCTGCGGGATCTCCTTCCTCCCCCACCTCAGTGTTACATGTTTCACACATTGTATCTCTTAAAGGAGGCGGTAGCTCCTTTGAAAATTAGAAGATCGGGTAGGGTCTGGTCGAATCTTGTGGCGTTTTAGGTCAGTTGTCAGCGATAGTAACCTGATCTATGGCAAATCTTTCCCTCCCTCTCCCCAGGGTGCCTGCTCTGCCCTTTGCATGCCAGTGAAGCTGATATGATCCAAATTAACTTTTTCATCTGTTTGCATTTATTTTCTGAGTCATGAGAGGTCCTCAGGAGCCACAGAATTAAATGTTGTTTTCCTTTCTAACACTTCTTGTATCGTATCAAAAATGTATTTTTTTTTATTCTTGAGTGGGATCAGATGCTGCTTTTTCCATGTTTAACATGCTGCTGGGTATGCAGCCCATCATGGGAATAACACAGAGCTGCACAGTCAGCAGAGGAGTGCTCATTATTTTGATGTCTGCTGTAAAATGGTGGCTCCTGCTCTAAATTACTTGGTGAGGTAATTGCTCATCTTCCAAGATGTTTTCCTTTCTCTGTGTATGAGGTCTTTTAATAAGATAGGAAAGTACAAGGTGTTTTTTGGGCCAGGTTGCATCTGACTTCTGATGATCCTTTCGTTTCAGTGATATATGAAGGACAGCTGGGGTGGTAGTTAGAAGCAGAGATATAAAATCCCAGGACTCACCACTGGCAAAGCAGCGGGATTGTTGTCAGTCTCTGAATTACACTGCTGTGACTGCTATTGTATGCTTTTAATGTAAACAGCATCTTTTTGGTGGCGTGACTGATGGCCAGTCTTGACCAAGGGATGCTGCTGCTCTTTCAGGAGCAGAAGGGACAGAGGGTGGTGGTGGGTGATTGACCCACCTATCAGTAGGCAGGTGCTCTTCCTTGTAATGCTGTCTGGAAAGAGTCTTTGCTGTTTGATGGTTCAGTACTTCACTTTGGAGCTGTTTCGTGCCACAGAGCAGGAGGACGAGAGAATTTCATTAATAGGAAACTGGCCATCCCAAGAGCGCTGCTCAGCACTCGGGGGTTGCCTTGGTCTCTTCCCTTGGCTATGAGAACCAAGGAGGAAATAGCAGGAGTTCTGGCTTGCGGTAGAAAACTCACTCAGAGTGCTGCAGGGCCCTTCCTGCGCATAGCAAAGACCCGGCTGTTCTCCTTCAGAGGTCTAAAAGCAGCTGAAATGAGACTGCAGGGGAATTTAGCAGTTTAATCCAAGACTGCATCTGCAGACCTTGCTGAGTTGTCGCATACCCTTGCACGCTCCCTGCTGTGCCCAAGCCATGGCAGGGCAGAGCCATTTGGTGCCCAGCTTGTACCTTGAGCTGGGCCAGGATCCAGGTATGAAGAGTGTCTTCTTGTGCAGCCCAAGGGGCACCTTTGGCAGCATGTGACACGTTGTGATTGTGGTTTGGTTACCATCGTCTTTTAAAAGATGGTCCATGGGTGCTAATAAAGGCAGAGATTACTTTCTTCCTGTATGCTGTTAATTAAAGCTTTTACCTGGAAAGGAGATGCCATGGTGTAGCTCAGCTAGCCAGGGCAGACTAGCTTGTGTCTGTCATTCAGGATAACCCTTTGCTTGCTGGTTGTGAGGGTGTCTTTTTGGCTTCCTTTCACTCAGAGTAGGTGTATTTGTTCTCTGAAGCCTTGTCCATATGCTCTGTGAGCAGCAAATATCTTAGGTCTTTTGAATCTAGGTAGATATGCAGTGGAAGCTGCTACAAAAGATAATTTTTGAGTCTGGTTGCATGGTTTCGTGGCCCTACAAATTTGATCCTCAATAAATGTCTTTATATGTGATTTTGATTTTCTGAAGAGTATTAGTTACCCCCTGAAATGATCTTTAAAGACCAAGGAGCTTAGAGGTGAGAGCATAACTAAGGTCCTACTTATAAACCCAAAGCTTTTATCACTGTCATAGTCAAAATAGTCCCCAGTACATGAATGACAAGCAGGTGATAGCTGAGTAAATGAATGGGTTTTGTGTTACATCCTAAACTTGATTTCTAGCTGATTTTAGTTGTGCCAGTGATGGCCAAGGTGTGCATGTCTGTTAGTATCCCACTGAGAGGCTAGTGGAGCTGCTCATACCCGAGAAATGCCTGAATAAATGCGCTGCTGAAATTGAGGAAGGGAGTTGTGGGGAGTAAGGACAGATTGTCACATACTGTTTCTCAACCAGGTGCTGGTTGAGCTTTGGGTTTGGTGCTGCTAGGATTTTTTCTCTTTTAAGGTGCAATACTTAAAGATTTAAGACCCTGTGGGGTCTTCAAGCAAATTATTTTCTTCCCGAGTATGAGCGCCCAAGAGCCAGAAACCCCAGGAGAGATGAAAGCAAAGCATGATCTAGCTGTGTTCTGCACCTCTGTGGAAAGAGAGCACCTTGTTACTTTTTTCACAGGTGTTTTTGCTTGTTTGGAAAGTAACTGGAACTGTGCTCATGAATATTTGAGGCTGTCAGGTGCCTGTTGAGGGCTGGAGGGAAGTAGGGCCAAGGAAGGGCAGGCAGTGTGGGAGCCAGAGGGGCAGAAGAGGGAGTGGCTCCGGCCCTGTGTGGTTGTCTCATCTCTCTTATGGTAGTAGACTTCTTATTGGGATGAATGTGCTCTGAAATATTTATTGCCCTGTTTAAATATTCATTGCTGCAAAGGCAGTGCAGCCTGATGGCAGCAGTGGAGCCTCAAGGGACAGGGGCCACAGCAGTCCCTGGCATTTCTTTTCAGTAATATGATAAAAATATATTAAAAAAAAAATCGGGCATTCCCCCACTGCAAGATTGACAGGAGCACTCAGGCATATGTCCCAGTGTTTCCTCTTCGTGCCAGAGACTTGTATTTGCTCTCAGGCCCGTATGCTGGGTGCTGCTCTTGGTTGCCAGATGCTAATGCTTTTTTTTCCAGGCCTGTATCCTGGAGTGAGGGGCTTTGTTTAGCCTGACACTGTGAGTGTGAAAGGGGATGTACAGAAGGGCAAACCAACTGGCTTGGGTTTAAGGGTTTAAGTTTTGCATAGCCTGTGTTTTTGTCTTTCTGTAGGTGTTGCAAGGAGGCAGGAGAAAAAGGACCTTTAATGCACTTGGCTGTGGAAGGTGGGGATCTGCTGAGAATTATGGAGGGGTCAATTTACCGGGAACTCACGCAATAATATATTATGGGAGCTGCAGATGCTGACAGACATGCCCTGACATGAGATGCTCTTATTTCAATTTAGCTTTTAAGGTTTATTGATTTAGCTTCAGTAAAATAGAGCAGTTTAAAAGTACCAGTGCCAGTGATAAGCAGTAGTTTAATGTGAATATTTTGCGTGTTGCTACTGATAAACCAGCACATGCTTCATGTGTCCCAGGGCATTGACGTGGTGGTGGCAAGGGAGCAGCAGGTTTCCAATGGTGCTGCTGAGTGTGGGGGCTGCAGGAGCTGCTTTAGTGATACCCAGTCCAGGAAAAGGCACTTGAAAGGTGGTCAGATGTGCTGCTCACCTCGAGCTTTACCTATGAGCTGTGCAGGTGGCCTGTGCAGGGAAGAAGTCTGTACTGGTTCGTGGTTACAGTAGGAATGTGGTAAGCATACATTAGCTGAAAGGCCTGGGGAAAAGAGGCTTTAAAAGGATTTTGTAACAATGGGAAAATTTTTCCTCAGATACTCGACAAATTCACTGTGTATGAACCAGCTTTATGCTGGCTTATGTGGGGATGCTCTAGAAGTTAAGTACAAGTGAAGCAGGTAGTGGCAATAGCATATGATAAATGTCCATCTAGCCTCTTGTTCTGGGATGAAGTGGCTTTCAGGTGCATTTCAAAGTTGCACTTAATGTAGTGTAACTGTGGGCTGCTGTGAGAAGAACAGTTCCCCTGTCTCTGTGCCCCAGCCATATGCTCAGCCTCCTCACTGCTTTGGGCATTGTGCTTAAGCAGATCCAGAGCGAGACAGTTGAGTTTATGACCAAACAGATGACTTTTGTTTGGATTAATTTTCTGGCAGTGGCTGTGGCGTGACTGGATCTCACAACAGCCGGGGAGGGGAAGAGCAGCTCCTGATTCCAAGGTCAGCTGGTAGTTTGTCATATTAGGTGGTACACTAAACTGCACCTATGCTTTTCAACAGCTTGTTCCTCTCCATGAGGTGAGGTTATTATGCTTATAAATGTGTATACTGCTTAGTTTAATCAGCTTTAATTTATGTGCATTGACTTCCACCAGTTCTTGTAGCTTTCCAGGATATTGTTGTATAGATCTGGCTTTAGGCTGTCTCTTCTGGCTGTACCTGCATTGTAGGCCGTTATGTCTCACTCAGGTACCTCTGTTTTGGGTGATGTAATGTTTTCAGCACAAAACCCAGAAAAGATTGAAAAGACTGAGTCCTTCTTACCAGCTGACTTAATGACTGTCATTTAGAAATCAGTAAACAAAATGAAATGGTGTCTTTTACCAGGGCTGAATTTATCAGACTCAGCTTTTGGCTTTTGGTTTTCTTGATGACTTTTTTCATTAGATTAAATATTATTAGCATGTACTTTGTTCTTCACAATTAATATACTTTAATAAAATAATCAGTTATCACTTTTTTTTTCATGATAAGCAAAATAAATTGGGCTTTTCAAGGTTTTCAGTGTGTGGCCATGTGGCTTTTTCCAATCTTGGGGTCATTTATGTAGCTCTTTCATATTCCCTTCTGAATTTTTAAATTCCATTTTTAAAATTTGCAAAATGAAGCATATATCTTATTTTTTGTCTGGCCAAGGCCACATACCCAAGTAGCAATGCTTCCCACACGCTCAGGTTGGTAATATATCTGAAAGCTGTAGTTACTCTCTGTACCAGGCTTCTGCACTGGTGAGTTGCATCTCTATGGCTCTCTGCTCCTTTCCAGAACCTCTGCTTTCCAGGACACACAGTGGAGGCTTCTTTGAAAATGGAAAACTACTCTTGGAACAAATGACTAGCAAGAGATAGGAGAATGCTGGAATGGAAAGTAACTGTGGGAAGAAATCTGTGTTTTTAAACCGTCAAATTTCTGTTCTGAAATATGTGCCAAGTCAGTCACAGACTTCCTCCGCCCTGCACCCTGAGAGCAGCTTGATATAATGTTGTTGCTGCGTGACTGAGTCCTGGTACTCGAGACACAGATGGGTCCCCTTTGCCTCATCTCATCTCCTGTCTTCTGTACTGAATTCTGAGCGTACCCATGATAGGCCAGTGGCAGTGAAAATATGACAGGGCTGAGCCGTTTAGCTGCTTGCATGAAAAAAACCCCAGAGCCTCAAGAGGAGCTCTGGTTTTGTGTTTAAATATGCTGCATACGTCTCGTTCTCCACCTTTGCTGCAGAGTCACGTCCGAACACGCGGCTCCTCGCTATGGTTTCTGCCAGCTCTGCAGTTCTTTCCAAGGCATTCAGCGCTCTCCAATTGATTCCAGATGTGCTCTCCCCTTCCCGGCGCTTTCTCCCTTTTTCCTCCTCCTGCTCTGGCAGCAGAGGCAGGGCTGCTTTTTTTCTGTATGGTGCTGGAGTTAGTGCAGGCAGGCGGGAAGACTTCCCTGCTGTCCACTGAAATCTGGGGAATTGAAGGGGCCAGTGTACGTGAAGCTGCCTGACAGGGCTTGGAGGTTTGTCCTTCCTCCAGGAGCCAGGTCAGCTCAGAGCAGCCCCTCTGCACAGCTCACTACTTCCTTCAGCTCATTGCCTTCACAGCAGGGAAGAGAAGGACAGGAAAGCCTGATACCAACAGTGATCTTCAAAATCCTTCCTAGAAGAGCACTGGAAATATAGAGAGATCTGGAAGAGTCTATTGCAGATAGCTGTGTTACATAGCGAGGGCTTTGAGAAATCCTTGTCACTAAAGTAGATACAAATCTTTCTAAAGGGCTGAGAGAGCTTCACAAGGATTTAAACATTGAGGAAAGCCATCTGAGTTCTTGAGGTTGCAGGAGTAACTCTCCACGCTCACTGAGATTTGGTGATGTACTTGCAGATGCAGAGCAATAGTCCATTTGCAGAGCAGAGACGTGATGAAAAATTGCTTATCTGTCCAGCTAGGTCCTTGATTGGGGTTGGAGAAGCAGATACTGGTTTTCTGAAATACATCAGCTGGTGAGTTACTCTCTCCCTTGAAACAAAGCTGTTTGAACTGAGCAATCTGATTGCAGAATTAGCTGAGGAGACGGTAACCGTGACACTACCTTGCCAACCTGGTCAAGAGATACTGTGGGACCAGGTGGTATTTTCTTCCCTGTTATATTTCCATGCGCTGTAGCCCTTCTTTTTCTAAGGAGCACCGGTAACCATTGGTTAGCTGTCTCTGGAGTAATGCAGAAAAAAGAAAACCCAGCACATGCAGGCCCTCTGTGCCATCAAAAATATCATATAGTGCCCAGATATCCTGCTGCAACCATGGACCTCTCCTGAAAAGCAGTTACCCATTCCTTCCCCATGACTGGCCTCCGGTTTCTGCTGCTTCCCTGAGAGAGGATCCACAGTCATGCAATGGAGAGTGTGATTGGTTTGCTAATCTGCTGAATAGCTGATGGCAGCTAGCTTGGATTAAACATACGTGACACATCTGCAGCACACTGTTCCTTAGCTGTGACTCATTTCAATTCTGGTCCCAGAGAAAGAACTTAGCTGGTTTTGCCTGACAGAAGAGTATCTCTCTTGTATGGGACATGCTTGTACCACCCTGGGTGCCTGCTGGATTATGAAGGACTTGATTCGTGGTATTTTGAGACATTATTTTCATGCTGATTTGTTGAAAGCTAGTCATCTTATGGAAATCTTTTTTTTCCTTAAGAATGTTTGACTATGCATGTTGAGTGGAAAATAGTCACTTGGAAAGTTGCAGAGATGGGAAGAACAACCAGGGTAGGTGCTAAAAGACCAATCTGGACCAAAAAATTGAGCCTGAGCTTTTCTCTTAAATTGCTTGCTTTGTTGCTGAGGATGTATCCATCCTGGTGACTTTTTCCTTTGTTCTCCATCCTTATCCCCTTCTCCCCAGTAATTCTCAGAGGTAGTTTAATTCCTAATGCAGAATGCAAACAGATGTTGGGACCCTGATGTCTCTTGAAGCACAATTCTCTCTAATCAACCCCAGAGAGCATGACTGGATTGAAAGCATTTGGTGGGATGCCTTTGTGCCAGTAACATTTAACCTTTTTTTTTTTTTTTTTTTTTTTCTTTTGAGTGGGGAATAATGTAGATTTCAGGAGCAGAAATGAGGGCTTTTTAAAATCTGAAAGATACATTTCAGGCTGGTAAGTAGATGTGGCCCTGGGCCTTATTAATGTTGGGTAACTAAAGCTTTGGTTGTATCCAACAGGAAGCCTCTTTGCAGGTTGCCCAAGGGCATCTTACCAAGTGTGCATGAGAGCCTGTGTTTGTGCATAGGGGTAGAGCAAAAGTTGGCCATTACTGGAAGTGATGATAGCATAGGGATGAGTGAGTGCTTCCTGTGTATAACAGTAAGATAAGACTATAATTTTCTTTTATCCTTTCCTGCAAAAGGGGGGCTCGAACTTCTTTTCCATAAACATGTTCTTAAACACATTAAAAAAAAAAAAAAAGGCCAAGGCCAGCTGCTTTATTTTACAGAACACTTTTTGGTGGCCTGGAATGACAGAGTGTGTATTGGAAGATAACTTGTTCTTCCCTTGCTTTACATATCTAGGAAGGGCAAGATTAGATAATCTAGTGCAAGCTTGCACCAGGAAGTTGAAGGAGACATGCCTTTAAATGGTTAGCTAGGTGCAAGTGTGAGTGCAGGCATCTCTTGTTAGATTTTTTTTTTTTGGACTGGTGCAAGATTAGCTTATTGAGGCTTAACCCAGTGGAAAAGGCGTTTCCTGAGTGATCACATCTGATTTAAATTTTAAAAAGTGTACCAATGAACTTAACTTCCCTTTATTTTAACAAAACTGCCATAAAATTCCAGCAGATGTTTCCAGAACTACCTAGGTTTAGAGTTTGTCTTTGGGAGGATTCAGGAGGAATTGCTCTCATGCCCATGACAGTAGAGTCAAAATCCAGCATCCTTTTCTATTACTACAGTGTGTCATAGATCAAATGAAGATTAAGCTCCAGATGTGCAGATGAAATACAAAACCCCTTATTACAGTGATCCTCTTCAAGGTGCTTTTATGATCAACCCACACCAAGAAAGAGTGTTGATTTTATCAGTTTGTGTCCCAGACACACAGGCATGTCAGTCTTGCTCTCTGGAGTTACAGAAATGCCTTTGTAATGTGGAGAGTGGGTGTCAGGTTAGGGTCACATACCCCTCTGAATCCAGGAACGGGTTTGTACAAAGATGAAGGATATGAGACGGTTATATGCTTTGTATATATCCTTTTCACCCCCAGATTTCTTTTCTGTAGGCATTTTACCCTCTCTTCCCATTCAAAGCTAATCTGTAATGAAATGGCCACAATGGAGGAAGTGTTATTGCTGCATTTTGGAATAGAGAGCTTGTATCATGTTTGTGGGCACCTGAAGGGTTGGTGTGGCCAAATCACTGTTTTGGGGTGTCTCAGGTGTTGGAAATCCATCACTTCAGCATTCTGTACATCACTTTGTCTCGTGTTTGAGTATCTTCATGGCCCTAAAGAGTAAAAGCAGAGTTTTAAAAACCCAGGCGTAGGTTCTGTGTGCTGTGAGAGCCACCAGTGTAGGGTGGAATCTGTCTTTGGTGTAATGAATGCCCCAGCCTGTGGTTTTTGGGCAAGGGATAATGCTGGAGCAACCAGGGAGTTCCTGGTGCATGTGGGGAGCATCGCTTCTGCTGCTTTGTATCCGTTCCCATTAGCTTGTTGATACATTTGTTATCAGCGGGCAAAGTGTGGGATTGCCTGAGAAGAGGGTTAATGCAGGCTGGAGACTGCAGCTCCCTGGCAGCCTGAGCTCATCCAAGTGCTGGTGCCCATGGCCCTTCCCTCCCCAGCTTCTCCACCCCCTGTCCTTTCTGGCTCTGGTTCTCCTCCAGCTCCTTGCCAAGCTATTTCAGCGCTCTTAACTGGGAACAAAACTAACCTGGCAATAAAAAGTGAGTGATTTTTTTCCTGGGATATGTGCTGAAAGGGCTCAGTGGTGGGCAGGCTGGCAGGGGAGAGAGGGCAGGAGTGCACAGCTGGAGGGGGGATGGTGGCAGCTCCAGCCAGAACCCCTCTGAAGCTGCAGCTGAGAACTGGGAAGGGAGACTGTGTTGGAAGGGGCTGGAAAAGAGACCCTGCTACAGCAGCTTTTTTGTTGATCTGTGAGAAGGGGAGGGGGGTGGAACACAGGCCATTATTAATTAATTAATTATTCTCATGCTCCTAAGCAGCAGCCTTGTACGGTAAGCCCTTTCTCTCTTGTCTTTGTACAGCCAGGGAGCAGTGCTTTGCATGTGTGATGTTTGCATCCCTGACAGGAAGCTATGACCTGGCTTCTAGGAGGGACAGCATGGTCCCTGCATTCCCTTCACTCAGAAGGATCCCTTTCTTACAGAGAGCTGAGGGTGGGCAGCAGCTCCAGGTTCCTGACAGGTTCTTCAGATCCCAGCTCCAAACATTTTTGCTGTTTACAGAAGGGATTAGGTTAGTGCAGAGAGCAAACAGTTGTAGCCTGGAACTCTGGTCTTCACAAACAGGTTAATTGCCTCTGTTAGCTGCAAGTCAGTTGCTTCGAGGATTCATAAAATTAGTTCAGTGAAGACATATGTATTAGAAACCCCATTCCACTAATAGGCTTATACCCACATCCCAGTGATTTGGGGGTTAGCAGAGTTCAAAGGCATTTTTAAGAGATTGATGTTTATATGCTGTACCATTTCCCTGCATCTTTCTGTGATTCTGATGACTCACAGTAGGGTTATGGATAACACAGACCAGTTACCTTATGGCAGTTTGCCACATCTATACAGAAATTTTACTAGCTTAGCTTTACCAGGAGTATAATTTTTATTTGTCTGGTTAGGGTTTTCTATCTATGCATATTATGGCATAGGAATACCAAAGAGATCTGGAGCTGCATTGCTATAAGACTCCTTTCATATCCCTCTACTTACACCCATTTCTCTGATGAGGAAAACAAAACCACTCCTTCACAGAGCAGACTGATCTTTGACAGTTTTATGGAAGCAGGAGGCCTTTGTGTGCATTTCTGGTGTTTGCTCTTTGCGCTCCAGTGCCGTGATCTTGGATCACCACCTGCTGTCTGCTGAAAGAATTCATCCTGTGTCACATTTGCTGAACCACATTGCTCCTTGTTGAGTTGTCGTCCCCAGCTCCCACCCTTCCACAAGGTATCGCCACGTGCAGTTACTCATCGGTTACTCATCGTTCCTCCGCTTAGCTTGGAGCTGCAAAGTTCATTAATTAACTTAAAGCTGCATAAGCTCTTAGAAATGTGTCCCTGTTAGGGGTTTTTCACTGCTTTAGCTAATTTGTTTTTAAACAAAATGTGGGATCAGTTTGTACTGATCTGTGTAGGCAAACTCCTGACTTAAGGAAGAAAGTTGGCACCTGCAAGGACATGACTGGACCTTTGTAGGGCTGAGAATAGGGGCCTGAAAGCAGAGCCCACATGGGTAACCATATCCTTCTTGTGCCCTGAGGGCTTGCTCACAAATCAGATACCAACATTTTGCAAGGGGGCAGCTGCTTTGAATTCCTACCTGATGTGAATGAATGATTTCTGTGGGAACAGAGCATCAGAAGGAATAGAAGACACAGGAATTATCACTTTACTTTGAATTATAGGTCAACATATATCTTACTGAAGTGTGGTTTGGTGGTTTTTTTGGTGGTTTTTTTTTTTGGTTTTTTAAGGAGTGTGGGTTAATTGCACTGTTTCACTTGCACTGGACAGCCCCTTTCCCACTTTGAGCATGGGATGGCAGTTATCATGGTTGGTGCATGGCAGCACAAACTGGCAGAGCTAATCAGTTCATCTGGAACTGCCAAAATTATTCCTGCAACCAAATGCCCCTCACACTCACCTCCTGGAGACTGCCAGCCTGGTGCATTGCGGCCAAGAGAGGTGTCTGTCTGCTCTTGATTAAAAGACAGACACCTGGATTAAAACTTACTTCATACCATCACAGGAGTTTAAGATGGTAGTAGTTTTTGTGGGGAGCTGCACCCAGATTTTCCTAGTCCTGTGGTGGCATCCTTGTGTAAGTTTGGGGCTGGTGACTGCTCTTGGACATGATTATCTGGGTTTCTTGTTGCATTTGAGTAAATTTTTAAGACCTCTTCATAAGCTTAAACAGGCAGGGTTGGCAGTGCAGTGAGGTATGTCAAGATTGGATAGACAAGATACTTTCCTTTACCTGGAAATGTGAGGATTTCTCCATTTTCTCTCTACCTCCTGTGAAGTGTGACAAGCAGCACCCCTAAATGCAGAATTTTACATGGTGGTTTAGAAGTAGGGAAAGGAGTTCATGTTCTGTATTTGAAGATAAATGGGATCTGTGTGTGTGTGTTCTGTGTTACCTCTTGAAAATATGAAGTATTGTGTAAATGTTGAAATTTGGTTGAATAACAGAAGAGGTAGAATCTCCTCTGGGTTTGGAGGATATCAGTATGCTGTGAAACCTGCAGAGATCTCATCAGGAGTCCTTTTCTGTTGACGCTAGTGGAAACAGGGGAAAAAAGTAATTCTAAAGCATCAAAGGAAATTAAAATTACAAAAAAAAATCAGACGGGAAATATGTCCATAATCATATCAAGAGAAAAATAATTTGAGATACAGATACTCCATGGCATGATGAAACCTGGACAAATATAATAATGATAGATCTCCAGATAACCTGAGACATTAAATGAAGGATGCATTTGTAATAAAAAATATGATTTTTGCATGTTAGTGTGATTTGAGGAGTGGAGGAGTGACAGTGGTATTAAAAACATTTTATTCTTCCCCAGAAATCCTTCTTTGAAAAGTCTTAGGAAGGTCAGAGAGAAGTAATAAATAAACTCACCAGGATATTTTGGCTTGAGAGGTGTGATTAAACTCAAACTAAATATGTATTATCAAAATGCCACAAGCAACAGAGGAGAGAGAAAGTATTTTTCATCCTTCAAACATTTATAGATAGATAATTGAAGAAAGGAGAGAAAATACTTAAAAGGTTGACATGCATTTAAACTGGAAGGAACAGTATTAACTGAGGGGGAAAAACATTGAAAATAAGAATATATAAGGTTCCTGGACTGGCATTTTAAACAGTCTAAGACTGAGGTTGTACAGAATGCTGGACTATGTCCTTTGGGGAGCAGCCCTGCACTGTTGACACAATGGCAGAATAGGTTTTGTTTGGGGCTAATCAGCATTCTCTGCCTCTGACCTGGGATGCCGCTGGCTTGGAAATCTAGCTTGTTCTAAGAAGACTGGTAATGGTTTCTGCTCCTCTATTTTTCCTGTGGAAAAATCTTTAATTGAAAAGAAAAAGTCAGTTTCCTATTTAGCTCCTACTGGAAATGTCAGAAAGGGGGGCAGACAAGGTGGGGTGTAGGGAAGAATGCAGGCCATCAAATCCAATGAAATATTGTAAACAGAAGAGCTTGGAAAGGAGACAGTACGTGGACAGAATGGAGCTGTCATGTCAGGGGATAAATGGTCTGAGCAGGTGAGCAGTAGGATTCCTGATACCTGGTTTGCAGTGGGATGGCCGTCGTTCTGTCTGTCCTGCCTCCTGCTTTGGAACTCGCTCTGCAGATCTTGATGATGGGTTAGTTGGAGTCAGAAGTGGCTTGCTTTGAAGCTGAGAATAGCAAAGGAATGAGCAGAACTGGAGGGCTGGTGGAGCCCCCCTCCTTTTTTGAGGGGGAAACAAAAATCCTGTCCTGCTTTCAGAAAATGTGCTTGGTGCGTGAAAAACCTCCGCAGAGCTGCGAGCACGCAACGCAGGGCTGCAAGTGCTTGCAGGAGTGCGTGCAAGGAGCTGAGCACTGGCCACGGCTGGCATGCTCCCCTGAATTCTTCATTCTCAGATAAGGCTGCGGAGTTTGTGTTCCTGCAGGCAGCAAGGCTGGACTTGAAACCGTTCCTTCTTCAGCACGGGCCAAGGCTGCAGCTCCGCTCTGCTAAGTGGTATTGAATGCCCTTCCCTCTCCTTCTCCCCAGCTGCAGGAGCGCGTGGCCACGTGGCCCCCAGGGGAGGCAGACCAGATAGACTAATGTCAGAGCAAATTTGGGATTCAGCCAGTGTCTGAATGACCCGGTGCTGGCTGGAGGTGCACTGCGTTTATCATTGTTTCCTCCGCCCGGAAGGGAAAGCTGCAGGTAGGCTGATAAAGGGACTGAAAGGTTTGTCCGGCTTCTTTGGAGGTCTGTCAGCCCCTGCATGCTCTCTGCTGAAAGGCTGCTTGGTAATTCCCACTCTGCCTTTCCTATTCACGGGATAAGGTCTGTTTCGCTTTTACTCCATTGATTTAAGCATGCTGGTGTCAGAATAGCCTCGAGCACCTCCAGGCTTTGTGGGGGAGGACCCAGGGCTGGAACAGCAGCCAAAATTTAAAATCAGTATTAGTCTGTTGACATGCACATAAATCAAACAGCCCTCCTATCATAAATCTTTTCTGTGGATTTTTTTTCTGCTGCGGCAGTGAAAGCAGTAGGGGAGCGGTGCAGCAGCCTGGGCTTCCCAGGGTTGGGCTTCAGTGTCAAGGCTCTTCTCCTTCACCCCAGGTGGCTGAATGCAGCTCCCCCCTTGGTGAGATCCCTGCAGAGGCTGTAGGGCTGCATGCTTTTTTGTTTCCTTCTCGTGGTTTTTTGACATGGTGGGGTAGCATTTTTATTGTCTTCTGGGGGTATCTTTTGCATGGTCAGTTCTTTGTTTCTGAGTCATCTGATTGGTGTTAGCTACATCTAAGACTGCGCTAAAAGCTTCTAAGAAGTCCACTATGCAAGAGGTCTCTGTGGGATACCCTAAGCTGAGGCAGGAGTGGGTAATTAGTGCCTTGAGTGATTGTAGAGATGCTCAGGATTGGGAAAGAGTGACTGTGGGCTGGCTTGCGAACTTAGCTTGTTTCCCTACGGCTCTTTGGTGTCTCCTGCATGGCCAGCAAGAAGCAAATGGGATATTCCAGCAACAGATACCTGTGCTGTGTATGCAGTGCTGTCAGGGCAAAGGAGGGGGCTTCTGCAGATGGATTTTAAAAACTGTACTTTTTTATCACTGTAACATAACAGAGAGGTGTGCTTTGAACCACATGATGTGTTTGCTTATGGGGTTGCTTGTGAACAATGAGGGGTCAGGCTTGAGGAGATGGACCCAGTTATGGTACTTCTAGGGGTTTTGAGAAACCCTGTTCTTCTCTGTTTCTTCTCTGTTCCAATGTGTGAGTGCCTCTTCCCTCTTCTGAAATAATACCTTACTGTGTGTAAAGCTTTGTGTGAGATCACAGGGGTATGCAATCTGCAAACCCTGTAATTTGTTCGCTATATGCCACCCAGTAGCAAGAAAATTGCCCTGAAAAGATTAAGAAAACAGTGTCATGGCTCAGAGGAGCAAGGCATGTGCTTTTTGATAGGAGAGATAATAGAAGACTGTGGAATACTATGGTGACGGTGGGTGGGATATTCACATGAACGTGTGTGTTGTCTCTCAGGCTGATGTTTTGATCTATCTTCTGTAGTATAAAGCTGTTTTCTCCTTTTTCCTTTCTTAAGGGTAACCAGGAGCCATCAGCAACTCCTGATGCAATGGTGCAGCCATTCACCACAATCCCATTTCCACCACCCCCACAGAATGGGATTCCCACAGAGTATGGGGTGCCACACACTCAGGACTATGCAGGCCAGACCAGCGAGCACAATCTGACACTCTACGGAAGCACGCAGCCGCATGGGGAGCAGAGCACGAACACGGCCAGCACGCAGAACGGATCTCTTGCAGTAAGTGCACAGGGTGCCCAGCCAGAACGGCACAATGCTTTGGGGAAAGGCAGCCACTGATTAGATTGCTGTTTCTCAAGTGTGCAGCAAACCAGCAGTAGACTTGAAAGGAGAGAATTATAAACAAAATGTGGCTTCTGACTTTCCATTACTGGGTTTCCCCTTTTGCATGTTCCCCTTGTAAATTGGTGCCTGCAGAGAACAGTAGTACTTGAAATCATGATCATGGTGATTTTAGCATGGTGGTGTTGTCCAAAGACAGCCTCTGACAAAAGTGTTAATTACTTTGTGTTAATTGGCGAATGGTTCAAATAGATGTGATGGAGGCAAATTCTGGAGAGTTGACAGTACAAAGAATTAGGGTGAGCACATGCATCTTAGGTGTAATCCCAATGTGGTTTTGTTTTCAGGAAGCTAACAGAGTAGAAAATTACTTTTCTTTGACTTTCTGAAGACAGCAGGGAACTTCAGGGAGCAAGAATGGGAGATGAGCTCTCAGTTACTGGTCATCCATTTGCCAAACCAAGATTTCCATCATCTTACATATTTTCTTTCTTCTTTCCATGGCCTGGAACTGGCACTGGGCAACATGCTGGCAGATTATCCCAGGAAAAGCTTTATCCACCCCTTAAGCCACTTGTTAAGACTTAACTTCCTAATAAAGAGCCTTATGGTGAGAGCCTTCGGCGCTCAGGGGTGGATTTAATCTGTTAATGCTTTCAGTTTTACTTGTAGTTGGTGTTTGGGTTGTAGAGATTAATTTTTTCCCTGGTAAGTACTGAATGAATTCAGTGCCAACAGTTGGAGGAACTGATAGTGCCAGCTCAAGTGTTCATGGTTCCTGATGTGTGCTTCTGCAGTGGGCAGTGGCTGCATGGTTGGCGCCATTGGTCATGACTTCGATAAGATACCTTGGATTTCTTCCTGGGAATGCCACAACTTCGGCATCTTGAAAAAGTACACACTCTGTAAGGCACGTTAGTGCGCAAAAGGAACTTAGGGCGCCTTGCTTGGCAAAAAAAGTAGATAAGGAAAGACCACACAGGAAACAAAACCAAGCGCTGATGCAGTGTGCAGAAATGCAAGTCATCATTTTAGCTCCACATTGTCTGATATCATTCCAACACGTAAGATTTTGGTTGCCCATCTCCAGCAAAAACTACCTCAGGCCCTGCCAGTTGGATGAGAAAGCTAGAAACAGGGAATAAAAAACAGGGCAGTGGCTTTCCCCCTGTGTTTTTGTTGTTCCCATCCTTGTCCAGAGCTTAAGAGCATTTCTTTTTAATGGAAATGATGTTAGCCTTGACCTTGGATGTAAGCTCTTGCCAGCCTTCCTGCTCCTCTTCCATATTAGGAGCCATCTCTATGGCTCTGCAGGGCTGAGCTCTGTGTTTCATCAACTAATGCTGGCTCCAAGGAGCCCACAGCCTGTGGCTAGCCTGCGAGGAGGGACTGGGAGCCCATCTGTGTGGGAGGGAGTGTTGCTGGGAGACTGCTGGCAGGCAGTGGTGTTGCCAGGAGTCTGTGGAAGGAGCCTGACTGGCAGGGGGTAATCCAAGAAACAGGCTGAATAGCACATAGCACTTGTACTGGCTGTTGGAAACAGGTGTGCACGTCTGGAGTGACTGTTTGATGTGGTTAAAGACGTGCAAGCTGAGCATGCGGAGTCAGGCTTGTGGCCATAGCTGGCTGGGAAAGGCTAAGGGCGCACACAAGGGCGTTGCTGTGGCTGCTATGCCTGGGACTGATCAAACCCAGAGGATCCCATATGGTGGCACATGAAGAAACCTGTGGGAGCAGGGGTAAATCGCCTCAACCAGGGGCTTTTCTCACACCAGACTTTCACATCCACTTGGATCTTCCAAGTCTCTTTATCTTTCTGTCTAGGAGTCCTCTATGAAGTTATTTTGATTTTGTGGGCTGCCTTAGGATGTAATTCCTTTTTAACTTTTCTTCTCAGTATGCTGATTAATGATGTAGGACCTAGGGGAAGCTAGAAGGCTCCGTAGTTACTCAAGTTAAAGAATGCTGTTAAAATACAGCAGAACAGGTTGGTTATTTAATCTTAAACATCTACAGCTAATGTTAAGCATTTTGTCCATCATGTGTGTTGGCTGTTACTTGTTTGACACACACGTTCAGTCCGTATGGACTAGACTGTTATGCTTTAAGGCATCTTCTCCTCTAGCCATTTTACCATCTTGCTCAAACAGCAGTGCTAACTTTAATAAAGCAAAAAGCCATCATGGGTGAGGTTTGAGCCTTCCCTCCCATCATTGTGACTGACAAGCACAGCTGCTGTCACGTGTGTGAAGGCAGTACCCCACACTCAACAGCCAGTGGATTTTTTAGCTGCTGACTTGAAGCCTGTGCTCCCATGGGATGATTCAGAAATTCCTTCAGCCGGACAGATAAGTTCCCTGCTTGCTTTTAAGAACAAGGCCTGTGATTGGTTGTGTTGGCAGGACAGAGGGAGATAGCAAAAGGTGTGGTCAGATAGGGACCTTTCCTGCTTTTCGGGCTGATAGCCTTTAGGATAACTGCAAAAGTAAAAAGAACGTGGGCATAGTTTAAAGGTCACTAATAGAAAGAGGGCTTGATCTCCTTGGCTGGATGTTACACAGCAATGTAATGTGGTCTGTAACAGGATCCTTAAGACACAGGGTGGGAGCACCTTTTCATATAAACTTGGCTAGCTAGCTAGAATGATTTGAGATTAGTGGTAGTGTCTGAGTGAAAAGACAGTGGTCTGGGAGCCTGAGGTCTAAGATCAGCAGTGAACTTACGTAAAGTAAACTTTGAGAGTTGAAGTCCATGCCTTTCTACACAGACTTAAACCCTGAACAAAGAGGGTATGACTGGTTGGTGTCATGAGCTGAGGATGAGCTTGGTTACAGAGGTTTGAATGTAGTGGAAAGCATTCGGAGTCTCAGGATTGAGGCATAGAAAAGAAATTGGCACAGTAGTTGGTGTAATACAAACAGCTTTGTATTTTGGAATCTCTATTTTAGGACCAAGTCTCATCTGTGGGGCTTTGTTTCTTGCCTGGCATGTGGCAGGAAGACCTCTCGGTCTTCATGTCCAAGCATCTGTCCTTTCTCTTGATACTGTCCCAAAGCACAGCTGAAAGACCTGGATTAAAAGCAGGCTGAGGTACAGGACCTTATTTGGCCTACTTGGTCTGCCTGTTGCAGCCCTTCTCTTAAACAGTTGATACTCAGCATTTCACTTATCGTGCTGGGCTGCCTGGTTTCTTCCCCCTTCCCCCTTCTTGGTTTACCTTAGTGCTCTTATCCCTAATGGAAATACCCAGCACAGTTAGCTGCAAGGGGAGATGCTAATTAGGCTGCAGTACCTCTGGCAGCTGAGCTGATCTAAGAGATTCACTGCTGTCAGAAAGGAGAGATCTGGCTCCAAGCACAAACTCCCACTCCTATTTACTGTCTCTGGCATTCCTTACGTGAGCCACTTTAATTCACTGACCTGGCAGAAAGCTGTCCAATTCTTTTGCTGGATTAATGAATTAGAGCAGCTCTTGGAGGGATCCAGCAAATGCTGTTGTTGCAAGGTAAGTGTGTGGAGAGCATGGCCAGAAGCCGAGAGCAATTGTCAGCTCTCTGCATCTCCTGGTACTCTACCCGCAGAGGGAAGATTAATCATCTGCTGAACTAAAAAAGCTTGCTTGATAGTAAATGCAATGCACTTACTACTGCAAGCTGATTATTCAACTTGTTTCTCTTGTTAATGTCAGAGGGAAGAATTTGTATGTCTGTATAAATTATGGAATGCAGCTGGAGGTATAGAAGTAGAGGAATAAGTTTATGTAAATTACTTCACATGAAAATGGCAGGTGCTGTCGCCTTGGTGTTACGTTGTCATGAGCCAGTATAAAGTATTATTTAATTACAGAGCACTGTGTCTCTGCTTCTTGATGTGTTCTAATGAAATGTACTTAAATCATCTGCTATGGCATAAAGGGGTATTGACTTTCATATTCTCAAAGAAGACACCTTCATGGTGGGGGCCCATATGTGTCATGTTCAGAAGCAAGATGGGGAAGGTGCTTGGTCATCTGGCTGTGCCTTGTACATCTAGCAAGGGCTTAGAAAGAAGAGAGCCAACACACTGAGGATTCCTCAACTGACTTTTGCAACACATGGACAATGTTATAATGATGACTTCCCCTTGGGTATTTCTTGCCTAGACTGAATTTGCAGAGTTTTCCTCTGTAATTACTTTTCATCCCTTTAATAATTAAAACAATTGCTCATGTGATGTATTTCAGGTGAAGAATGTGTTTAATGAATATCATTAGTTATTTTCTGATACTGCTAAGCAGGTAGACATGAGGAAGAACTAGCTTCAAATAAGTAGTTTGCTGGTGATTGTTTGGCCAACTCAGCTTAGAAATTGCTGTCTTGAGGTTGCAAACCCTGACATTTAACATCAAGAGTTTGCTTTGAATATGAGGCAGATTGTCAGCACATGCAGACTTGTGTCTAGTGAGGCAGATTTAAAAATGAGAAATAGGAAATAAATCAACAAATATCATTACGTTAGAGTATATAGCTGTGGTAATTCTGCTTATCTCTCAAAGGTTTTAGCAGATCTAGCAGAAGTACAGGGAAGGATAAAAGCGATGATGAAAGGGATGTAGCAGGTTTTTTATGCGAAGAAATGAAATCTTCACTTACAGAAAGAGCTGTCAGGACTAAAGGTATATGACGAGTACATAGAAGATTGTATGGTAAGGCAACTAAAATATGGAGCTTTCCCATTTTCACTTACTAGGATACAAGTGGGAAATAACTGGCTGCCATGTATGGAAAAAAGAGCAGGGTTTACTACTTATTTTTTCCATATAATGAAGAAATTAGCATTGCAGCTCTTGTCCATGGGATGCTTTGCAATTTGAGACATCAGCTGGCTTAGTTTGCTGGAGGAAAGTCAGCGAGCATTTGCCCTGTTCTTGTTCCTTCCACAGATGCCAAACATTTGGCTGCTGTTAGAAACAAGATAATGGGCTGGATGGATCTTAAGTCTGTCACTGTGTGGCAGTTCTTCTGCCATTGTTGATGGAGTGGTGACCACTAGCTTGGGAAATTTTGCTCTCTCTTTCACCTTGTCAGGGCATCCTTGTTTGCGAGGAATGGGCTGGAACTGCTCACAAAAGGTTTGACAATCTGACCAGCAGAGCAGGCCTTTCAGGGGGCTCCATTTCACCACTTCATTGAGAGGGAAAAGGAAAAGAAAAAAGCACTAAAGAATTTCTGGTTAGAAATAGCCATCTTTGAGTTGAAAATGTTACTGGACACAGCAGAGGTACTGTGCAGCACAGCAAAGCTCCCTATGTGCTTTCCTATGTTAGGTTTGTGTTCTGTGAGGTATGTCTTTAATGAGGAAAGTGAATAAAATTACTTAAGCTTCATAATGTCTGAAAATAGCTAACTAACAAAAAATATATATCAGAATATAAATAAAAAATATATATCAGAAAAAATATACCGTAAATTCACCTGACTGTGTGGAAAATAGTAAAAAGCCTTATAGAAGTTAATTGGTATGTTCTTAGAATTTTTGGTTCTGTTTTTTTAGCATACAGAATATTTTGGATGGTAGTTAATAGTGCCAGTAAGTAGTGCCCATTTTTTTTTAATATAGCACTGCTGGCATCTCTGAAAACCAAGTACATGGATATAAATGTAAAATTATATTTACTGCTGTTTTAAAGTGATAATTAGCCTTAAGGTCTTCTGTCTGCTGAACAAGTGTTTAAGCAGCTAAAGTTCCCATGGCATTTGCTATTGGATGTGTGGGACCTCAAGCCTGTGTTAGCAGAGGATGGTGGGGAAGGAGATTGATTCTGTGTCTAGAGCCTAATTCTTCTCTTGTTTTTCCATGAAACCTCCTCAGTGGCTTTCTGTTCATTTGTGAGTGACTGGTTGTTTTGACACAGGTTCTTCACTAGAAGTTGTAGAGATTTTTCCACATTATCTGCACTCTGCTTCATTGTGGGAAGATTCCCTTCTCCCAGTTGTAGCTTTTGGTCCTTGTCTCCACAGTTCTTCAAGCTCTTGATCCAAACAAGGTTGGGTGTTTGGTTTTGGCTTTTTTTGGATCCAAGAGTGATTGAGGAGCAGTGGAGTTAGCACAGTCTGTCTCCTAGATTTTGTAAGCCACCCAAATCCCCTTTTAAATATAGTTATTAGTTACAGTTTGTATTTTGTAAATATTTTCTTTGCAATGATTTATGGCTCTTAACCTCCTCAGTATGATTCACAACGCTTTGGACCGCCTGCTTCCTGGGAGAGAGAATGGGGGGTTGGTTTTTGTTTGTCTGGAACTTGGATCTGAAGTGGTTCCAGTTCTAGAAGCAAGTGGGAGATGGAAACAGAATGTGCTGGGTATTAATAATCTGTGTTGGTGTGTTGCACCAGTGCTTGTCTGCCTCGCCGGGGAGGCATCCCTCTGTCTAGCCGCACAGATGAGATCTGCTTGGAGCTCAGGTGGTGCTGGAGCCCCTGCCTCCCTGCTGCTGAGGGGAAATCCTCAGCAATTGCTTGTTCACCTGCATTAGGATAGAGACCAGTTGAGAGGTGGGAAGGTAGTTGTAGAGCTGCCCCCAAACCTTTTGGAACACTCTCATGTTTCCAGGTGTCCTCCTCCCCTTTTACATGTCTATGTGCACAAGTATAATCTGTGCTTTTCTTTTCAGCTGCCCCTTCTTGCTTAGGGTTTCCTTACTGCTGGCAGGTGTAAGAGAGAAGCTGGCCTAGGGACACAGGCCGCAAGGAGTTAAACGTGAAGCACATGCTTTGCTGTCCCAAGCTCTGATGTGCTTCTCAGTGACCTTGAGCAGAGCTCAAAGCGTTCCTGTTCAGGCATGAATGGCATTATCACCTGCATCAGTGCATGCTACACAGGCTGTGCTGAGGAGGTGCAGTGAATCCAGTACTGTCCTAAGTGTGAGACCTTGGTGCAGCATGTTTATATTGCCTGATGAGAGACATTGGGACCTAGGGAATGTGTGTTAGTGCCCTTCTGAGCTGGCTCTCTAGAGAAGGGAGAGGTCTCTTTCTTCACTGGGAAGTGCTGACACAAGGCCAGAAGGAGCTTGAATGCCCTGTGGGGAAGCAGTCAAGGTGGGGAGTGAGCACTTGGTGAAATGAGGGCTTTCATCATCTGGTTTGGTCAGGGTAGCACAGCTGCCAGGATCTGTTGTGTGGTGCCTGAGAACAGGCTCCAGGCCCTTCCTTTCATCTCTTTCCTAATGAATTAAGCCAAGGAATAACTGTAAAAGGAAAAAAAAAAGATCTGAAGAGACTGTTTTTTTCATTTACGTTGTAGTTGAATGTGTGGCAGTGGACAAATGTACTGAGCTAATGTTACAGTGGTGGAAAGTTCAAATCTTACCTTAGGGCCATGGATGATAGAGATGAGGGAGCTACAGCATAGAGAAGAAGATATTTAATTTTATACTACTACTGAAAAATTAGGCTATGTGAAAGCATGAAAAGCATTTGGAGTCTCTCAGTGGAGTTAAAAACGTAAGAGTGGACCAAGATCCCTTTTTCCTTCTATCATTTCTTCTCTTGGAAGCATTTGTCTCACTGTGCACGTCTCACGTGCTGCAGAAAGACTCCTGTGTGGCAGCAGCTCTCTGCCATATGCAGGAACAGCTGTGAGTGCTTTTGAGCAGGCCACTGTACATGATACATTGCACCCTTGGTAAGAAAGGAGTTCTGCCCTCTGCCTGGGAGCAAATGGATGGGAGAGGAGTGCATACAACATTCTGGCTTCCTCCCCTCTGGAAACGCCAGATCCACTCCTGTGCAACCTATATTTTAATGTAGCTATCCCTTTTAGCAGGAGTATTGGTGATTTTTGGGAGTTACTTTGGAGTACTTACTTGCAGGTGTTGTATGCAGTGGTGATAGATAAGCTACTCCTGTGTTTTGTCCTTCTTGGACAAATTTGCCCTGAGGAGCAGAGGACTCTGATGGAAGCATAAAAATAAAACCACTAAGTAGCTTGGTGTGATTTAATTGCAAGCCAGCTGCATTGATTCCTCCCCTAGGGTGTACTCTCTATGAGTTTGGAGAGCCTTTTTGTCATAGAGGTGAGGGAAGGAGAAGAGGTCGAACATGCGGGGGGACAGCTTTTGGATAAGATCAAAAGGAAGTTTCTGAAATTTTTCTCCAAAATTTGATGTTTGGGGGATGATTGAGTCTTAGACAAATAAAAAGGCCTCATTCTACAAGGCTTCTCCTGAGACTTGCACAGCTATGGGAAGTAGACATATTTGTCAGGGCAGTATTGTCATTCTTCCTATCAGAGATAATTTATGTTAACCAGATCAAACATGTTTTGTGCTGCATGCACAGCTCTACTGAAATGAAATGGAAAGCTGCCACTGCTCTGCTCAGCATGACAAGACCCCAGTGCTCACTGTTTGCTTGCTCTTGTCTTTGTATATACACTTGCTTTGTAGTCAATATACGAGTTCAAGGTCATATCTTTAAGTGGTATTTCTAGGCAGAAGATAATTTCTTAGTGTTGCCAATTGAGTTTGTCTGTGAAGAGATGTTTCCAAATGTTTGTGAAGTGTTGTATACTGAATTATGTGCAGAGCAACCTATCAAGTTCAGTCAGTGGTTGGGGAATTGGTGTGGGCAGCTCCCCTCAGATTTCTTTCATCTTTGGTACACAAATTGCATATTTAAAACAGGAGGAAAGAAGGACCCAAACTAGCAAAACCCTCAGCCCTTATATCTTTAAGGCCCACATGTTTTCTTGAAAGTGCCTTAAGAAGACTGACTCTTAGCAATTACAGTCCTTGCCTTATTGTAGGACTTCTTTTTACTTGATGGGTTAAGGAGGAAGTCAGGTTGGCATCTAAAGAGTTGAAATGACACTTTAAAGTGCATCACACGGGTAGTCAAAGCTTAACTCCTGGGAGTCTGAGGCAAGCAGCAGGAGACAGAGTGAGTGGGTGGGTGCTCTTTGAATACCTTGGCCTGTCAGTGAATGCAATTGGAAAGGGACAAGAGCAATAAAACCGACTAAATTGTAGTCTGCTTTGTTCTGTGGCCCTGAGGTTTTGAGGTCATCTTTCTGACTAAAGTGTGAAAAATGCTATTTTCTCATCAAGCCTTTCTCATTTTGCAAAGGGGCCTTGCCTTTATATTTGGTGCTGTGCTCAAATTTTAGCACTTTTCAGTCTAAGCTCACACAAGCAGCTGAGGTTCTGTTCCCTACTTTTCTTCTGCCAGTAATCTCTGTGCAGGCATTAGGACTCTCATCTGGCACACAGATCTCCCGTATCCCTCTGCCTGCTTCTTGTACTTTTTCTGTGAACAAATACCCCGGTGTACCCCTTGACCTCTCTTTGCCATGCCAGTCAGCACTTGAGAACAGTGGAACAAATTGCCTTTCTTAGCTATGGAATTGGTAGCAAAAGGCAGGACTTGGAGTTTTTTCTAAATCTTGCAGTGGTGATGACTGTTTCCTGTTCCTGGGCTCACTTAAATGTATGTAAAAAGTTAATCAGAGACATCCGTAAGCTGTTCCTATATGGATTTTACCATTTAATTATAGATCTTCTTTTAGGGTAATGTTTCTCTGAAGGGAGCTTGACAGAGCAGATGCCGTTTTGCCTCAGGATGCACTTCTGGTATTGGCCCAGTGAAGAGCTGCCACTTCAGCTGTGGGATTTTGATGATTGCATGAACATCCTGCCACATGAGATTAGAGTGGCGGTGCTACCTCCCAGCTCCAGGATATGAGAGATCCGTCTCTTCATTAGAGCTTTCATATGGTAGCAGCTGAAGTGAGGAAGAATGGTCTAAAAGAGAGAAGCAATTAAAGAAAACCAAAGACAAATCTACTAAGCTGGAAGGTGATAGGAGGGGAGGGAGGCTGAGATCTCATTAGTGTTTACTCATGGAAAGGGAGGGGAAGAACAACAGATCGATTGTTAAGTGCTACTGGGTTTATCAAAATAATTGCCAGGTGCTAGATGGCTCCATTGCAAGTGCAGTGCTGATACCTAAGAAGGGGCAGACAAGACACGTGAAAGGAAATTGTGTGATTTCTGCTCATGTGCACACTTTTGTCTTTTCTGATTTCAGCAGACAGAAGGAGGGGCACAGACAGATGGACAGCAATCACAGACACAGAGCAGTGAGAATACTGAGAGCAAATCCACTCCAAAACGACTTCATGTGTCTAACATTCCCTTCCGCTTTCGAGATCCTGACCTTCGGCAGATGTTTGGGGTAAGTTATGAGCACCTCTTCAGGCATGGCAGATTCTCCTCCTCCAAAGGTGGGACACCTGGTGCTGTGTATTTGTGTGAATGAAAAGCCCTTCCCCCTCAGTTTAAGTCAGCACATGTAATATATTTGCAGGAGTAGAACAATTGGTAGTGTTTAACTTAGCTAGTTAATACACATGAGAACTATAACAATGGTCTTCCTATTAAGATGTTCATAGAATCATAAAATGGTTTGGGTTGGAAGGGACCTGAAAGATCATTCAGTTCAAACACCTCTGCCATGGACTGGTACATCTTTCACTAGGTGTGCTTAAAGCTCAATCCAGCCTGGCTATGAACACCTCCAGGGATGGGGCATACACCACTGCTTGGGGCAACCCACAGCTTCTCTGAGCACCAATGTTCAGTGTAATCTAACAATTGGTTTGGGAAAAAAAAAACAAAACAAAATGAAACCTTACCTTATTTCTGAGTAAAGGCCAGGATTAAACACTGACTTGCAAAGCACTGTTTTTCAGTTGCATTAGAAGCATGTTGAAGTATTTCTTTCCTCGTGATCTATTTCTGTGGTGAAAGATGGCTGCAAACAATTTGCCAAGCAGTGATTGCATGTGGAAAAGCTAGTGCAAGTCAGATGGTATTTTATATTGTGTATGATATACCTTCCATTGCTTTTGACCACATAGTCTTTCCTAATCCTTGGATGCTATTCATGATTCTTGATTTATAATCTCTTTGAGGAAGAATGTGTTTATGTGAGTACACATGGTGACTCTGTCCATGTGAACAT